>NC_086287.1:43949938-44258657 GCF_963924245.1 Chroicocephalus ridibundus | reverse complement strand
CACGTGGGTTTTATTACTTTGCATCTGAAGTGCCTCTGTTAATCATAAGCAACAACAGTAAAAATGATGTATTGATGTTAACTAGTAAAATCTACCTTTCTACTATTTCCTTCATACACGCTATGCATTTTGCCAGCCCATTTGTCTTTCCATCTGTACCACAAGGCTTATCCTGAAGTGTTTCACAATGCTTTGACAAAGTGTTAAGCAACTGGGACTGTGAAGTGACATTGGGCACTAACACAATGTAATGAAGTAGGTCCTTGTCCTCACCAACAAAAACCTCAGCACCCCTGAAAATGCATCAGAGATGAAGAACAGTCTCCAAGAAACAGCCTGGGCAATCCCCGGCACATCCTCTTGTACTTCCCTTTGGGTGGGCAAGGGGCCTGAAGATGCAGAGTTGAAGGTCAGTGAGACAGCAGCAGGAGGGTTGGATGGGCACATGATATGGGCACATTTGTTCTACATTATCTTAACCTGTCCAGAATAGCACAGGACATAGTTTTATGGTGCATAGTTCGCAGACACTTGAATTGTCAGCTGTGGGACATTGCAGTTGTCTCAGAGAGTATATCACACATCTACCTGCTCCATTATCCCAAACATGGCCACTTGGACAGAAACACCTTGAAAGAAAAAACTAGTTTTTTCATGGGGAAAGGAAAAAAAAAAAAAAAGATTACAGTCTCCAACCTAAAGCAACCAAAAGACATCATGACCAGACTATGCAGTTGAACTGCCATAACTACTGTTCTATATGCATTAAATAGAACTGGGTAAAACACAGAAGCACTCCTAGGCGCAGGGACCAACAGCCAAGGCTTGCCTCTCCCTGCCAAATCTACTGACAGGTGTGCTGCATTTAGGTTTGGTCCCTGCTTTCCCATCCAATAAATCCTAAATGTTTTTGTCCTCAGAACTGCTATTTCAGCAGAAGAGGTGGAGTATTTCTTCACTCAGGAAGGAGGGGGCCTGCATCCCTCAAATACAGAACAGACTTGAGAAGTTCCCCATGCCAGGGAAGTATCATAACCACTAGGCTGGACACCATTTTAAAGGAATAACCTTTGCCAGTTCTTTGAAAACAAGCGTCTAGACCTCTACTTTGTGCATCTCAAGTGGATAGTGGTATCTCCCTGCAGCCTGGAGGGGCACACAGAGACAGGATCTAAGAAGGGTGTTTCTGTGCTCAGCTGTCCCTGTTAGCTGGATGTACAGATTTATACAGTTCCCTTCTCAGCTGTCACAATTCCCATTCTGATGTTTCTAACTCTTCAAACATATTGAATCAATCCTCAGTGCTTCATTTTGGCTTCTGGAGTCTTTTCCCACACTACAGACTTGGAAGTCCGGTCTTATAGCTCCTAACTTTTAGGTGCCTGAATGCTTCATCAAGTCTAGCAGTCAGCAACTTTCAAGAGATTCACACAGAAAAACTATCTTAAACAGGGTAATCTGCTAGTTGTAGGCAATGACTCCCACATCTTTCCCTTTAACATGACGATGACCATATCGCAGGCTGGGTAAGTTCTGAGGCCAGAAGCCTCCCAGGTCAGTTATTACACACACTTCGACTTTCAGCTTCTGTATTTATTTCGTCTGAGACATGATTGTTACCTCATAAACCGGAAACACAAGCCAGGCATTTTAATAAGCAGTTTGAAACTACTTAAATATATGAGATTGCAAACACAGGACTTGGTCACACTAGCCTACGTCAGATAAAAGTTCAATTAAGTCCTGTGGCACACTTGTGCAATCCTTACATATCTAGTCCCCGGGAAGTCAATAGGAGTGTTCACATACGTGAGTGCTCATCCGTATGAATAAGAGTTACATAACTAGGCTCTGAAACTGCTCTATTTCAGTAAAATTCCAAGCTTAAAAGTCTTTTATAGAATTTTTTTCTTGAGGAGACTGGAGTGAAACACGTACAACATTCCCAAGTTACATCAAGAGAAAAGGCAGTTATCAAAGTACAACAGCGTGTCAGATCTATTTGGAGCAGAGCATTCTTCTCTTAGGTTTCCCTTCAAAAAGGAACAGAAATATCACCAGTACTTTAAAAACCATGAAGGCCAACAAAGAAAACGCTCAGGCCTGTCAGAAAGAGCGGGAGTACTCTAAAACACAGATCTTTGCCTTGCTTCTGACCTGGGTCAGGTATGTGGCACCTTTAAACTTCAAAGAGTTTTGGAGCCCCAAGGGCAGGCAGGATTTCATTATATTACTATGTCTACCACCTCAGGCAAGGTCAAATGCATAAGAAAAGCTTTTTCCTTGTATTCCTGTTTTGTATTTATTTCACCCATTTTAAAATATCCTGTAGCTGGGTATTATTAAGTCAGTAGAAGTCACTGGGGTTGTTCCAGAATAAAAATAAAAGAAGCAGCAGTGACTCAAGGCCTGCTTCTTTCCAAGAGCTATGTAAAACTTGTGTGGCTTCAGACTGCCATATTCATGTGATTTTATTTCTCTTCCTGTTTGCAGCTCCACAGCCGGACTTGCACGTTAGAATAAATCCAAATCTTAGAAGAGAAACCAAGTCAGGCATTTCCACAGTTCAGCATGGCTTTTCTCAAGACCACTCTAGCCTATATTATTTTGATATGATCCAGTAATTTGAGTAATTTAAAAAGTATTACTTTTCTGCCTGTCAGCTTAAGGGCACTACCGACATCTTCTCACCAAATGTTTTACATATTACCTTTAATTTAAATGGCCATTCAAGTTTAAATCACACACATCCCATGGGTTGCCCTGAAACTGACTCTGATAATGAAAGCCGATTCCCTTAACTGAGCCATTGAGTAACAAAAAAAAAAAAAAAACCACCCTCAGATATACTATGCTGATATATTTATCATCATAAATACTAACTTTCATGGCAAAAGAAAGGACAAAAAATGTCAGGTCTTTCCTGACTTTTGCCTCTGTGAGCCTTGAAGACTCAGGACAGAAAGAAGGGGCTCTGTGTTCTACTCTAAATTCTACGTACTATATTCAGGCCAGATCTGCCACCCGAAATACCATAAAGACAAGAGGCACAATCTAAAGTTACTGAATTGTACAGGTCTCGCACCTAGAGACCTACTAATAACGTTAAAAGCACTAAGGATAAAAAAACAGCTTGATCTTCTAAAGGCAGGCTAAGTATACAGAATTAAAAGTAACAATATTTATGATACTAGCATACTTTCTTAGAGCTGCAAGACTACACACAGCGGCCTAAACATCACTTTAAAAGCTGTGTTTTGAAGAAACTCTGCAATGTCTTTGCTTTACTCCAGCATTTCACTTTGAACAGAGAAGGTAAGTGGCTCTCGGGCACAATCAGGCATCAGATAGTATCTGTCCTGGTTTGAGGTAAAAGAGAACCAACTTTCTGTTCAGTAATTTTATTTCTCAGCTAGGCCTCTTCTAACTGTCTGAAATTAACAGCATATTGTGCCAAAACCAGTTCGTTCTCAGCGTGATAAGATCAATATTTACAATTAGTGCCAAGGAATGGTACGCAGAGAGACTCATGCTTATACTTACTGCTATAACAGCAAAGGTCAGCTAATTTCGTTATTTGCCCCACTGAAGGGTCGGAAGTGTAAAAGCATAGAGGGGTCCCACCGGCAGGGAGGAGCGGACAGGACAGGTGACCCAAAACTGACCAACAGGGAGAGGTGGAGGGAGAGCATCTGTCACCAGCCATTGGCCAATTTGGCCAAAACCACGACACTATCAATAACAGAAAACCTTCACAAGGAAGACCAAATTTACCACCATTTGGGAGAATCTCTGTATCACTGCAATCCCCCCAGGAGGAACCAAAGCCCAAAACAAAACAGGCTGGGAAACCCCCCTGTCACTGAAGCAGGGGCAAGAGCCCATCTTTCCAACTACAGATCCCCAGAGTCGCAACTGATATTGGCAGCCCCAAACCCATTGCAAGCGTCTGAAGACAGCCCCATCCTGTTGCCACTGCCTTTGTTCCCATTCACTAGCTCATAGCAGCTTATCATCTGATGTATTTTCCTTTATGCTAATATCTGTTAACATGAACATTTGCTAATTGCCCAGGGAGTTTTCATTTGCCTGTGCAAAGACTTCATCCTCAGTTCAGCCTTTACAAAACAACTTGTTGCTCTTTTTTCACCTTCAGAGAAGTTTGGGCGCTGCTCTCACTCCTACCAGACCAATGAGACTGGGCTTGTCAGGAGGCTGAACACAACACATTTATTCCACAGTTTTAATTGTCCTGATGCTGTGTTTTTAAACACCGTGTTACACAGAGAATTGCAAACTCTACGATAGGTCCTTACAGAGCAAAGAAAGCCTACAAGGAATACTACAACACTAAGAACAATTGAAAGGCCCTTTTAAATGAAGTCTTCTTATGAAAAAATAACATATAAGACAAGTGGGTGTTTCATCCAAATAAATCAAAACACAAAAAAAGCAAGGAATTAAAAAAATTAATGTAGGTGAACTATAAAATACCCTGACACAGCGTAAAACCTACTCACAGCATCATAAGCACCAGACACCAGCAGAGACCAGACTATTTAGAGTTTACGGAAAGCCAAGGCAATATTTCATCTATGGAGTTGAAGCTGCAGCTCAGCTTTTCAGTGTTCAGTAAATATTGCAGTACAGTTTTCCCCCGAGCCATTGAATTCCTAACATTTTTTCTGGTGATCTACATTCAGCGCTGGACAGCATTTAATGAAGGGCCAAGCTAATTACTACCTACCGTTCTCTCCACTGGTGCTGAGGTGCCCGTAAAAGTCTAGGAAAAACAACACAAGGCAAAGTTAAGAAAACTAAGCTACGTGTTACACTCTTATTTTAGGCTGACATTTAAAGACATCTCATATTCAAAGCCGTACTTAGAGCTATTCTCATTAACGACACTCATTAGGTGCTTTACCCATCACCAAACCCATCACAACTCTGTGCCAGCTTCTCATTTCCTTGACATGAAGCTTCTTTTTAAGGATGCACAGTAAGTAACGTTGTTAGCCTTAAAACATAGCTTGAAAATGCAGACATGCCACGAGGTTCTGTAAAAAGCTAGATTAGCAAAACCATTGTTGCAACCACAAGGTCTAAGGAACAGCAAACTCACTTTCCGTGGATTGCCCGTACATCTCAAAGAGCTTGGTCTCCTCTGTGATCAACTTAAATGGAACATCAGACAATTTTACCCACTTACTATCAGCTTCTTTTGCTTACCTCATTTGAACTTAAATTTGATCCCATTGCAGCCCCAGTTGCATATAAGTCCAATGTTAAAAGATACTGAGTCGTACAGCTGGCAGGAACTCCTCATGCAGATTAGGGGTGGAGGAATAGGGATTTTATGACAAGGCTCTCCCGCCCCACCCCTTTGTTATTGCCAGTCATTAGGCAATCCCCTCCCTGCTTCCTGCAGCCTATTAGAGCACCTCAACTGAGTCAGCAGAACAAAGAGTTATTTCTTTTTTTACCTACCGTGATGTCTGGGGGGGACATTGGAGCCCCTTTCTGCCCAGGGATTGCTTTCTTGAAAATACTGCTGCTGATAAGTTTTGCAGTTACACAACATCTCTAACCCCAAGCAAAGCACTTGTGACTAATGAAATCACAGGTCGCAGAGTATCTATCTCTACACTGCCACCATTATACTGCAGGGTAGTGGAGAGTGTTCTCAAGAGCTTCTTTCCAAACCATGAACTCAAACACCTGTAGCAGTCCTCCTGTAACAGCACACTGTTCAGCAGGTAAGTGACCCCGTTGCAGTGACACAACTAAGTGACTGCAGGACCCACTCTCCCCTGAAGCTGCACTGGGCATCTCTGTGCTACACTTGCCACGTGCCCGGTATTCTTTGCCTAGATATTTAACATATATCTAGAAAAAAAAAAAGTCAATCAATGTCCAGAAAACTTGCAGTTTGATTTTGAATGTAACAAGAGGGAAGGGAGGAGCTATAAGCAGTAGGTGAAACTTGGGGGTGGAAGGGTGAGGCAGGAGAGAGGGTTGTGCTCTCCTGCGTGGGCCCAGGAAGCGCAGCAGTTCACCCGTCCTTAGAGATTACTTCAGAGGGATCTTGTGAGTGCTCGCTCTCACAGTGGGAAACACTGGGGCACAAAACCCTCCCTGATTCCTCTTCACTCTGGTGTGCAGTGACTCACTGCCTCTAAGAGCAGTGCACTACAGTAGCCCTAAATTAGCACGTATGTGCAAGCTGGTAGATTTTGGGGCATGCAAGACCAGAATCCAGCTCTACCACACTCTTTCGGGTCTCTGTGCTTGATGCCAGCCAGTGGCTAGTACGCACTTTCGCATCATAAGATCCAAGTGAATATTTTTAAATCAATCTCATATATATTGATGAATAATTCACTTCATGCAGGTAAAGAAAGTAACCTTGCAAACTGCAGTGGGTGCCACCTAAATGCTCTGCCCTCTGCCATGGACATCAGTATCAAAGCAATTCTGTACAGAGGAACAGAGGAGGTGTTCTCCAAGGAACGCTGTTAGAGTAAAATCCTCTTTTTACACGCAAGCTACTTCCTTCTGTGTTGATGTCTGTGTGATGCACACATGATGACTGTTCAGAAGGTCTTATCCAAAACGTGCAGTGGGACTATCTTAGTAGCCCGCTGCTCGCTCCATAGTCACACTTTGCGCAGCTTTCTCAATAGATATGGAATCAAAGAAAAATGTCTCATAAATATGAACCTGCAACATCTAAAATGCTCCTTGAAAGAATGACCAAAAGATATTTCTAATGGAGATGAACATCTCTACGACAAAGACAAAGCATCTCCCTTAGCTTCTGTCTTTATTACTTTCTATCTGTGTTAAATACTTAGGAACAAGTTTAGAGCAGAGGTGTTAGAGCAGTCACAGCTGAGAATCACTTACTTGCACTCTCACAAAACTAGTCTTTCCAGCTTCTGTAAGAAGAATGCTTCCCTGGAAAAAGTGGGAATGTGCTGTCATTAAAAATGTCTGTAAAACATCCTCTACCAAATGAAAGAGGGTAGGTTATCCAGCTCAACTTCCCTGAGTTGTCCTAGCAGATACATATAACTACATACATCTATACCACCCCAGCTGTTTCACAGCCAATACAGGACTCCCTGATATTACATTTTCTTACCCACATCGCTTTTAAGATCCATAAATGAGATACCACTTCACAATTTAGAACATTATTCCAGAGTCAGTGCATCTTTCCTGCTGAATGGTTTCCTGATGTGGTTTCCTGATGTTCAGATTACGTTTTCCCTTTCTCAAAATAGTGTCATCATTGCCATACCCAAAACATGTTCCTAAATAATTCTTCCTCTCCTGCTCATGACCAACACCAAGTTTTGTAGCTGACGTCTTTCCTTAACCACTGCTTGTCTGAGCCACACAAGAATTGGAATATAGTATCTTTAAAAGCTTTGTGCAAGTCAAGGATTATGATCTCAACAGTTTTTCATTCATGCAGTAAGTTCATGATAGAACTATCTGAATGGTCATAACACCCGTAACAGTAAGTCCTTCTCATCACTGAGAAAATTTTGACTGTTGATGACTTATTCACTGGTGTCTATAATCTGCTTCAAAATAAATTGTGACTTTTTCAGTTTGTCCCACCAGCATTTTAGAGGTAGAGGTAGAGATGTGTCCCTAGGATTATGATTTAAAAAAGATTACTACTTCAAAGGTTAAGTATAACATGGGGGGTTTTGCATTTTTCTTTAGCTCTTCCAAAATCCAAGGAGAATTTCAAAGACAACCATCAAGCATGCAGTGAGTAAATTCGTGGGCGAAGTTACTGAAAGTCTCAAGAGCCATATGTTTGCTCTTTTTAGCAATCCCTTTTCCTCAGTAAATAATTTAAAACAGGTAGTGATCTTCATATACATGCTGCCTACACTCTTACGTTGCTTTTTAAAGACTAGAGAGACTGTGCTACTGATGAGGGAATACACAGCAGTCTCTTTAAAGCTATGGGCCATAACAAGGAAAGTAAAAAGGAAGATATAGTTTTCCTCCGCTCTCCATCTACTTTGTAGTGTGCATTTACATGTACATGATTTTGTATCTGTGTCTTAATTAAGGCAAATTAGAGCAAATATAAGTATCTTGCTAATCTGAGGCAGTCAAAATCCATCTGAACTACCCCGTTGCAGGCACAAGTTTCCCCAACATGATATTCAGATAATTGTATATCTAAGTGCAATAGGTTGCAGGTAGCAATAACAGCTGCATCTAATGTCCCACAATTATCTTATGTATCACTTTGTCACCTTCTGATAATCCAAGACTACAGAAATGTATGACTAATGGGGGATTTCATACTATTGCAAGAGAAAAGTATCCCTGTACCACCTTTGGGATGACAACGGGAGTTGGTCATCATTTAAACACCTTGAACATAATGAGAAGGGTAAATATCCAAAAACACGCTAGAGGTGTTACAAAATGATAGCTAAATGCCATGTTAGAAAAGAAATACACAGAATTAACAAATAAAGCTAATTAACAAATAAACAAATATAGTGTCAGATCTATAGTTGGGGAATTTCCCTGGCTCTAGCCTTTCAGTTTCTTTTCCTTTTTTTCTTTTTTTCTTTAAATGATTCCTTAAGCTACAAAACCTACATAGACCTCATGCTGCCAACCAAAGAAGAGAGCAAGCAGTCCAAGTCAAATTCCTGTTACACAATGGGCCTAAACTCAATATTCACCGCACACAAGGAGATTTACCATGGATGAAGAGTGTCACTTCCTTCCCCATGGTACCAGATTTCAGTCTCTGAAAAATTCAGCTTTTGATAGATACTTTCTGACCTGTCACTAATTTAAAGGAACTGCCTGGCATTAAAAAAAAAAAATGTTATATATGTATATAAGTTTCACATTAATACCTTGGCGTTTTATTTTCATGCTTATACATACAACACCTTCAATATACCTGTCCTTCAATACTCTACAATATCCTTGAAGTTTTGTATCACATAAGGTAAAAAAAAAAAAAAATCACATAAAATGAAAAAAAGGACTGCCCAAGAAAGCATTCTTGAAGAAATTGACAGGTGGCACAGGTTAGAGAAAGAAATTTGAGAATTTCTTTATCATCCATTTGTAAGCAGGAGAGACCTTCAATCTGAATCTGAATTTAAATTCCTGAGAACGAAAGGTGCAAAATCAGTCACTGGAGAGATCACGCTAGCTGACTGGGGTGGGGGGACTATATTTTTACTTAAGGCACTATTCTGATTACGACATATATGAAGGAGGACTTCTGCCTTCAAAAAACTATTGAGAAACTTGATTAAAGTGATTCCACATGCCTTCGATATGTTTCGGAGAGATAAAATCTCACTCCACCTACTGACTCACCTGAAGCAACTGGGCAGTTTTGCCATCCAAAAATCATCAGTTGGCCCAGCTGTTCCCAATATATGCAATCCTGCCTTCAGTTTTGTTGCAACAGAATTTCAAATCCAATTCTTGTCTCAAAAAGCGGTAGCGCACAACCTTTACCTCTGCCTCTCCCTGTGCCGTGTAGATCTGAGCACCCAGCAGCATCTCTCTTCATCTTTGCAGCAACAGTCTGAAGTTGCCTGACCTTTCCAGGTTCATTCAATGCTTCAGACACTGCTCACGCAGCTTTTTCTCTTCCCTAACCCCATCAGAGCACAGGTGTGAGGAATACCAGTGCCTGCTTGTGTCAGCTAATTAGCCAGTAATTCCTTTGGCATAAATGCAGAAAGACACATAGCCCAGGACCTTTACAGGGAAATCTAGAGCCAATTTGAATCTGAACCAATTCTCAGAATATTAGGAAGTCACCTTGTGTCACCAGCTAATTAAAGGGGGGTAACTTCATCTACAGTCAGCCTAGGAGATGTTTGAGTCCTAACAGAGACTATAAAGATTCACAGCTAATTGGTTACAGGATCATGCCATTACATTTAGGGGAGCTTGTGTGACAGGTCACAAACAGGTGTTTTCAAACAAAGAAATTGTTGTTGACGTACCTGGATCTTAAATAGAACAATTATGCCAATGCTGAATCACTTTGAAAAATCCAGCTGATATGTCACTGAGCCTCAGCTCCTTCCTTAAAAAACAGCACCAGTAATACTGAATGTCTCTCCTTTGCTATTTTTGATTAAAAGCTGGCAAGGCACTCAAACACCTCTTCCCTTGTCCTTTTACATTGCCCTTCATCACATCACAGGCAGGATTCTGAGGTATTGCTGCAATGTGAACATCATGAACATTTAATAGGACAGAAATAATTTAATAATGCCATTTAATAGGACAGAAAAATAAGCTTTTCCTTCCCCATACAAGAAATCAAATGAGTTCACTGTGGAGAAAACTCACAAGCCACCAAAGACAGACCACCGAGCTTGGCGAGCCCAGGGAAAGCATTAGCCTCACGCACTGTTAGATCCTTGGACACATGTCCCAACTCGAACACCAGTTTGAGTTTCCTTCAAGTCAAAATATCGAGCTAGACAATTCAGGCAGGCTAAGATTTTTCAGTGGCTTGCTCAACAGGCCCAGATTTCTTAAAATGGACTCCCTTTCCTCAGCTCATTCTAAGCCATCCTAATTTTCTGGATCTACTGCCAAAAACACACATCATCACCACACCACACCTTGGGTGAGTAAAGCCGAAAGCCCAGTGACAGGTGTTGCAACCACCAAAAACCAGTCAGTGGAATACACCAGGCACAGACTGCACTGCATCTGTTACATCTTCCTGGAGCTGCAAAAATGAAATCTTGAAAATCTTTTAAATGCTTAAGATACTTAGCAAAAAAAATTTAATCAAATTTTTAAAACCCCATTTCACTACACATGGAGGACTGGAAGGTGATTCGAGACAGCCAGCATGGCTTCACCAAAGGCAAGTCTTGCCTGACCAACCTACTAGCTTTCTATGATGGAGTGACTACCTCAGTGGACAAGGGAAGAGCTATGGATGTTATCTATATCTATCCGGACTTCTGTAAGGCCTTTGACACAGTCCGCCACAACATCCTTCTCTCTAAATTGGAGAGGTATGGATTTGATGGGTAGACTCTTCAGTGCATGAGGCATTGGTTGGATGGCCACATCCAGAGGGTAGTGGTCAAATGGCTCAAAGTCCAGATGGAGATCAGCGACAAGTGGTGTCCCTCAGGGTCCGTACTGGGAGCAGTACTGTTCAATACCTTCATCAAGGACATGGACAGTGGGATCGAGTGCACCCTCAGCAAGTTTGCAGACAACACCAAGCTGAGTGCTGTGGTTGACACACTTGAGGGATGGGATGCCAGGTAACAAAGTATGAGGTTGTCTCTTGCTTAATAAACCAAGATCTGTAAGACTGGATGACAGACCCCACTACCTTCTGGCCACAGTGCATGAGAGGGAGACACAAGATGCTACGCTCCCAGGGTAATATGGTCATACTGCTGGCATACAGATGGATGCACTTTATTTTCTTTTATACTCACAGCAGTGTAATGAATGACCGCAGTGAGGAACAGAAAAGACTGATGAGAATAGAGACACATATACAGTGCTAGTCACATGCTGCACTCTGTGTTACTGAATAAATAACCTGGTGTTTGCAAATACCAGTATTTGGACTTATAAACCTCTCATTATCATCCCAGTTATCTGTACTCTTAAAAACAGAATTTCCTTCTGTTTTTCATTTTCCACTGTTGAAGTGGCAGCTTTTCTTTTATCCTTCCGATAAGGAACAAGCATTTTTTTCCCAGATCAACTCACTAGCTGAGCTGAGTCCATAGAACTTAAAAAAAAAAAAAAAATCATACTTCAATGGTTGCATCTATAAGACTCTTACTTTTAATAAGATTATGCTTCAGTGCTTAGTATTTGAATGGTAGCTATTACACTGTATGTATACCGATACATACAAGAGAAAATAAGATCTAAGAATGACCAGTTATATATATTTTCTTAAACAAGCATTTATCTTAAACAAGAATGAAATTGTCGTGAACACCACCCTGTCTGTCTTTTACACGGCAGTGGGAATAAAACTGCAGCCGCCACACACTGACCATCATAACATTGCAGAAGTCGAAGGAGTTGGTATTGCAGATTTTGCTGCTATCATGAACATCTGCAAGCTCGCAGCAGATTAATAAATGAAGATGTGGTTATGCCCAAAGGCATATTAAAACCAGGACAAGTATGCCCAAAGGCATATTAAAAGTGTTTTTTCAAATCCACTAAGTGTAGAACTTGAAAACTTAGTCACTACCCTCAGTTTCAAAATCTACTTGGTAGGCAATAGTTCAGAGAAAAGTTCAGCAAAAATGGATGCAGTCAGATGATTTTTATCACAGTTGGCAGAAAAAATCAGGTTGTTATATGTTGATCACTCTGGGGTTGTCCATCAAAAGTGAAGACTCAATGCAATGGCAGCCATGCAGGTAAATTCACTGAAGGTTAGACTTCCGCCTGACAGATAGATACTGAGAAAATAGAAGACATCACATGCAGTTCCATTCTTTGTCAGCCTGCCATTTCCCGGTGCAGACGTATCTGGTTTGCTCCTTATTGTCACAGAGATCTGTGAAAAAGGCAAGGCTTTGCTTCGTTCTCTGGTTCAAAGACCACATACCACCAAGATTTGCCTCCAAATGTGGCATAGACTTTTGTGAGGCTGAAATCTCATTCTTATATGGCTGTATATCCAAATAGGGCCCTACAGTTCTACAACTGACTTTCCATTCCCTAAAACAGCAACAAGAATTTTTAAAAGTAATCATGATTTGCCAATGACTTTAATGCCAGAATCAGCATGAGTCCTCACACATAGTACTGAATAATATACTTTTTTTTTTTAACAAGCTAGCACGGATGTTCATTTTGTATGGATTCACATTCCCTGAATATTTATTATTCCCTGATATTCATTACTTAATGAATATCCCATTACCAAAACATTTGTATATCTCCTTCTGATGAGATTCATCAAAATATACTTCAAGAACTTTTAGACAACTGAGGTGACAAACAGTTTTTAAAGCGCTTCTTTCGTTCCACTGCAGTTTGCAAAGCCTGAAGAATTAAATGTTTATTATTCAGGATGTTGTAGCTGCACAGATTCAGCAACTTGTTGAAATTCTCCTCAGAATATGTAAGCAGACCGGTGCCATAGGGAGCAGTACAGTTGGACACATCTACTCTTCCCTGCTCCATCTCTGTGGGACCCCGCTCCACATCTGAAGTAAGAACGTAGCAAAGTTCAACACAGCAATGTTACTGAGGTGAAAGACAATGCAAAATACACAATAACAGCCACAAGAAACTGAATTCTCTCTGGAAAAACGTTCAAGATTTAATCACTGCATAGGTACTACATCTGCTGCACTAATAAAATCCACTGCTTTCCTGCTTCACTACAGTCACAGCTATCCAGAATTGACTGGCAGAACAGCTTTCCATGCAAAATACTTTCCTCTCTAAATTAAAGTTTTCCATGGGAATATTTCACTTTTGCAGATTTGGAATTTTGTATTTTTAGGTTTTCCATTGGGTATTGAGATGACAGCTCCTTTTCTACCAACTGATAGAAAATGACACCATGAAGCTCCTGGATTGGGAATTCTCCCTCTCAGGTGGCTGAGATTTTAAGTACATGCACCAGGACAAGTAAGATGATGACCTACATGAGGTCTTTTCCAAGAAGCTGGTACGTGGATTTTTGTTCAGTTTTTGATGAAAGTTTCCTGTAGCATACTAAATTAGCAACAAGAAAACTGGAGTTGATGCATGCAAAATCATTTGTAAACTGAAACTGAATCTGACAAGGAGCTTTGCTGGTGAAACAAAAAAAAAAAAAAAAGAAAAAAAAGAATCACTATTTATTTTACTGCTGAACTAAAGAAAATAATCTGGGAACTTTTCAAAAGTGACAGATATCAAAGCAGCTTGTTGCCCTGGCAAATCCTGTGCTTCATTATATGTTTTCAGCACTTTCAATTCTCAAAGTAAACAGTAAAGAAAGTTAACAAAGTAAACGTAGAATCTCATTACAAGACTGTTAAGTGACAGTGTTAGCTACTAATGGGTATAACTTAGTAGCTGCCTCCTGTCCTTCATTATCAAAGGAATGCAAACTGTTCCAGATGCCAGATAAGGGGTTTTGCATCAAGCTGCAGCTATTCATGCTTTTGATTTTGAAACTGTTCGGTTAAATCGCTGATTAGTTGTCCAACAATATAACCATCACAACAGGACCGGGAATACGATAACTTAGCCAGCTGAGAAGCTTGACAGTCTCTTGTTTTAGAAGAGTAACAAAATCAATGGATAAACTGGATGTGACGACATCAAAAAGTGGTTGATTAATGTTTTTAACTTACTCGGTGCCTTGTATTTTTGGAAGGTATCACACACCAGTGGGAAATAGGCCAAGATTGGTGCCTCTAAGCTGTCTTTAAACACATAACACTCCTTCAGGTGTTCCCGGTCTTCCTGGCTCAGCTCCGTGCCAGGGAATGGGATCCCATGCTCCAAACAGTACTCTGAGAATAGGTCCAGTGGCTGGTTCAACAAAGCGGAGAGCAGAAACACAAAGAGAGGTTGAAATAAGGCTACCACGCCCCATAACTGATATTTCTCTGCACTAGGTAATCTGTGATTGATTTATATGTTTACAAATAAGGCTAACTATGCACCAGAACAAGCATACCCTCTTTTTTTAGTATAACCTGGGTAATAGAAATTTAGTTCATTTGCTAACACTGTACATCTTTAAAGCAAGATTGCTGTTTTCTGAAATTTATAAGAAATTCTGATCATTTTTGTGATTTAGTGGTCAGAGAAGAAGATTTGGATCAGGAAATTTTGATTACACGTGGTGTTTTAGATTAGAAGTTCTTGAGTGTTTGCATTCAGTGCATCTAACAATCAATGTCTTCATGTCCTCGTACAAATAAACTGCATTAATTCCAATCCTATACCCCCTCAACGCAGCAAAACGAAAAACTGACTGAAACTTATGCAAATACCAAGAGTCAAACATAAAAAAAAGCTCAAAATTTTCATTCAAAATAGCAAAATTATGTATTAACTAATTACTTTGCAAAAGTTAGTTAAATAACTTTTGTGGAACTTGGTACCACAATGACAAATCTGCACAGACATACAGAATAGGTAATCTTCTATGTGTCTGTGTCCATGTGTGTGTCCCAAAAACTGAAAATAGCCCCAGTAGAGACAGTGATAGTATGGTCACACACAGTGTTGAGCAGTATGACTGATATGATCATTTAACTTAATAAAAACAAGACCATTTTCTAAAATTTAAAAAAAAAAACAAAAAAAAAGAGAGAGAGAGAAATGTGGTAATTCAGCTGCTGAGGTCACACAGATAAAGAATCACTACTTCACAACATCACCAGAGTCTGTGATCCTCCGCTGTAATTTAAATGCAGAATGACATCCACTTTCCTCTCTGGCCTCAGAAGGGGTGGGCAGCTGGTGTTGATGAAGAAAGCTGTATCTACCAGTTTGAGGTAGTCACCCATTTCATTCAGCTGGTTAGGAGAAGAATCCAGCACTGTGTCTGAAAGTCAAAAACTTCTATTATCAATTAACAACTGCAGAACCGAGTCCTTTTTTTTCCAAATCAGTGTAACAAGGAAAGAAAGAAAAGGCAGCCCACACTTATATTTGTCTTTGACACAAAGCCCAGTTAAATATTTGTCTTTGACTCAATTTTAGCTTCTACAGCTCAACTCTGAGATCAGTAAGAGGGAGCAGTTCTGAAACTCAGCTTCATCCAAAGTGATATATTAAGCTGCTTTTTCAAATGGTGTAAATTTGTGGCTATTTAGCTTCAGTGGAAGCTGTAAGTCATCCTTTTGCGGCTTTTCCTAGGAAGACCAGAATTCAAGCAAACCTGCTGTAGCTTCTCCAAGACAGAGACAAGATGAGCATTAAATCATCTGGGACTCAGCAAAACTAATTCCACAGACATATAAATCAAATAATATTAATCAACAATTGCCTTTATGCTAAAACTTATCAAATATTTGTCCTCAGCAAGTATCATCACTCAAATCGCCTCCAAAGGTGCATCTAAAACTACTGTTACCTTTCCACATGCAAAAGCTCTCGTTCTCTAAATACTTGTTATGTAGCTGCAAGCCCTTGAGGAAATTATGGTAAGTTGAAACCACTGGCCGCCCAGTCATCATTTCTCGAAGAGTATTGGACAGGCAACCTTTGGGAACGGATAAGCAAGTTGGCTGTTCATGAGGCTTCTTGGGCAGAGCAGGGTGTTCCTCTGTAGAAAGAATGAGAAAAGGGTATATGTCTGCGTTTGTTTAGAGTCTTTCTCTGATACTAATAAAAACAAAGAAAGAGGGGCCAGGCAGCCGAACTACCACAGCCCCGTCTGTGAAGCAGAGCAGATGAATTTGGGCCGAGGCGGGTTTCAGTGCCACAGCATCACATTGTTGTTCCCTGCCTGGCCTCTCCCTCCCCAAAGGACTCATGGCAACCCTCTCCTGACTAACAGAACTCCTCAGGGATGTTTCACATTGAGCAGCACAATGTTTTTTTCCTCTTTTTCCTTCATTCCCGAAGGCTTGGTGTCACCTAACCCAGAAACAGGAGACAAAAACCAACCCTTTACCAAATGCCAGGTTTCATATTTCAGAAAGGTGTGAAGACAATGCAGATGCAAGTGAAAAGTAATTCAAACAACTAACCAATGTCATGCTCAGTGCCTCGGGTCCATCTGTGCCAAAAGTCCTCTGAATGACCCGAGAGGTAGACAGCATCCATAAAATTCTGGGAAAATATATTACTCCATGTGCCTTGAAAGTTAAAAAAAAAAAAAAAAAGCCTTACTTAATACTACTTTGACTTATTAGAGCACACCTACAGCAACCTTCTTGGCTTCAGTCTCTGTGGTTGTTTAAATTAGCACTGGTGTAGTTATGAAATATTATGAATTTTAGTACGAATGTCAAATGCCATACCATTCCACATAATGTCTGGCTTATGACTAGGTCATTTTAGAAACTTGGGTGTTTATAAAAGTCAGACTGTGATTTTTAAATACTTCAAAAGATCAGTTTTAATGTGTGTGTTCTGTTTTGGTCTAACCTAAGAAGTTCAGCAAATTAATTGCATTTGTATCAAGAATTTGCTTCCTCTTCTGTCACTTTTGGCTAGTTCATTTGAGATTTAAATCACACCAGATACATTATCTAGTATACTAGTACTGCTGCTTGCAGACCAGTAGTTATTAGATGCCAACTCTGTGGTTATAAAGGTGATGTTTCTCTGCATAGTAAATCACCTTCCAAGAAGCAGATGCGGGACTCTGGAATCTTCTTCATCAGGTGACCCATGAAGAACTCGCTACCAAAATCCTCTGAACGAACAAAGGCCCCGTATTTCAGGAAACCCACCTCATAAGGTGTGAACTCCACCCACTCTGCAAATAAGCCATCAAGAAAGACTTATTGCAGACACATGAACACATGTAAAAATAGCAGTTTAGAGAATCAAAAGCTGGAAAAACAAGGCTTGTAGCTTCAGCAGGTTGGTGACAGACAGTTCAAACCACCATGTTTTGAAACAAACAGGTTCCCTTCAACTTAGTGCATGTTAGATTGATGAAAGCAAAAGCTAAATCTATTTCCTATATAACACTGTGAAATCTATTCAGCTTGGGGTTCAGGTCTATTTCTGTACCAGGAAGCAAAAATTGGGACTGAAAGTCCATCGATTGCTAAGGCCCTGCTCAAGATGTGGCAGTTTTAGTTCTTCTAAGTCAGTGATGACACCAGCTACCATTCATTCTTAAGACTCCCATAATCACTGCCTCATGAAGCTGAAAAAAAAACCAAAAAACTCTGACCAACCCACTCAAACCTTGTCTGAACACATGGGTACTGAAGATTGTGCCTAGAAGCAGATGATCAGGTTCAGTTGCAGGACCTCCTGCTTTGTTTGGGCCAGAAAACACCATGGAAGTAGCCGGAGATCAACAACACTGATCAGGGCACAGAGCGCTGCTCCTCCTCAGATCCCTCTCTCGCTGGTGGGAGCTGCCTTCCACTATCACACTCTTCCACAACTTCCCTTCTCCTCCCCCAGCTCTGCACAGCTCTCTTGGACTACTGTTGCCTGGGCAGGAACCCCAGCAGCTGAAAGAGGCTGTGAGGAGTAGCTGGGGACCAGAGAGAGAAAGACCATGAGTGATGGCTCTCAAGGCTGCCAGCAAAAGGCACCTCCACCCCCAACGGGGCAGTGTCTTTGCACAGGTATCTCCTTAGTGTAGTATTAGGATGCATGTTTTTCATCCAAGTCAGAATCCAGATTCTGATGACAGGGGAAAAGGAAATTATTTAAAAGATTTATTAGCTTGGACTTACTGCAAAAGTTTTTGACATTCACCCAGCATTAAAAGAAAACTACTTAGATCTATAGAAGAGCATATAATAACCATTACCTTTAAAATCCAGAGTGCTAAAGTCATCCTTGACATTGAGGGACAGGTATATGGGCAGCGGATTCTGCCCCTGATTTACTGCCAGTTGCTGATCAGAGAGTTTTTGAGTACTTTCCTATTTACAAAGAACAGGAGTCGTTGTAAAAGATGAACAGGATGCATCGACTTAATGTGGTGTTTAAGCACGGACTATCAATGAAACCTCTCCTAAACCTCAGCAGATTTTGTTCTGTGTACTTTAGTTGTTTGACCGCACGAATGCATTCATGTGTCCCCTGTCATCAACCTTTGCCAAAGCATTATCACTGATGCTTCCAGGCATTTTGGAATGACGGATACAGTGAAATGTGAGAAACTTGTCTGCGCAGTCACTAGGATATGACGTGCTTTAAGGAAAGAAAAAGATATTTAGCTACCTTGGAGGTGCTACGGATAAAAGTCAGCCAAGGGCCTATTTCATTCAATACAGCTTTGTTTGCTGGTATGGCTAGATAATGCTGTGCCTGAACTTAGCTCTGTTAGAGCCACCTCTTCTCTGTGTGTTACTAGAATGCTCATTTGGTCTGAAATTAAAGATGGGAAATCAGTTTCATTAACACCTTGACTTTTTACATGCTCAGACATTCCCCCTAGATGCTTACATTTTAGGCTTACCATGTTATTTTTCTCCTAAAAAGCCAAAGAAAGACCCCTCAGAAGTTTTGAGAGCCTTTCCTATAACCGAATACAGAACTTTAGACACAAAAAGCTAGAAATCCACCGGGATAAGGGATGGATATATAATACCTGATGATGTAGCATACAATCAATGAAGAGTCCCCATAAATCTGTAAAGGACAGCTTGTGTCCCTCTTGCTTTCTTTCACAAAGCTCCTTTTCATAGTATTTCATATGATCCAACGAGAAACAGTGCAGCTTGCTCTTGATCACATGTTTCCTGATATCACCAATTGGTTCTCCGAGATCCTTCTGTGACCAATTTGTGTCTTCGTATAACTTTGCCATGGTCCTGGTAAAAAGAAACATACCGCGGTTCGTGACCGGGCACATGACAATTCATGGGCTTATACCACACATAAGCATTTCATTTCAGGATACACAAGGCTCTCGGCCTCCAACTTTTACCTTGGAAGAGCAGCTCAAAGCTCAGGCAGAACTTAGACTATACAACAACATTTTTGCTGCAGGGGTACATTCAAACTCATCCTAGCTTGTTTCTTCTCACAATCAAGAGACTAATAACGCAACACCCATAATTAACACAAGCATTTACTAGAATTACCCTTTGATTGTCCAGGTTCAAGCTGCAGCTTCTGTCTGAGGCCGGTTCCCTGAGCTATTTCAGATGCCTTGTGAAACGTTCAGCAGGAGTTTAGCAGCAAATATTGCCCTGGAGAAGAGCGAGAACTGCCCTCCTTGGGCACGCAGCAGGCGGGTCACCTCAGACTTGGCACACAGAGGGCCAAGTCTGCTTGGGATTTCAGCTCCCAGAGTTTGGGCAGATTCCAGTCATCCCTTCTCATCCCCACCCCGCTTGTTCTAGTTCTACCTCATGTATCTTTTTAGAGCAGCCCTCCAGAGGCAAAACGTTTTAAAGCCCAAGACCCCTGCTAGTCGTGCAAAGGCAGTCAACATTGTGAGCGTCACACTCTGTGTTTCTCGGGGCTTGTCTTTTATATTCTCCTTTTCAAGGCCGCATAAGAGTTGAGCCAGACAAATATTGCAAGAGGATTTCTGAAGTGTTGCATGCAACTAGATAACCCAAGAGATAACACAAAGCAAGGGAAAACAGTATTTCCCTGCCTTCATTTCCTCATTGCTGTCAAGCGTGTTCAGGGATCAGATCTGTGTCCTTTCAGAGATGCAGGTCCCAGGACTCCAGCTGCATTGCTTCTCTTACACGTCTATGGCATCTTTTCTTGACTCATGATTAAAATCTGATTTGTCTGCACTGGCAATCAAAAAGTTTACTTCTCCCCCTGGAAACAATCGCTATTTCTTACATTCCCAAGAAAATGCCAGGTTTGGGCTTATCAGGCCCTATTCAGTCCCTCATTGATAGCCATAAACAACCACTTTTCATTCAAAGAGAAAGACTGAAACACCTCTACCCCCCAACATACCGTAGGAATCTTTCCTGCCATGTAACTCTGGGAAATGAGAAATAGAGCTGAGTCATACAGAATTTTCATCAAAAACCGTACGTTTCCCCCTCCATTCTCCGTGTCAAGCACCAAGTTTATGACAGAAACAAGTCCCTCCCCCCGGAGGAACTCAAAACATACAGCACAGACGAAAGCCACGTATCCAAGACACAGAAAAACTGCAGGTGGGTTTATCACCTACACTCAACTGCAGGGAGATTCAGGTAAACCATCCTGGCTTGTGCTCTTTTCTTTTAGTTTCTGTGCAATTACGGAAATAGTTATCACACACATTTGTCTCTTGTAGCTAAAAGGAGGTAAGGGCCACAGCACTGAGCGGTCCCATGAAAAGGCTGAGCACTAAAAGGAAGCCAAGCATCAGGAGTCCCAGCATCACACCGAGTAAAATTCAGCAAGGCAATATGCTTCACCAGGTTATCACTCTGCTAACACAAAGAGCAAGCACAAGCCCGATGCTCCTTACCATGTTGTGGCAGATAAACCACTGATGTATGAGACACAGTCCAAAACACCTAACTCCTGGAGACCCAGAAGACTGCCAAACATAGCCGTCATGGACCGCACTCCCCCTGCTGTGGTCATGACTGCCACCACTGGCACCTGCTCAACACACAAAGGCACAGAGTCATTCATTACGGGAGGAAATAGAGAAGTGATGGGCGTGCAGAAAAAGTAACAGCAACACCCTAATTCAAGTAGGCTTGGACTCAATTCACCTCCTCCTTGTCAGCACTTAGGTGTGTGTTTAAGTTGTGTAAAATTTGGTGGGACTTGGCATATGCTGAAAGCATCTTCCTGATCAGTGATGCTTCGGCAAGTCAGAAGTCGTAAGCATGGCTCTTGTACAGCATAATCTATTTTCAGATTTGTAAAGATTTTCTGGGTGTTTTTCATTTCTCCTCACATCTTTTCCCTCAAAACACATTTTAAAATCCTGAGTAAAACTGAGGTGAGAGGAGCAGAATGAAAGCTGCCTGCATAATTTTTTCTTCGTCTAAGTTTACCTGCAACGTTTTCTGTTCTCCAGGCAGATGGTGCCAAGCTTTATAGATTTATTTTAACATCCTCTTTGTTACCTAGATTACCTCCCCCTTCCCTGACATCAACACTATATGCAATTTGGTCTTACTGTCCTCAAGGATGCAGCAGTTCTGTTAGGCATTATCCCTTTGCCCCACAGGTAGCCCTTAACAAAAACTGACACAACATATTTATTCATTTTTAGAAATATACCTTGCCATTACCTTTAATCTCGTCCTCACAGCATTTTACAATCTACTTTGGGGAGGCTGTTTTTTGTTTTTTAATTAATATAACACTTTATCCTCTTTTATTAATAACAAGTCTTATTCCACTTGTTATTTAAGTTCATGAGCACTTTGACTGGGTTGACAAATGCTGTCCTGCACACAGCATCAAGGGATGGGTGTGCTGGGAGCTGAATAGAGCAGCAGAGGAAATCCCACAAGGGCATGTTCTCCCTGTTGCAGAAGAGCGTCTCTCTGACTCGCGATCCAGGGTGTTCCCTGATCCAGTTCCCAAGATGCTGTCCCACATACCTCATCCTCCTGCAGGTCTTCATCTAGATTAAGAAGATTTTTCAAAGCAGCAGCAACCACCTTCTTCCTTTTACAGATGAAATCCTGCTCCTCTGCACATAGGTCAAACCCCAACCGCAAATCTAAATTCTTGCAACTAGAGCATAAGAACAGAACAAGACACATTTACCTGTAAGCCATTTCTTGAGCTACTGCTTAAGACATCAAGCAAAACCAGGAGCAACAATAAACCAGTTTAAAGTAAGGCTACTTCCATGCATATGAATCTTTCCCTGTGCAAATGAAAGCAGGTATATGGGTATCACAGGCCCCGTGGATATTTTAAACAGAATTGTGTCCTGAACTATTTCACACAATAATGAAGAAGCTAAATGAATCAAATTCTCTGCTGATGAAAAACAAGGAACATAACTGAATTCAAGCTGTTTCCTGTTTCACATCGAGCTCTGAAATTTGGACACCTCTTCGTGTTCTCTTGTTTTGTATGTGTTTCCTGAAGAGAAAACGTTTTAGGCAAAACGACCCTAATACCTTGCTAGGCTTATCTCTGCTAAGAACTTGTGCTGGAAATACTTGAGTCAGAAAACAACTCTTAAGTGTAACCCTTCATATCTGTACCTGATTATGAACATCACGTGCATCATTAACTCTATAACTTCTATTTTCATAGTGCTACTGTTTCAGGGGGTTTTCATCCAAAAGGTTATTTTGTCCCTTCTGTCACTCATAATCAATGTTCAGTAAAATCTCTGATTTATCATCTGCCTGCAATTAGTGCTTGCAATGTAGTTAACTCATCAGTAGGGGGTAATGTTGCCCTTCGGAAAATCATTGCAAGCCAGTCAAGAAATTAATTACTGTCCACTTGTTTCATTGAAAAACGACCCGCAGAGGGCTGGTAAATGCATAACAGTGTTAAAAACACGTTAGAAATGTGTTACATATAAACGTGTATGTATTATAGATACAGGTTACAAGACAGAGGGACTCTTAAGTATCAACATTAGGAAGCATCAACATTAGGAAAAACATTGTCACCAGTTATACTTTATGACTACCTACCATCTATTCCATGCTGAACTCTTACCAACCAATTTAAAAGCATGCATCATTTTATTAACAATTCACCATATTTTAGTCTTCTTTAACGAACACAATTTTTATTCCTGGTTTCAAAATGAGCTAGTTTAAGCTGTAGCTCCTTTTAATCTAAAGATGGTACTATGAAAGGATAGGAGATGGCTTAAATAATCATTCAGAAGAAATAAAATATTTACCCATCTTCCTCCTTCACAGACACCTCATAAGATTCACCCTGAGAATCAAGAATGAAAACACCATAAATTTTAAACAGAATTTAAAGTTTGCAAAAGCAAGTTTTACAGTATTAGCAATTATTCAGGTATATAGTCTAATGACAAATCAATCTTTGGTCTCTTCTCAGGTCTTCTGCACACCACCATCACTGGGATCCTGCTTTTAAAATACTTTCAAAGCAATCAGCAATTCTGAATATGTTACTTTTCCCTGAATAGTAGTTGTACTTTCAAGTGTGTGCAGAGCTGAGCATACATATAACTCAGCTAGTATATTTTTAATAACAAAATTAATAACAGACCAGGTATCACATAGATATAGCTTACACTTGTTGAAATAATTTCAAAAGCCGTCAAAGGTTACTCACTCTCATCACTGTCACTTTCTTCCCCAAGTCCAGAGAATGGAGAGGCACAGCCACGGGACTTCTTACATCCATTTCTCTCCTAGCTGAGCCATGCTGAATTAAAGTGGGGGAAAAAAAAATTGTTACAAGGAGAAAATTATTTACAATCCATAGGTACAAATCTACCAGAGGAGGACTAATTCATCATCTTTCTCCCAAAAGTTACTTTAGCTGTTATCACCATCCACAAGTAAAACATACACCACAGAAACAACGCTCCTTTGGCAGCGTCATGTGCAGTCTGGGTTGACTGTGCTTGACATAGTGGAACACGGTTGTTTCACTGCTTCCGCGTCTGCAGCGAGGACCTATGGAAACATCCTGCCTTTCTTCATAGGATCCTTTCATTGCGAACATGAAATCTCTCCCTAAGAACAAGCAGCAAACCACAGAGAAACGTTAACTGCATCTAGTCCTGAAAAATAACAAATAAAAATACCACAAGTGAAGTTTCAGCCTTAGCACAGTCAACATTAATTTGGGCCACAATGTTTTTCCTCCCCTGTAATCAGTGTGAGCAAGGGCCAGACTGAATACGCAGCAAAAGGCCAGTGCAGCATTGAAACCTCTCCCCCACCAAGTGACGGGGAGCATGTGTCAGACCAGTGGATGCCACTGGCAACGTTCAACACCCCCTGACTTTCCACCGTAGTGCTTCCACTCCTGATAATTGTGTCTCTCCTATTTTACTTCCCATTCTCGTCACAGGTGTTTCAGTTCCATCACACTGCAGTGATGTTTCTGAGTCTCCCGGCCACCTCCACAGTTCCCCTTAAGCTACGCTGTCACGCCATCTCCAGAGGATTCTCACTATTAGCAAGTAGGTAATTCAGGAAACACCTCAATCCCCAAGCAGCCCCGATGATACAAACAGAGATGAAAACAGATTAAATATTTATCTAGATTCAGCAGCATCTACCATAGCACAAAAAGCAGTGACAAACAATTTAAATCAATAACCTCACTTGTGTAAGGGCTCTGCTTTTTTGCTTCATTCACATGCACTTCCAAACAGGAAAGTTCACGAGACTGGAAAAGACAAGCAATAAAATCACCAGTCATAGAAACAGTTCAGGATCCTCAAGGAGGATCAAGGGATCTTGTGGAGACAACAGGCTTGGCCATGATGTCCTGTGAACATGAAGAAATTACAGAGGCTGATTCTCTTGTGTAAATCATGCAAGCGATAATGTGGCCAAAGGAGACAAGATAGCTGGGGATCTGTCCCATTACATTTAAGTACCATTCAATCCCCAACAGTTAACACAATTATTCTCCCCATCTAGGCCACTCCTTAAACTTTGTCTACAGAAAAGTGAGCTGAAGGATACCTACAACTCTGCAGAACAACTGGACAGATGGGCCTGTACTTCGACATCTTTGGTATGAAGTTGAAACTCCCCAAGAGAGCGGTGCATAGGAGGAAGTAGCAGCACGGGAGCATCGCACAGTACTTTGGACATAGTGTGAAAAGAGCCTTTGGCTTCAAGGTAGACCTTCAGCAATAAACTCTGCAGAGACACTGGATTCACTCCCTTCTCAAGTTTTCTTGTTTATCACCATTTCATCAGTGAGCAGCTCACTGGCACTGTGGCAGAACGCTGGTCCAAGCCCCTCCCAACACAGAATGCATTACATGCATAACCGAATTCAAAACTTTACAATTGCACCCGTGTCTCATCTGAAAAAGAGTAAAGGCTATGCCTAAAGGCATAGTACTTCCAACTGCCTCCTTCGGTTCTGCCCTACCATAAGAACATAAGCGTAAAAAAATAAAACAATTACCACTAGTACGCCATTAGTAACGATGTTCTCAGATACCCCTGGACTGAAAAGCAAAAAGGAAAAGGTTTATTTAAGAGTGGGTATATGAGTAATAATCTTTTAAAAGCAAATAGTTCCCTGAGCTCAGTTTGTGTAGTTGCCAATGGCCATCAGCACTTTAATCTTTCACCTCTGTCTCGTGCTCACTGCCAGGTCGGAGGTGCATAGCTGGAGGTGCATCAGAGGTCACATAGCTCCTAGGGACACTCCCTCTTCTTACCTCCCCTGATCAGCATCATCTCTCCTTAGGTCAAATTACAAAATAAATACCCACCCTCAGCTATAAATAGTAAGTGAGATTGTCACTCAAGGAGGGATTTCACCAGATTCAGGGCAGAAAAGCAACCATGGGGAAGATGCTGAAATGGGGTGTCTGCGCACACGTACATGTAGCCACTTCCCCAATGCTGCATTACCACTCTCTTTAAAATACAAAGTTTTCTGATGACAAATTCTGTAACGTTTGGGCTTCACTCACATGTTTTCCAGTAGAAATTCCACTTCTAGTTCTTCCTGATTCTGAAAATAAGATTTATTTTTCATTTAAGGCAAATGAACAAATAAACTTTTTACTTTCATAGAGCTCTGATAATTTTGCATAACCCTCCTTGCAATATTTTGCTATTCCCACACTCTCTGCATCATAATGTAAATGGATAGGGCCTTCTTTGGCCACCCTTTCATTTCACCGCTCGTGACTCACCACTCATCACACCGCTCCACTGTTTACAAACCAACTGTCTCCCGAAGGGGAAAAGGAGAATAAGTATCATGGAATAGGGAATGAAGGTCCCAGTATTCACCGATTAAGAGGATGAGACATGGGTCAATGAATGCCGAGGAAGGGAGGTATAACAGGTGAATGATGTAGGAGAACATACTTGAGAATAAATGGACCTACATGCTGAGTACATCTGGGTTAAAACAAAAGAATTTGCAAAGTATAGTGACTAAACATTAAAAAAAAAAAAAGAGATGGTAGAAGAAAACAACTTGGAAAATGAAAATTGCCGGTGTGAAGGGGAGAAGAGAAAAGAGTTCCCGCTTCCGAGTGAATCTGTGAAGGGGAATGAGGGAAAGAGCTCAAAAAGGCCAAATCAAGATGAAAAAGAGGGAAGAGTGTAAGAGCAAGGAACAGCAGAGTAACACATCAACAACATGAGAGGGACTGAATAACTGTATTACTTTACTACACCATTTGCTGGATCAGTCTGTGTGGGGGACAGCCAATCCAGGAAATACCACACAAAAACATGCATCAGAGAGATCTTCTATACCACCCACAGGGAGGAAAACACTAATTAGTGGAAGATATAAATCTTTTTCTGACAAGTGAGGGTAAAATTTTTCATTCATAATCAGAAGAACTAACCTTTACTGCCAAATATCCCTTCTGTCTGGCTGCACAACATACTTTAACTTTGCGAAGAGACTGTGAAAACTGTGTTAAGTCTGATAATGTAGCTGCCAAGGTAAAATCACCACTTCAGTAAAGGTGAAAAGTGAGTATTTTTGTATTTACTAGTTCATGTCAGTAAATGAGATATCTCAGGTGGCTTCTCTGAGAGCTGGATCTGTGGCACATAACCCAGCAGCAGGTGGTTCTCGCCATTTATTTCTCCCAAAGTCTCCATTTCATGAGAAGTTAAGGTGGTTGCAACTGTTTGTAACAGAAGGCCAAGGGATGGATTTTAGAAAGCAATCACTTTACAGAGATGCAAGATAGACTTGATCAAGCATCAGATTGTGACCAGTCTATACTATCCAAACTCAGTGACGGTCCGTTCCAACTTTGTCCAAAGAACAGCAGAAACAATGTTCAGGAGACCCTGGCTCATAACATCTGCCTAATCGTGCCTGCCTTATGTTCCCATCTTTCTTATGCTGTCGTACACACACACTCCCACAAATTCTATTTCTATTAAGTCCCATTCACATTTTTGTGGGTGAAAAACCTGGAGCAAAGCAATGGAAAGACCTGTTATACCACACAGTGAGCAAGAGGCACAGCAGGAAGCAATCCTGGTGTTCTGACATTACCCATCCGGCCTCCTCAGCCCTCCTTTTGAGATACCTTGGTAGATGAAAGAAACCATTAAGGGCACAGGTGGCAGTACTTCCTATTATTAAGGTTGCCCAGCATGTCCCATTACTAAGTCACTTTTTAAAAAAAATTAACCCTAAGTGTTCTAAGAATCCATGTAGAGACCACAATCTGTGATGCCTCATGGGCACCTGAGTAGGAGTTGGGATCTGAATAAGGAAAGCTTGACCAAGAAGTTCCTGAGACACAGCTCACCTTGTCTTATCTCCCCAACTTCCACCTTGCTAAGCCAATGGGTTACGCCAACTCTGCACGTGCCTCAGAGCAAACTCACAGCTTGGATCACACCTCCAATGATCTCACTCACATCAGGCTTTTCCTACAGAAGGCCATAGTCAGCTGGAACAGGTATACTGAAATCCTTAGTAAGGATTTGCTTTCTAGAAGAGTAGTAAATAAACACTCTCCAAAGCAAGAGTAATGTAAAAAAAAAAAAAAAAAAAAGGGCAGGAGCTGTTTTCTAGACAGCCTGTCTGACACAGTGGTTTAGAAATAAACAGAGCGCACTCAATTCCTAGGAACTGTAAACTCAAGCCCTGCTCAGAAGTGTGGAAAAGCCCTGAAGTCTCGGTACTACACAGCCTCCAAGCAGAGAAGGTGTTACTTTTTGTGGAAAGTAATCTGAGTACGTATTTTGCTCTCTTAAAAGATGGGTGCTATTTCTCCGCCTGTCCTCTCAGCAACTTTGCCCACCAGACATTTCATAGGAAAATCTTTATCCCCTCTTTAACAGAACCAAATACAATACCCTTAGAGACATATGCAGCAAATAAAACCCCTAGGTCACACATTGACCTAGAAAAAAAGAATAAAATAATGAGGAGATTCTCATTCATCAACCCCTACGCATTCCGCACTGGCTCAGCCCTCCTGAAAGAAATTTTTAACCCTGTAACAAGAGATCTTGCTGAGAATTTAAAAAAAAAAAAAAAAAAAAAAAAAAGTTGTTGTTTATCAGAAGGAGGAAAAAAAACCTGAGAGATGATCATGAGAATATATAATCATTTACCACCCATGCTGCCTGAAAGCACAGGAAAAAAACCCTGGTGAAGCTGAGAGGACGTACACCTAGTGAGCTACTGGCCAAAGCATCAGGGCAGCTGCCCAGAAAGGGGATCAGGTTTGTTCCCATCCCTGCTCTGTCAGTCTCCTACAACAGCGACGAGATCTCTAACCACCACCTTCTTTATTTTCAACTCTTGTTTGCTCTCTCTGGGTTTTTTCAAAGGACATTTTTGAAATGTCAGAAATAATCAGAATAGGAAAGCCATTTTGCATCTAATTGCAGTAACAACAGAGGGGTGATTGTTTCTGACCCCCCCTAAACCCTGAGCATTTAACTTTGTGCTTTAATAAGGTCCTTTTAACAAAGTCTTTGTGTGTGAGAACAACTCTAATATTTAATAAAGGAAGTAACTTGTGACAAAATTCCGATGAAGAATATTATTTTATCTATGGTCTTAATTTCACTTGTCTTTTCATTTCTCACCTCTGGATTCAACTCAAAATTCAGGTGAACTCTTTTTCCAGGTTGGATTTTAGCCACATCAAAGCGAACAGTCAAAAGCTGGTCATCTGGTGTAAAAGTATCCTCATCACAGACCGTCAGCTCCAGGATGTTCTGACGAGAGAGGCAGAGAAGGATGTTAATGCCACATTCTGGGACTACTGAGCCCAAAAGAAAGGTCTAGCAAGAGTCAGCATGCAGCTCTCATGTTGTTCAAGGTGGACAGACTCCTGCGACAGCGTGGAGCTCAGTTCAGATTGCGAAGTCATGGATTAACCCTAGAAGAGGTAAATCATCAGACTTGGCAATGAACAAGAGCTCAAAAGAAAGGTAGCATGAGGGACATGCATGATGGTGATATGCACTGGACAGAGTAGAGATTACACGTGCCGTTCATCACGATCCTTTGTGGACTCAAAATTACTATCTTGAGAAATTTTGGCACATCAGCAGAAAGTAATAATAGAAGGTAAACTCTTAGCCCTTTACAAATGGAAGGTAAAGCATATTAACAAGCCCTTTTAGCAAGATTTTAGTTGTAGTGATTCCCCTTGCAATTCCCCAGGGCTCAGATTACCCATAGGAGCATGAGAAGATGCAGCACTAGTAAACCACAGGAAGCTGAACTGGTGTCTAGACCTTTTATCACTCACGCTCTGACTGCTAATCTATTTCTGCTAACTATGCAAACATCTTAACAGTTGTTACAACTGCTCTGGGACAGAAAGAAGCATTCAACTTTATTCCAGAAGATCAATAACCCGCTGAGCTTACATTCATTCAAAGCATGAGGCAGACTTTTATTACAGGCTTCTGTTACAAGGCTGTAAGTCGAATGTGTGTTTTGCTTTCTTATAGACTATCAGGCTTTTGAAAGTACGCCTGTTTAATGATGGAATGGTTAGTATTAAGAGATAATTTAAAATTTTTAAAAAACAGCATTAAGTTATGGTACCTCCTATAATTTACAAATGGCATCACTGTTGCTGTATAAAGCGGGTATTACAAGTTCATGGCAACATACAGCAAAAATGCCTTCACAGTTGCATACAAGAAAACATAACTAGTCCTCTAAAGAGTTTGTAAAACCCGCCATCCAGTTCATGGGGTTCTAGTGCTTAGAAGATGACAGAGACCAGTCAGGGCACCAGAGAATCCATACCAAGGCTTGCATACTTACTTGCTGGTAGGAAACAGCATCTGTCGTGCCGTCTCTGTTGCTTTCTGTACCTTTCCGTTACCATCCTACCCCTCAGCAGAACTGAGTTCAAGCCCCTATGTGAGCCTCAAGGCTCTCCTAAAGAGCCTGCACGCAGCAGGTGAAGATGTCCCCTTTAGAAAGCATCTGCTCCCTGTCACAGGTGCAGATCCTACCTTTACTTCACTTTGTATCATGAAGTGGAAAGTTTCATTCCAGACAGGGTTTCTGCAGTTGCGTACAGTTCTTGTCCGGGCTTCCCGGCATGAAGCTGTTGGCAGCCACAGCCTGATGTAGCAATCAGTTTGGCTCACTGTGTTAACAAAAAGATGCGTAATTAGCACAGCAGTACTTTTCTATTATGTCTTTTGCTCGGTCAGGGGAGGAAAGATTAACCTCTGAGGAGTCCTAAGTATTTCATTAGACCCAAAGGCGTGCGTTTAGAGTTATTTAACTTTTCTATCTATATTTATACCAATTCCAAACAAAAGGCAATTTTAAACCACTAATTCTATATGAAAACAAAAGCCAAAATATTCACTTTCAACAGTACTGAAGTATTCCTTCTCTTCTGATTTTTTTGCTTCTATTTTCAAGTATTTTTCAGGCTCCAAACAAATTCATATACGTCTTCACTTCCTGAAACTTGTTTTTTTTTCAAAAAAATGAAGAATTTAGTTTTGGGGATTTTTTTGACCTGGTCCTAATTGTAATGCACAAGTCATTCACTGTGATTGATATAGCAATGAAGACACAAACACAGAAGCACCCAACACAACTACCGACTTCCGCTGTAGCTTCCACAAATATGCCCCTCTCCGAAGGGAAATAGACAAGCGGTGCATAAAGGGGAACTGAAGAGTGTGCGGAAAGGGAAGTATCACCGAGCAGCAAGCGAAGGGAAGGATAACTTCTTTCCTGACATAGAATTTCTATTCTATTTCATTTGTGTTGTTAACATTTTTCTAAATTATTTTAATTGAGTCTAAACAGAAATGAGAACAGATACAACTTCTTCAGACAAAAAAAACCTGAGACATTATTGTAATCCAAGCAGCAGCTGTACAAGAGCATTAAATTCAGGTGGCAGTGACTTTCTGGCTAACCTATAAACGTGCCATTGCTAATACTTACACAGATCTGCTTTGCGGAGATTTCTCATGCTTATAATTTTTACAGTAAGCCAGCATAACCGAGGCACTTCTGGCTGCAGAACAATGAGAAAAATACCTTCATTATTAGCAAGTAACTCAGATATAAGTAACACAGCCTATACTATAGCATGGCAAAGGCCATTCTCTCATTAACACAGTGAATATAAGTTCACTTTAATTATTTGAGACAATTTCTGAGAAGAAATACTTTCTTGTGATTTGATACCCTGTAATGTCAGATTCCAGCTATGTTTACTAACCAGTTGTGTTTAAGTTTTCTAAAGATTTAGGTTTTGGAGGTTAAGTTTTAATGCAGGGAGTAGTAAGAAATATCACAACATAGTTTTCACCAAAAAAAAAAGTCATTACATAATCGCCCCTGTAAAATCCAGCTACCATTAAACTACAGGGTTTGCTCCTCAAATTTCAGGCCAAATGCAACAGATTACAGCACACCACTTCCCGGTGTGCCAGCTGGGGGACCACAGGACACTTCCTTCCTCTGGCAGGGACGGGTGCCCATCTGCCGCATAACATTACTGCGGAACAGGACAGATAGCCTCCCATTTTATAATGTCCCATGAAGGTATCACTGCTACTGCTCAATCTGGCTGTGGGATAGGTAACGCCATAACGGCCTTCACCATAAAAAAAATACCCGACCCTTAAAAGGAAATAAGTGACCAAAAAAGGGAGAGAATGGTTCTAGAAGTGAACGGCCCCGTGTGGAACTCCAGAGCTCTTCAGTTACGCCAGCAAGAGGAAGGCTGAAATCAGAAGCTTGGGGTAGGCTTTCTTCCATTTCACACGTAGGTCCGGCTCCCTGTAAAGGCAGCTCAAGCATTTCAGTGCAAATTTGACAAAAGGAAGAAGCAGCTGGGTTTTTTTGTTTGTTTGTTTGGGTTTGGTTTTTTTTTTGCCTCTGTATGACACTGAGTAAAGATAACCTCTCATCCATAGATAAGGTCTACATTAATCAAAATGAAACCACGTTACCACAAAACGCAGAACTGATATGTGTACATTAACTGGGAGCTGGAGGAAAACAAGAACTGAAGAAAGCATGAATCACAAAATCTCTAAATAATGTAAGAAAATGGAAAGTTGCAAACACAAAACAAATTGCAGATTTGAAAAGATGAGGGTAAAATTGCTAGTGTGTTAGATTATGAAATCAAACAAAAAGAAGCAAGAATAAAAGTTACAATTGCATATGAATACAAAAACACACAAACAAAAAAAAAAACCAACACATCAACAACATAAGCACAAATAGGTGATCCAGAACACCGTGGCTTACTCAGGACTTTTGCATAATAAATTATTTTTAAAGTCTGTTCACATGGAGGAACACTAGGTTGACCTGATTGATTTACCAAGGAGGAGAACTGAGGTACAGCAATATGTTGACATCCCATAGTGCAGAGCTCTATGGGGGAATAGCTTGAAGGCCCCACAACCCTCTCCGTTTTTTGTTTTCTCCCTCCACCCCCTACCATAGCTACACACAGCCCTGTGTCTACTTGGTTACAGGAAAAACAAGACAATCTTGAACATCTGAAGTAAAATACTACATACAGAAGCAGTAGCTCCATTAATTAAATTGAAAGAAGCAATCAAATCTTCAAAACATCGTGATTTCTGAGAGACTGGAAAAACTTAGACCTCCTGGTGGTACCTTTTCTTTTGGTATGTCAGTGTCCTGACAGGAGAAGATTAACCATCTAAAAAGCAGTAAGTCACCAGGCTAGATGCTATTTACAGCTCACTGGAAAAAATCTCAACCCAATAGTTTTCTCTCAGAAACTGCCACTTGAACAAAACCAGCAGGTCTGGAAGAAACCCATCAACCTCAGCAAAATTTTTGGCTGCAATGTTTCCGGAGATAGAGAGAATGATAGGAATAGATGATCTGAACTGCTGAAAGCTCAGTTTTTCATCCCAAATACAGAGAATTAATTTTTCATCCTCAGCGTTAGTACCATCCATATCCAGGAATTTGGAGAAAAGTTATCCATGAGATTACTGAAGAAAATATGCAGACACAAAACCAATTACTACTCCACAGTGCTAGTAGGTAGGGAGTTCACTGCTCTCCCAAATCTAGCAAAGAGTTAGCCTCATACTTCTGCACTGAACGCAGCTAGGGACCAGATTCAGGGAACTCAGGGGGAAAATATCTCACATCCTACAATTTTTAAAAGTTTTTTTAGGTTATCATTTAATATCATTTCAAACAGCCATTACTCAGAAAAGGGAATAATTCGTTACATATCCCGTATGTACCACATTCAGAACCCTCCAACACCTTGTACCAGTTCAGTTTCATAAAAATTAGCATTCAGAATTATTTTAAGTGGCAGGCGCAGAATAATCTATTTTATCTGCTGCTCTGCCTCCATAAAGCAAAGGAAAAATAATTTGAAGACTGAGCCTTGGGTGTTATGAGGTACAACTACCACCTTACACTGATGTCACACTAAAATCCAGCTCTCCCGGTTCCTTGCCCAGCATCTGAACCACAAATGCATCACCTTCCTCACCTTCCCAACCCTGAAGACACAGTGAATGTTTTCCGCTCTGGAGAGCACACTTACGGAAGAAACAAATATTCCCTTAAACTAACCGTTAAAAAATATCACCTCTCTTAGTAACAGTTAAGCTAATGGAAGACTGCAGGTAGCACACCATTGTTCGTACCCCACAGCCCTCTCCCTGCAACCCAGAAGCTGCCCTGTGTACAGTACCTCGTCTTCAGCGCTGTGCGGTCTTTCATGATTCTTCCTTCCAGTTCCAATCTTCCTGTGCGGGTTTGCTCGAATGAACCAATCCTGAGGACAAGGAGCCAAGAGAGAGGCCAGTGATGAAACCCAGCAGTCAACAATTCCTAGTTTTCAGTTTCTACTCAGTTTCGCCGTGGCAATAGCAGGGAGCCCTGCCATTTCCCCTCCTGATGATCAGATACATCTTCATCTCACCAGGACTAACTATCTGCTGCTCTTGCTAATCTGACCACTGCAGACCTGTTTGACATTTAAGGATCAAAACTCCCCAAGCATTTGCTTTTAATGAATCTCAACGAAGATAGCCAAACCGATCCTCCTGCCCCACCGCTGGTTTTCTCTTACCAAAGGTGAATAGGCTGACGATCCCATAAGTATCTCTGTTTCATAAAAGACAAGACTATAATGGTCCAGTCTGTATGTCTCACAGCTGGCAGGTGCTCCTGGACCACGCTATTTTCCAACCAACTGAGGCAGGGAAGAAGAGCTGTATAGATTGACTCATAGCTCCACCTCCCACTGATTTCAAAAGCACAAATTATGCACTTATTCTGTGCCACATGAAGATTACTTTTTTTTTTTTTTTTTTTTTTTAAAAACACCGCAGTGATTTAGGGGAAAGGAAGAGGTGGGTCAAACATTTTGTCATAGGCTAATTCCAAAACAAAATAGTTATCCACCACTGTAAGGTTTGAATAACCACACACAGAGCGATATCGTTGGGGCAGTTGCAACTCTCACAAACTAGAGAAGACCTAACAGAACATTGCAGCTACTGATATCTACTGCTACTTTCTCTAGTCTTAAAATCCATACCTGCCCTTTGGCAGCACCTCCAGCAGCATTCCAGCACCCACTGGCTCCTCCAGCCAGATGCGCAACTGCAAGGGGTTTTGCCAAGTTCACTGGAAATTACAGCTACCACACGGAGGGTGGCTCTTATGGGCAGTGGCAAATAGTTAAAGAAAACAGTCTGTAGCTTTCCTTCTTTCTTATTTCTGCTACATAAGGGATGTCGCGGGGTAAACAGAGCCAGCAGGAACTTTTGTTATTGAAACCTTTTATAATGAAAGTGCTACTTTCAATTAAGTTATGTTAGAAACTGTAAGAGCTTTAACACAAAAAACTACATATAATTTTTTCCCAAAAATATTTAAACATTCATGTTAAAAATGTCAATTCTGATTTCTTTTTCATTTTAGAATAATTTCATATTATTTTTCTGTAATAGCACTCAATATGTAATAACAAAATTACCTAGTACCATTACTAAAATACGACAGAAGTCGGCTATTGCATTAAACATTTTTAAAATTGCTGAAACCGGCTGTTATTCACTAGTGAGAAATTACAGTTGAAATAAGGGGTCTTTTAAAACTGTTTATTTTATTTTTTAGAATTCCCAAGTTTCTAAGTCAGACAGAAAATCCCTTTTTGAAACAGCAGGACTTCTTATGGAAAAAAAAAATAAATCTGACTTTCAACCATTTGTAATGAAAGAATCTGACTATTCAAACTGTCCTGTAGAGGAGAGCTGCCTTAGATAAAGTTTCAAATGATCATTATAATTGGTCTGGTCTTTCATAAACTCAGGCATTGAATATGTAAAATTTCCTGCTTTAGGTTGTACTATCATTTATGCAAAAGAGTGTGATGAGTTCCCTGCTACAGGTTTTTGTTGGGCTGTTTTGTTGTTTTTTTTTTTATTTTGTGGCACAGTCTTATTACAATAGAGATCTATTTCATTTGATAATGCTTTTGAAGTAACACTCCCTGCTTTGAAACACAAGATGCAGCTCACGCTGTTACAAGAGGTTGAACACGAGAGGCGTTGCATCACTTACCTCGGGCTCTGAAGTCATTTTATGGCTCAGTTTGAGGACGGTGGATTCTCTCCAGCTCTTCAAGAGCAAAAGTTACCCATCCAGTTCGATAATACGCCATGCTCCCCACTCAACTCCCACCCTTTCCACCATCTCCACGTTTGGGCCTTTTGTGGATTTCATAAATTAAAGCAAGCAATATTAACTGCTCAAGCAGCCTTGTCGCTATGCTACACGCGCTTGATCTGTACTTCACCAGAAAGCAGAACTCCAGTTAAACAGCTCTCCCATGCAAAAGCAGATGTAGCCCAGCAGTAGTAGGAAGTTACATGATAACCTGACAGCCTGCATCGCGAACAGCGGTGCAGGTGAGTCAGAAGTCAGGAAACCACAGGCCAGAAGACAAGACAGTGTTTCACCAGTACCATTATAACAACAGAAGCCTTCAGCAGTAGTAGTTGCGGGGCGATACGAGGTCTGGAGACACACAGACACTTTAAATGGAGCCACATAACTTGCAGCATGGGAGCCTGAGGTGGCAGAGGAGCAGATCGCTTACAGCGGCACCAGCACAGGCTCTGCAGCCTCTTGAGAGGCAGTAGCAAGAGCTGGAGACTCCCAGTTGCCACCAAGATCCCAGATCAATTTTGACAGAGTCTCAGAATCTCTTTCCTCTCACAGAAATTTGAGACTGATAATCAGTGATATCAGTGACACAAATTCTTTCAGGGTTTCTACAACTATTTAACATCTAATATAAGGCAAAGAGGGAAAAGCCCTGAGAGCCTGGCTCACAACTTGCAAGACTGCTAACTTCTGATAGAAGGGTGCTGTGATAAAAAGTCAGAGAGACCTCTTGATCTGAGCTCTGATACACCCATGCAGCCACAGGGTCCGACTTTATTTCTAAAAATACTAATTATTTTATTCTTCATAACTGCCTAAACAAAAGCTGTTGGGCACCATCTCTAAATATCAGACTTAATTTACGTGACCCAAATAAAACATCCCAAAACTGACTCACTCGTAATCCCTTTTTGACCTAGATTCTGACAAAATCCTAAGTGACGATGATTGAAATACATAAGAAATTAAGTCTTCATGCAATTTTTCAGAGCACCTATTTAAAGCATTTTGTGAAAGACGAAGAAAAAGAAACATTAAGCTGCATTTCCCGCTTTGGTAATACAGAGAGGACCACAGGGAACACCTTTCTTGTGGGACAACAACAAATAGACTGTTTGACTTAATATTGTCTGTTGCACAGAAATTGCACAGTTGTGTTCATATCCTGTTAGAATTAAAGTTTTGTTCTAATACATGATTCAGTATGACCAGAAAAAGTATTCACACTCAACATTGCCAATTTAGGCTTTATTTACAAATTATTCATGCCAGTTTTCTCAGGTTATTCCATAAGTACCTCAGCACAATCTGAGGTGAGTTGACACTAGTGACAATGACAACAAATGCACAAGTTGCTTTGTGTTATTGCTGAGGAGACAGCTATATTCAAGGACTGAATTACTCAAGAGGACCTTCCTCTCAAACAGAACTACCAGAGTCACCAGAGTCAGGTGCTCCCTGACTTCCCAGAGTCACTGCTCAGGAAATGCTAAGTCATGGCACCCAGGATCCACCTGCATCTTCAGCCCAGACCAGAAGATATCGCCTATTTAACACTAATTATGGGAGACAGGGTGATCCCACTCTAGAGGCTCTAAAGTGGGATCTACATCACCAGTCAATCATGCATTCGTGCCTTTGTGCAATGGAATTTATCATGCTCCTAAAGCAAAAGAAGAAGAAGAAAAGACCTCAGAAGAAAAAAAATTTTCTTCATTGGAAGGGTTATCAAGCATTGGAACAGGTTGCCCAGGGAAGTGGTCGAGTCACCATCCCTGGAGGTATTTCAAAGATGTGTAGGTGTGGCACTTAGGGATGTGGTTTAGTGGTGGACTTGGCAGTGATAAGTTTATGGTTGGACTCCATGATCTTAAGGGTCTTTTCCAACCTAAATTAGTCTATGATTCTATGGATATAAGACTGGTTGGGGTGTTCTGTCAGCTGACCTCACAAGCAAGACTATGAATTGAGCAGCAATACTCAGGCAGGCCTAATACTTGAACTCTACCATGGATATAAAGGAATTGTCATACTGCCTCAAGTAGAGGGAATTAGGACTTAGAATATTTAGACTGCTATAGATAAATCCCAAAGAAAATAAAGCATAAGGCAAAGCTTAGCCTGTGGTCTATGGATTTGTTGCTCTTATCTAACTTACAAATAAATGAAGCAAAGGGATACCTCAACGTAACTATAATAAACTGTGGTGGGTTGACTCCAGCCAGCAGTTAAGCATCCACACAACTGCTCACTCAGCTTTCCCCCCCAGCAGTAGTACAGGTGAGAGAATACAAAGAGCAAAATCCAGAAAATTCTTGGGTTGAAATAAAAAGTTTAGTAAGTGAAGGAAAGAGGAAAAGCCACAACTGATGCAAAGGCAATCACTCACCATCTCCCACCAGCAGAGTGATGCCGAGCCAGTCTCAGGGCAACAGCTACTTTGGAACAGTCCACTCTCAAGCAAAGACAGACCTTGAGACCAGAGAGTGTCTTAAACTTGACACACTTGAAGAGTCAGGTTACCTATTTGACTTGAGAGCACATGCTCCCTAGCGCTGCAGATTTCTCCAGGTGACAACAGTTAGAGTAATCCAGATAAGAGCCACAGAAGATATCCAATGAAAAGACAATTGCTCTGAAATAATAAGCACCAATAATGTTTTCACTTGATATCCAACCTTAGGTATCCAATATAAAATACAGAAAAATACAATTTTAAATTGGACAATTTTTTTATTCACATCTGGAGTGAAATGCTATATCACATCCCCCAAACCCTTCTGTTTTAGGGTCAGAATGAAGAAAATAAATCACTCGGGAAGATTCAAGTCTTCCAGTACTCATTTCAGTTATTGCTACATTTCTTCCATTCAAAGGCCATGCAAAGTGTCTGCAGAATTTGGTCTGTTATTCTGGATATTGTAGTCACTTATAAGAACCAGTTTGTCAAAGTCATCCTTACAGTGCATCATGTTCATCTGGTTGTACGAAGAGCAGCAGCCAGTGAGAGGTACCACTCCTCCTGCCCACGCCTGCAGAGCTGTGCCCCACTCCTACAGAAGGGAGAAGAAAACTGTGCTATTAGCAAAGTTTCAGACTTCAAAGTGATTGCATAGCTGGCACCAGTCTTGACAGCACCACTGTTTGTTACTGTTACAGACAGCGCTTCATAAAATGGCTGCTTAGTGCAAAGATATTTTAAAAAGAAAAATCTCAAAAGCTGTGCTCAAGGAGTCATCAAAAGGACAAGATGATGCTCATGCTTCTCTCCTCCTTCAGGAGCAGTGGGTGAAGGGTCTTGATGAAATATACAGCATCAGCAAGGCAGAGTGTTTTCTGGGGGTGTCAGTTGATCAGGGAGCAAGTCCAGCCACCAGTCGGAAAGGAGACAGTCACTAGCTCAAAGAGCTGCTCTGTACGCACCTTCACTGGGCAAGGGAACCAAGATATTTCAGCCCTCCAGATGTGAGGAGCTATGGATGGCTGTCTCCATCACTGTTTCTTTACCCCATCCTAGAATAATTCCTTAGGGTAAGAGAGGCTTTGATTTTTTTAGAGCAATTTAAGTTTTACCACAATATAATAGGAGCCATAAAAGGAGGACTGAAGGAAAAAATACAGATATTCAGATAAACTCAGGTGGTCCTACAATTCTTCTTTGGGGAAAAAAAAAAAAAAAAAAAAAAAAAAAAAGAAAGCACCATGGACAACTTCCAAAATGCCACGGAGCACGGAGTTTTTTTCCCATAATTCCATTAAGCAATAATTAGTGTTTAGTATGGTCATAAATTCCTATGGGATCATAACAGATAATGATATTTTGCCCTTTCTATGTAATTTAGAGTGGTACGTTAGACTAATGAGCTGATCCAATTTCAAAAGTGCCTGTTCTCTTCATTTGTTAAAGGATTATTACACTTCAGCCCCAGCTCAACCAGATTTTTTTTAATGAAGTCACAATGTGACATCTCGTTAATTTTTTATTTTTTAAAGAATTCTTGGGAGATGCAAACCTCCACTCTGATCCCCAAATACTTCAGCTTTACAGAACTGAAGAATACTACAAACAGTGCTTGTCATGGGAGGAGCATCTGGCTTAGATGCTCCGAACAAGCAGAAGTGTCAGACCTCCAAACAGAAAGCTGCGTCTCTGGGATGGTGTGGAGAGTGAAGGCCAGGTGCAGACACGCAACTCCTGTGAAAAGAGTGCCACCTAAGGGCTGACTGTGGGAAGAGAAAGAGCACACAGAAACAGTAACCGGTTTTATATGGGCCTCGGAAATCCCACGGAATTACTTATATCACGCATGAAGTCATTTCATGATCATTGGGATGAAAAAAAATAAAAATCAGTGGATTCCCCAGTATTTCAGAACACTGCAGTGACATACCGTAGTGTTCTCCTTGGAGGTGGGTCCTCGTCAGCAAGCAGGGCATTAATAACAATCTCAATCCTCTATCCAGGAAAAATCCTCTAGGCCAGGAAAAAAAGAGAGAGAGAAAAAACATTACAGTTTCTTTGGAATCTCTTTCAAATGAATCCTATCTCTATTCCAAAGGGAAACAGAGTCCACATAATAAGACTTCTTGGGATACTAGCACAACACATCTTGGGGATTTCACGTTGACCTTTGAGTCAGCGTAATAGTATAAAGCAAGGGGCAAAAATCAGACATTAAGGTTAAAGGCAGAGAGGGTAAGCGTACAGCTGACTGATAAGCGCTTTAAGCATATGTACTTTTGTGCCACTCAGAACAGAGGTCGATCCATAAATAGCTTTGACTTCCTATGTTGGCTGTGCGTATTTCCAGAAACACAGTAATGTAGGGTAGAAAAACGTAGCTCGTTATTATTATTATTTCTACTGACAGCCCAATACTGATTTCCCCTAGCATTTCCATGTCTTTCTAGCACCATGAGAAATACCTTAAAAACCACAGTATTTGCTAAAGAGTGCACCTTTTAAAGGGTAATCTAACTTCCCAGTGCTTCTGCTAAATATGAGTACTGACTCAAGTGGATACAAGAATAAAAATATCAAAGCAGTCCTTTTGTCATTGAAAACACACACCCTTTGAATTCAACACATCTATGAAAGGAAAACACAACTATGCCTCGAGAATAATTACATTTCAATCAGCAGCAGACACCTGGTTCTCTGACAGTTAAGTAGAGAGGTAGGGGATTTTGCCCCCAACGGCTGGCCAAAGAATAAACATCCCACGACAGCTGGATAGAAAATGGACAGCAAATTGTAAAGAGGAAACCTGAATTGTCTGCTGATTGAATGGAGCTGACTTCCATTTCCTGATGTGTACTGTGATCTCTAGGGGACAGGGACCTCTGCCTGTAACCCCAGGTATGTCCCATCTGGCATCAGTTCAACCAGAATACATGTTTTTCTGATTTTTTTTCCCCTCTCATCTCTTCCTGACACACTGCGTTAATGCTGTTGACACATTTTAAATGAACCTGTGATGTAATATTTTCCTTAAAGCATCATATGCATCATTATGCAGATTCCAGTAATGGATCCACAGTAAGGTGAAATTTGCAGATAAAACACGCTTAAACTTGCTGTGTTGCACAATGGAGTAATGAATGCAGCTGTCCAGATGTCGTTTTCTAGAACTCCTTATTACAAAACACAGGCTAACCTCTGCGGACAAAGCAGTCATGAGGCGCTTGTAAAATACAGTCCCAGCCACTCTGAAGCCGCTCCCCGGCCAAGCTTCTCACTTCCAGCTCTGCTTTTTCAATTTCGCCAATTTTCTGGCAGAAAAGAAAAAACAAAAAACAAACAAACAAACAAACAAATCTCTGGTGAGTTGGGAAATAACTTTAACAGCAGGGGAACTCCATTGCTCTACAACGCGAGCAACTGCCTGCGTGGTGGAATGCTAAAGGAAAAATATCCCCATTGTTTAAAACATGGATATGCCTGCAGTGAGGCTACTAACTCTCACGAGGGCATAACGATGCTACAGTTGTTCAACGACGGCATTAGGGTTTAGGTTTAGATGCATAGAGCTGCTCTGCAATGCAAACCCTTAACGCTGCAGGTGGAACAGAATGTATTGCAAAGGTGCAGAGGCTGGTTAAAACCTCACAACAATGGTGCGGAGACCTACTTTAATTTCCACTTGTTACAAAGCACAAGGAAATGCTTGTGGTGGTCAGGTTTGGCAGGGCCAGCAACCATAATTAGCCTTTTATAAATAATTTTTTTTTCCCCCTATTGGGGTTATGTAATGATATTTTTGTTTGTTTTAAAGCTAAAGGTTGCATGTAAAATTTAATTACCCATGATATTGCAGGATTTTTTTTTTCTTTTAAGAAAAAAGGATTTGAAGTTTCATCCATCATTTTCTGACCAGCTTTCATTCTCCTCTGAGTTATCACACCTAGTTAATCAAGCTTTGCAGCTCTACGTGTTTACCCCAAAGGTAGACTCAGCCTGATATTTACATCAACACCCTTGGCTGAAACTATGAGAGGCATGAATCATAGCCTCTGTGGAATTCTCCTCACAAATTCTGGTTTGCAGGACATTATACAACTCTTGGCAGACTTGAGCTGACTTAACTGTGACGGTCAGCAACCCAATAACCAGTTCACAAACAAACAAATGAAAGAAAAACCACCAAAAAAAAAAAACCCCACCCCAAGAGCACTGCTGAGTTTAACTGCAGTTGTGGGTAGAAGCGATAGAAGTGCAGGAGCCAAAGTCATAGGCATGATTACACACCCACAAAACTACAGCAGAGAAGATGGGTACACGACAAAGCTTGTCATTAGTAATTTACAAAGCTTATAGTTATTAAAGTTTCCCAGGTCTCTCCTGCATTACTAACCCCAATTCTATCTGACATAGTTCGCTCTGAAATTGAAAGATCCTTCTGTCACATACAGTTCATTTCACAGAGATTCGCTCAGACATTTGCAGGAAATACGACAGTAATAAAGATCATTTTATACCGTACCCACTAGGTACGGCAGCCTACTCTTGCAAGAGACAAATGCAGTTACCGTTCCTGTAGCTCAAGGTCTTTTTGTATGATATTTTAAGGCTATAAACCCAGCAGGTGATGCCTTGTAGAGGAGCGGGAGGAGAGTCATTGCAGTGTCATGTAAGAGAGCATTATCTCCCCTTACTGCGTTTGAAAAACGCGATGGGTACGAAAAGGCATGCAGGTATGTCAGCAGTGCTAAAACACAGACTGTAAAATTCAGTGGCTTTCAGGACAAAGTTTCACTCGTCACCACCAAACCACCAGTCTTGATGGCCTTAGCAGTGGGGGGGGGGGCGGGGGGAGATCTGTGCCGTGAAAATGAAGGGCCAATAGGAGTGACACAGGGCAACCTGACCTAAGAAGTTAGCTTATGGCAGTGTTGTTTATGTTATCCTTAATTAATTAATAATGAACAGGATGCTGTGTTGTTTGAAGTCGCTATTCTCTGGACCTTAACCAGAGGGAACATACGGGATTTACCATATATAGGATGAGTTATTTGACAACCTGGCAAGATAACTGTCCAGCTAGCCAACTCGTCAGCAAGACTTACTTTTAGGGTGTCCTGAAGCGAACTGCCTTCGTTATAATACTATAACACACACACAGGTTAAGACGACCCTTGCCAAGGTGAAGACACTTCCTCTACATAGGCACAGTGGCTAAAGAGAATGACACAGCAGGTACTATAATTATATGTAAATTACTAACCAATCATTGTAACCAGGAGTGTACTACCTTGTAACTTTTGTGTATAAATATAACGAAGAAGCTGGCATGGGGTGTGCTTGACTTGTGGAAAATCCATCTAGCACCCAGGCCTGAATAAACACAGTATCTCTCCCGAGCGTGTGAGATCAGTTAATTGCAGCCCAGGCACAAATCTGCTTTTCAGACAACAGAAATGAGGTTTGATACCACTGCTGTGGTCTTCCCTCTCCTCCCAATTTGCTATTTGGGAAATCCACAGTCAGAAGCTATAGTCTTACAGAGAAAAGAGTTATCAATATTCCTTCATGCAATCAAGAACGTTTTCATGGCTTAGAGGAGCAATCTCATGCTTTTGTGCCACTTCACTGAGCTCTGCTACTGTTTTACCAGGAGAGTCAGAAGTGGAGGAAGAATTATTAGATATATCCTACATAAATACTGGAATAGGTAAAGAGACATTTTCAAGTGCACTTGAAAACTTTCAAGTGCTCCTTAGACCACAAGAACCACAATTCCACCCAGTAGTGCTTTAATTATATCTTTACATTAAGATGGGAGCCACACAGGGATATGCATGATCACATTCCTTTGGATAGCAAGCAAGCCTAGTAGTACCGCCATGAACTGCAAAAATTAGGCCATAAATAAATTTACATTCAACAGCACTTGGCAGGCTCCTCAGCATCCTCCCAAGAAAAATTCCACATCCAACTCTTATATTTATATTTCTTCTCCCTTCCCTTCAGAGACATACAGGGGTCACCTCAATACATAGTTCATAACCTCAGGGACCGTCAGGAATGGGATTTTTGAGATAGTAACTGCTCAAACACATCGTTACATTGGGTCTAGCCATCTGTTGGTGAATACCCACTTCTGACATAAATTTCATTTGATTTACAGGCATGTTTTAGTTCACACAATGTCTCAAGCTGGTGCCATCAAGAGTATCTTACCTCTAAGACAAGGAGTGGGAAGGAAAATGCAACTGCCCTAGAGTATTACTAAGTGAAAGAGTAGTCTGTTTCCTCACCTTCACTCAGAACTCAATACTTTCACCAAAAAACCACACCCAGCCAATTTGTAAAGGCATCACTCCTGAGGTTACCCTCATCTAATGCTTCACATGCAGCATGGATTCTCCCAGGGCTCACTGTGCTGCAGGAGGAGTATATACACCAAATTATCATGGCTATGATTCTTAAATGGGGCTCGGATAGAGGAGACTTGAAGGCTGTCCTCAAGCCGCCAGAAAGCCCGTAGTGTCCTATTCACTGTATCAGCATGCAGCCAAATGAAGCAGGAGCGACAAGGTTTGTGACTGAACTTCTGTGTTACAGCAGAACTGAAGTAGAATCACAGAATCTTAACAGTTGGAAGAGACCTTTAAGATCAACAAATCCAACCTTTAACCTAGCACTGCCAAGTTACCACTAGACCAAGTCCCTCAGCGCTACATCTACACATCTTTTAAATACCTCTAGGGATGGCAACTCAACCACTTCCCTGGGCAGCCTGTTCCAATGCTTGACAACGCTTCCAGTGAAGAAATTTTTCCCAACAGCCAATCTAAACCTCCCCAGGCACAACTTGGGGCTGTTTCCTTTCTTCCTATCACTTGTTGCCTGGGAGAAAAGACCAACCCCCACCTTGTTACAAACTCTGTTCAGGCAGCTGTAGAGAGCTATAAGGTCTCCCTTCAGCCTCCTTTTTCTCCAGGCTAAACAACCCCAGTGGCCTCAGCTGCTTCTCATAAGAATTGTGCTCTAGACCCTTCATGAGCTATGTTGATCTTCGGACGCACGCCAGCACCTCAAAGGCTTTCTTGTAGTGAGTGGCCCAAACCTGAACACAGTACTCAAGGTGGGGCTTCACCAGTGATGACTACAGGGGGACGATGACTTCCTTAGTCCTGCTGGCCACACTACACTGATGCACACTTCTGATACAAGCCAGGATGTTGCTGACCTTCTTGGCCACCTGGGCATACTGCCAGCCATGCATGAATAGGTGTCCAGATAAAGTATGCGAATTGTTAGGCCACTGTTAGTGGGCTTTTTTGAAATATTTTATAGATGCTGCTGCCACACACCTACTGGCTGCCCTCCTTTGCTGTACTGTGTACGAATGTTTTCCAAAATAAAAACTGGGGAGGGAAGCAACCTTCTAGCTGTAGGTAGGTAACTAAAATGTCAGAGTGGTGTAGGATGATAATCCTGGTCACTGGAGAGAGTTGGGCACTTCCAAAGAGCAGTTCACCATTCTTTAAGTACTAACTTCCTCCCATATTTTGCTAGTTTATCATGGAGATATACATATATATTTTAAAAAAAAAAAAAAACTTTCCTTGTTCTCCATACTTTATAAATTAATTATTTTATGGAAGGTTACAGAAATGTCTTATCTGGAACAGAGAAAAACACAATCCTGTAGAGCTGTTACTTCTTGCACATAAATTGAGCTACTTTGGTGTGTTAATCCAGGTTCATTTAAATGCTTATCACCTTATACAGATCATTCACTCTGAACATTTACGATGACCTAGAATAACCCGAGTTATTCTGCCACAGGGCAAATACAAAAGCGCTGTAAAAAAAGTTGCTGTTACTTAGGACCCAGTTTCTCCACTTCCTTTGACATCTTCAGTTGATTCCTGGAGCGCAGCTGGTACACTTTTGACAACTGTATGATAGTGCAAATCTCTTTGTCTCTACTTGCTGCTCCCACAACTGACTCTGTCCCGCTCACAGATACCTTTTGTCTATAAACATAAGCCATGCATAGCTCAGACCTTGTCTGCACTAGAGCCTTGCAAAGCTAGACCTCAAGCCCACAGCGTGACCAAAGCTAAGATATTAGAAAGACAGGTTGGCCTGCCGGCTATTTTTGTACACATCTTGTTTCCCGAGTAACATGCAGCCTGCATGCACACTTACTCTCGTAAACATATAGCAAGAGCAAGGCTTAGGCACCCACGCGAGCTCTTCCTTGGACATTCCTCCCATTTTCAGGGCTTCTTTCCCCACTGGCATTCATTTGTGAGAGAGCTCTAACGCTGGGACTCAGCAAAATAAAGCACAAACCCAAATTTACCTCCTTCCCATTTCTCCTGAATGTTCCTTTCACTTGGGAGGCCAGGTTGATTTCTCCTTAATAACTAGGCTTGAATTTAAATGCCAGGACAAAAGACACATTCCTCCTACAAGGCAAGAAGCATTTTAACAAGACTGAAGAACACATGCCGCATAGCCAGTGCGCAGATTGTTTGTGGACAACTATCCTGCCACAACATGGAATTTCAAATGAGGTGGCTACTTACCAGTTTAGGAAATTAAAATTAATTTTAAGGCCCTGTATCTTGTTCCTACAAAGAAATACTGCCACTGTGGAAGAACTTATGGAGAAGCTGTGCCTTAAAACACTCCGTTGTAATGCCTAGCAAATTTGAGTAGATACAGTTTTTGGAGGAAAAACATTCCACCTTCCCATCGATATGCTGGTATCTAAATACCTATATCTCCACAGTGTTCACGCCTCTCCAATTAGGAAATGACCTCAAAACCAAGAAAGCACAGTAAATCAAACCATGCAGTTCAATACAGATTCACATCAGAAAAACAGGAACAATTCAAGAGGAACAAAGGGAACTCCCATCCTACTACAAAGGCGTGGTGGCAGGCTGAAAGGCAGCTAAGACAAGAACATTTGAAAATCTTATCTGCAAAAATGTACAAAAAGCACTCAGCAAATATGACAGATGTCCAAATCCTAAAAAGCAAGCAGCTGTAGAGCACCAACTATAAAGAAAAATTATAACATTAAGTTGCTATTTCTCTATTTCAGCATAAGAAAACAAGTGCTAAGGACATAAAGGATACATCCTTCCAGATAAAGAAGATTAATCACCCACTGTTTGAAATACATCTAAAAAAAATTCAGTTTTGAGCCATGCTTCCTCAAAAAGAAGTCTCACAATGAAAAGAGTACTTTCTACCGCTGTGTGGCACCAGTCTGAGATGGACTTGGTAAGTCACTTTCCCGCTGTCAGGTATCCTGATGTAATAAAGGAAACTATGCAAACTGTCATAGAAACTATGCAATATAGTATTACATTGACTTTTTTGCTTACCTTTTATTAAAATAAGGAAAAAATATATCAAGACTAGTGTTCATAAGAAAAGTTGTGAAAAGCACATTAGCAAAACTAATATTTACTAGAAGAATTAAAAAATATACCAAGAATCACACATATTTATAAGCCTTTACATCATTTCAGAAAAGACAGATTTCCTGTCTCCAGTTTTCAAATACAGAACCAGTACATTCATCTCAATGTAAAAGCCGAAAAAGTAAACAGCACTTGTTTGCCACCCTTTTGTATTAGATATTTTCAATTGTATAATTCAGTACTTTTCTCTGAGCATTCTGCAAATTGAGGTGAATTCCATCCCACAGCACTGCAGCATCCAACACTGTTTTATTCATTCACATTTATAACATGTGCCTACCTTGAATATCAGTGTTTGTATAAATAGACACAAAGAGAAATTCCTTGAACAAAAGCCTGGCTGAATTGCAAGCTCAAGTGTAAGGAAAAAATATCTAAGTCAGTCTCTTCAAAGGAGCTTTCCTTCCTCTTACACAGAAAGAGAAAGATGAGACTCGTAGCATTTTTAAAGTTTCATCACCTTGTGATGATCAAACTGCAGGAAGAAGGAACACGACCCCATGATGTGTCTTTCATTATTAAATATTAAAAAAGGGAACTACTATTTCCTCAAAAACAAATGGTTACCAAAGTAAGATTCTCCACATTGAACTTTTGGGAGACTAAAGGCCATTGTAATCCTTGAGAAGGGTGGGAAAGAAATAACACCGAGATCTTGGAAACCATGAATGGCAAAAATGGAAAACAGGTAGTGACTGTTCAGTCTTGAAAATATGTGGGCATCGGCCAGTAGCAAGTTGAAAGCAAAAGGACACATTTCCTCTTTCAGTGCATAGTTACAATCTTTGGAGTTCCTTGACAGATGATATAAATTGTAAAAGTTTACGGAGGGAGGTTCAAAAAGCAAGAAAGGTAAAGGTATAGAAGAAACACTGCTGCACTTTTGAAAAAAAGGAGGTGCTTCATCCACAAATCAGTACTTGAACTGTTTGAATAGATCTCCCTAGTCATCTGGTATCCACCACTGTAACATGAGATACTGGGTTAGATAATCCCCTACTCTTCCCCACATGTCAAAGCAACGTCCATGTTGTACTGTACAACCCTTGGGTTTTTGTAGGAGCATCTGTCATCTGGAGTGGATTTTCAGTGTCACACATGCTACTCCCTTCCCAAGAAGACAGTTTCCAGCTATTAGTTTTCAGCATTATGTCTTGAACAACACAGCTTTCGTACACAGCCGTCTGTCCGTATCCTCAGCTATGGAAGCTGATCATGTATTGGACGTATCAATTACTTTCTTCAACTTTCTCCTTTGCAGAGCCAAGTTTAGGGCTTTGAAGAGAGTGTCCTTGCTGTTCAGAACATTGTAGCGATTCACTTCCACTAACCTCCTGAAATCGTACGGCTCAAAGGTGAAATTTAGCGTACGGTAAGGAGAATCTTTTGCCTCAATGACAAAGTCACCAAAGGACTTCTCCTCTTCTGACTCACGTTTAATTCCTGGAGCAAGAAAGAAAAAACAAACACTAAAAACACTCACAAAAAACCCAGCTGTGATACTCATTTTAGTTGGATTCAGCAAGGAGTTTATCACAGTAACACAATACTTTAACACAATTTAACACAATAACCCTGTTGAACCTTAACTTTTTCCCCAAAGCTCCTCCTCAGAGATTTTCGGTCCTTCAGGATCCCAAATGCTTGGAAGTCGAAGGTAAAAATATTATTACCCTTTCTACTTCCACCAGAGTCCAAAATACTGCACTAAAATACATTTTCATTGTGATAAATTGCTTGGTGCATCCATGATTATCATGCTCAAAATAGGAAGTACAAAGCTCAATTTTTCCTGAAAGTGCTGCTCTACACTAAAATGAAAGACATTAACGCCCTGAGCTCAATTTACCTTAGGAGGTTAGTATATACTCTTTAAAATATGGTAACTTGTATTTTGAGTATCCTGCCGCTTAAATTTAAATACCAAGATGAACGTTAAAGAAATTTGCTAAAAACACTTTTGCTTGCTGCCATTATCGAAATAGTAGTCTTCAGCCATATTCGAGAACAACACTGAAACTCTTCACCACTGATGAGGAAATATAGCCAGGACGTGGCAATTGTTATAGTATTAATACAGATAGCATTAACAGGCTGCCTTACACCTCCCCTTGCCTGCGTTAGTACTGCATATTCTTTTCTAGATGATCTTTAAGGTCCATTCCAACTCTAACCATTCTATGTATTCCAAAAGTTTTCTTCAGGATGCTGTTTCCTCCCAGCATGGGAGAAACAGGATACTGAATTTTTGTCTGTATCTTCTTAAAGGTATAGCCCTGTGTTTCATCCCAGTGCTCTCGCTTGATAGTCTGAGGTGTGCCTTACAGTCTATATTAATCATGTTAAATGAAGCAAGGATCACTTATCCCTCGACCTTACACTACAAGGGCACAGGCCACTTGGCACTGAGTTACACGATCTGACATACAAACTGGTCCACAACGCTTTGCTGCTTAGCGGTTTATTCATAGCCAATAAAGAAATGAACTCATTATTCAAACTGATTTATACTGCTTTCCTACATATTTAGAGTAATTCAAGTAAAAAAAAAAAAAATCGAGTATCAGGCCATAAAGGATAAGAAAGAAGCAAAAACACAGGCTAATTTTGATTCTTCCAGCCCTTACATTTTTATCTTTTTTTTAATCATCAGCCTCTTCTCCAACTCTACTTTCCAAAAAAATCAGTGGAAGCTGATCCCATCTTAAGTGAAAGTAACAATTTAATACTAAGTAACAATTTAATACTAAGAAGAACGAAAGGAGGGACACTGAGCCCACTGAATTTCCCCATCAAGGCACACAGCAGATTCTAAAAATAGCTCCTTAAGATATAGCTCCCTTACCCGGAGCTTTGTATTTCTTGAAGGTGTCATTCACCAATGGGAAATGGAGCACAATTGGAGCCTTTGGATTATTATCATCCACAAACATGTAACACTCTTTTGGCTTCCTTTCATCTTCCTCACTCAGTTTGATTTTTGGAAAAGGAATTTCCCGCTCCTCACAGTATTTCTGAGTCAGCTCTAAAACCTGTTGTCAAAGAACAAAAAGAATTTTGACAGAATACCAGCAACACCTCTAAGATTATGTAACTACAACCTAATAGAGAGATACTTTCACAAAAAGTGACAGAAATGAAACTGCCAAATTGGAAAAAACTATTTCTCTGGCTGGAGATACAGAAGAACAATGAGGAGTAGAACTAAGAACCGCTACCAAACATCAACAGTTTGCAGCTGAAACTCTTTTTATGTTTTATTACTCTAAATATATACACCTTGACTTTTCTGTGCTTAAAAATAAACACCTGTATATACAGAAAACAACTTATTTGCATGAAGAAAGTCACCAATAGCCACTTTACTGTTAGATGTGCACAGCTATGTAACAAGGATCTTACGAACTCAGCAAATACTCTTATTTTAGGAACAACCTAGTTAAGCTTCTGAAAAGTTTTGAATCTTATTACCTATGTCGCTTTCTGTCTCCTCATGACATCCACAGTGAAAAGCATAGTACAATAGCATTTGAAAGAGGTAAGGATTTATTGTAATGCACTTCCATTAGTGTTTGTATTCAACATTAATAGAGTTTGTATTCAACATCTGCTGCCATTGTGAATACGATTCTGTGCTTTTTTATCTTCATGTAATAATGCTCAGCTATATCTCTCACCTCAAACGGAGCTTCCCAGGAAAAATTGAATGACAAGATAACATCCACATCCCTCTCTGGCTGAAGTACCAAAGGAAAGGGAGAGTTGATAGAAAAGCCGCCATCCACTAAGTACAAGCTCTCTTCCATGGGGGTCAGCTGGTTGGGAAACGCATCCAGGTGAGTGCCTGGAAGACACTCCAAGTAACACAAGTAACTATAAAGATTCATGACACATCTCTCAGTAAAAGCAACAAACAGAGCTTATGCTGGGGCTAAAAGAAGAAAAAAAAAAAAAACATTCCAACACAGACGTTGATCTGAGACCGGCCCATGAAGTCTGATGATGAGCTTGCCTTATATGACAAAGCACACGTAGCAGATCAAATTTTTTGCTATGGTACAAGAAGGGGTAAATTCCCTGACTTCAGTGAAACAAAATCAAGCTCACTTCTGTTCTGTAACTGACCGTTCCGTAACTGACTGTTGCAGAATATTAATGCGCTGTTTTATATACCATATACAGACTCACTCATTTACCTCTCCAAGTCACAAATTTCTTGACATTAACATAATCTTTATGAAGATACAATCCGTGCATGAAGTTGAAGGTTTCTCCACATGTGACACGGGACTTGAAGAAATCCTGGAAGATTTGTAATAAGGGGCCCCCAGGTATAACCAAGCGAGTCTTTAGTCGTGTTGGATCTCGGAAATGGAATCTTCGGCAGTCATCTGCAGAAGCCACAGAAGGATGCAGAACACACAGCAAATGTTTGTCCACCTCCAAGATTCCAATCAGACTTTTTTTTCTACAATATTTAGTCAGTTGTCCTAAGGCTGAATTTGTCCTCTAATAAAAAAGTACTGCAAAGAAATTTAGGTGAGCTGCATATTCTACAATTGGATAATTCACCTCCCCTATTTAAAGGGAATAGCATTACTCATAAATCCTTGTCCATGTTCATTTCAAATCCACACCGAGAAACCCTTGTTACCAAGTGACGACCACTTCTGTCTCGTAAGACAACAGTCATCCACGCATGGTAGCATTTACAGTTACTATAACAAAAGTATAGGGGAAAAAAAAAACTAGGGCTGCAAAAGCAGAGAAGAAAAAAAAAATATCTCTCCCCACTTACTATGAGGCTATAACTATGCATTTGAGCAACTCTCAGCCTTTAATACACTTTCTTTTAGCCTGCTAGGGAGGCATCATAGAAATGGAGAACAATGCATAAACATACAACCAGCTTATCCAAGGTTACCCAAATCAGTCCAAGGAGGGAACTGAAAACCTATTTTCTACTTCCTGGTTAGCAGTCCAGCATCTATTCTTCCTCTTCTCATGATTAAGACCCCTGCACTGCAATATGTGTTTAAGATAGCTCCCAGAGCTAACCTAAATTTATAGTCAAGGTCAGATAAAAAAAAAAAAAAAATCTAAAAAGAGGAACAGAAAGTGTACTGAAAATTATAATTGCTCTCTTCACTATATGCTATGTGTGTGATGGAAGGGAATAATACATAGTACAAGAGGGATCTGTCCAAATCCATCCTTTATGCTAATCTTGAAAACTACACACAGCACATTTTTGAGTCATATTATTTGTATAATCATTCCAAACCCCGGAATCTTTCGAAAAAATCCAACTATTTTAAAGTATGTTCTTACCTACAACTTTGATAACATCTTTGAAAGAATCTAGAAATCCCAGTCCTAGACCAACCACCTTCAGACAGATATCATCCAAGCTTGCAGCAAAGGCACTGCCCCACATTCCTGCAGAAGAAATATAGAATAATTTAATACTCAAAAGGCTCTTCACAATGTAACAAAGAAGGCCTATAATTCAACTAACATTTGTCATGGGAGAAGGTTGTCACTTGAGCCCTACTACACTAACAAATGATGTTTGAGTTTAAACCTTTGAGTTAATGATGTGACAAATTCTAATGTAATAACACGATGCAGAAACTTCTCTGAGAGAAAAGCTCTTCTACCAGCAAGGGAAAGCTAGCAAGAGAACGGGAAGACCTAAAGCAGAAGTTTTTGACAAGCAGCCCATAGTAGAGTCTGCTTGCAGACTCAAGAACGTCTGACTGTAATGCTATAAAACTACACCGAAACCTTTGGAGAAGGAGCTGACATTTTTCTCCTCTTCAAATTCTTTAGGAAGGGACAAAAAGGCATAGGTTTAAGTTAATGAGTCCCAAAAGCAGCGTGGCTCCTTTCCATCTCCCTCTTTTATTCACTACTTTAAGATCATACCTTGTAGAAAACAAATCCTAGGCTCTGGATGTTTCTGGACGAGCCGTCCCATGAAGAACTCGCTGTCAAAGTCCTCTGTTCGTATAAAAGCTCCATATTTGCGAAACCCAACTTCATAGGGAGTGAACTCACACCATTCTAAGAACAAGTTAACAGGATATTTAGTCGTCTCAGAGTAAACATAGGTGAAAATACTCACTTGAATTCTGCTTACACAGGGGAGACAGAAAGAAATCTCCCTCCATTTCTTTCACCATCAGTATAGATTTCCCTGTCACTGTTCTCAGTGAGCCCCTATCTTACACGATTGAAAAAAATTCTTGTACAGGCTTTCATTGACTCAATACAACCTCCTTTCTTCCTGGCTTTTGGGAAAAAAATCCCATATCTGTCCATCTTGACTTTGTCATCACAGAAATAACCTGCCTATTTTACTTTCACTTTAAACCATTCTGATGGCTAACTGTTATAGTACTGCTTCAAGTCTCAATTGATCCACTGTCTGACTTCATTGTCTGCTTATCAAAGTGTCACCTCATCCTTGAAAGCTTTCCACAAATACTTACAAGTTCATTGTCATACACACACACTCCTCCAGAAAGAGGAGAGGAGAAAAAGAAGAGAAAAAAAAAGAGAGCCGCGTAGTGATACACAGATGGACACAAGCATTTGTGTTCCTGTCCCACTGCATCTACCCTCAGTTGTTGCATCATATTTAAAGTTTCAAGTGACCTGGAATAGGACTGGCCTTCATTTTTTACTGCAATTGTATAACCAGAAAGAACCCAAGCTACTAAATACCACAGTTTTGATAATGCATGCTACAAGGTTGCCAATCCATCATTTTACATGCATCTACACAAACTGATTATCTGAGACTATAAAAGAAAGTAGGTCAACTAATTACCAAGGACTTCAATTTTCCAATTCAGACGCAGACTTGTGTATTGTAAGAATCTTCCCTCTCAGCTCCTGAAAATTTCAGGGACTTTCTAGCAAAACACGTGGAGTGGCCAGCAGAGTTGAATCTCATTTCTCCATTATAGCCATTTGCAATCAGGATGATAACACTCTGCCTATCAGTATCCTAATGCCTCTTGCACTACCATCTGCTGCTTGAGCCAAGTTTCCTTGTTTTCACAGAAACAGAAACTCAGTTTCAGTGAGTTTTCAGCTCACTACCCAAGGAACAACTGAACAGGTCAAAGGAATTTATAGATTCCAGCAAACAAAAATAAATTTGCCATGTTCATACCTGCAAAGTCACCACTGCTAATATTGGGTCTCACATTGACAGCTGCATAGATAGGATAGGGGTTCTGCGCCCATTTCACTGCTTCTTGCTGATCAGACAGCTTTGATGGATCTTCCTGGTTACAAGCAAGGAAGGAGAAGCACACTTTAGTCAGGTAAGTTCTGTACCCATACTTTGATAATTTGAAGCTGTTGCTTAACATTTCTAACTAATTCAAATCCCTTTTCCTCCCTCTGTCTGTGCACATGGTTAGATTTTGCCACAATATCTCCGCAGTTGCATACTTACAATGTCTGGTGTTATTAATAAACTAGTTATCCTCTGATTTCTGATTTCAATTAGCATAACAAATACTGCACAGTAATGCCATTTTGCAAAACCAACATCATTCTTTCAGGCATAACCTGCCCAATACAAAAACTGTTTACTAACAGTCATTCCAAATAAACGCTCCACTTTTCTATAGCACCTATCTATATGACTTCAAAATTCTTAGTAAAGAGGAGTGCTGGGAAACCCGGAGCACAAAGAGATGAGAATTTCCCCTGTTTATTCCACACCTCCATCTCTACATTTGTGAGCTGTTCTGGAATAGGGTAATCAGTTTCTTGACACACGAGATATGGGTGGGCAAAGCTCCCACCTGGAAGACAAACAGCAGTGCACATCCAAACATGAAGCCTTTTACCTTTTGTTGTAGGAAATATTCCACAATAAGGCCCCACAAATCTGTAAAGGAAACATTCCGTCCACTAACTTCCATTGCATTCAGCTCCTGGAAATAGTATTTCAGTCGTTCTGGGGAAAACGCCCCTGCTTTGCTGCTGGACACAGTACCCTGAGCTCTTCTAATTGCATCTTGAAGGTCTTTCTGCGACCAGTCAGGGTCTTGATACAGTGTAGATAAACACCTGAAAATGCTTATATTCATGCCATCAGTAATAACGACCCTTGTGTAAACAATAGTTTTAGCTAGTTATAATTATCACTGCAGTTCTGAACTAAAAGCTTGAGAAGTCTAGCTAGAAGATAAAACATCATGAAGAGAAAAGCGACCACAATAATGGATCTCTGAACTCTAAAACATGCTGAAAACCCCAACACCTACAGGACAGTTTCATCCTGATTGCTAAACTAGCTTTCAAGGACGTTCCAAACATCATATGCTAGCACACATGAACCGGTTCATCAATATGAGTTAACTCCAGGCCATAACAACCCTGAGAGACTGACAGACAGCAACAGTGCTACCGCAGGCAATAGAGGCCATAGGTCTGATTAAATGAGAAACTTGTTTGGACTCTTGGCTATCCACATGAACAGATGCCTACATTTGTTTGAAAGTCTGTCCCTGAATCAAAAGGGGCAGGCCAGATCACAAGGCTAGTGGAAGAATACTAGCTACACAGGAGTCAATTAAACATGCAAAGCTCTGGAAGATTTTACTCTCAGGTTGTGCAACTCCTCAGTGAAATCATTTCACAAAACCAATGTGTACTTATGAGGGATGATTTCACCACAAACTCCAAGAACTGAAGCATTCTAGCTATGTCTAACATTTCAGCACATTTCTCCAGTCCACCAAAAGGGCAAGCTGGTGCTATTCCTCTGTTCAGACGCACATGCCATTTTAGAAGGTGGTGACATAGTGGTCCGTGTGGGCATGTCTCCAGTGCCTTGCACCACCTCAGTTGTCTTCTTGGCAAGAGCAAAGAGATGGGGAAAGTCTTTAAACACATAAGTTTTATTCACGTAATACATTCTAACAGTCAACTGCCAAGTTTGCAAGAGCAGTAGATTCGTAAATTTAGCCAGCAGGTGTGTGGGTTAGAAGTGATAATGAATCCCTTAGACTCTTTAGGTTCCCTGTCAGAACTCGCAGGTGAGAACTGATGAAATATTTGACTTTGTTGTTGGTCTGCAGATGGCACAAGTGCAGTTCTGGCCTTACTTTGCATCAACACTCTCATATTTACCTATAAGTTTCTGGAATCGACACCCCATGTAACTTACCAAGTAGAGCCAGAAATCCCACACAGATACATTGCAGCATCCAAAAGGCCCAGCTGCTGAAGCCCAGCAAGACTGCCGTAGAACGATGTCAGTGCTCTCATCCCACCTCCAGACCCCAGTACTGCTACGACTGGAACCTGCAGACAGCAAACTCAGGAGTCACAATCACAGACTTTTGAATTGCCAATAAGTTACAGAACTAATCCTGTATAAGTCTCATTCATACAAAAATAAGACATAAAATCTCTATTTCTATTTACATTTCCAGTAATTTCAGATTTTATTTCAACCAGAACTCCTTTCTCTACTGTGTAATTGAAATACGTTGTTTACTCTGAAAGATAGCAGTGTCATCTCAGGGACCATCACTTACTGAAATTGTTGTGTATATTATCACACATTTACTTGCATGCCATACAACATACACATAAGAACAAAAGAAGGCAACCATTCTTACAATAGCACCCAAAGAACACAGAGCAAGGTATCAGGCTATCTAGATATAACAGTGTCCTCAAATCAGCAATTAGGAAGCTGTTCCTGTGGTCCGAGCTTCAATTTAATATTCTGAAAGAGACTTTCCCATCACAATTCAGAGGTCAAAGCCCAAGATACAAGAGTTCAACTAAAGAAAGTACATACATTCTGAAATTACAATTTTTTGTGTTCCAAAACACACACAACCCCCTCAAAATTTTAGAAATATAACAACATTTGAGGCTTCAGAACTGAAATGTCACAGTGATTTATCTCACACACCCTAGTGAACACAAATCACATTTTCTGTTGGTTATAGGCAAAGAATCCTACAACACCTAATTATCACCAACCACAACGGACTTTAGGAACCTCACTACAGCACTGTGTTCAATACCTCATCTTTTGGAGGGGATTCTTTTAAGTGAAGAGTCTTCTTCAGTGCCTCAGAAACTATTTTCTTCCTTTTGTTCAAAAATTCTCTCTCCTCTTTACAGAGGTCAAAACCCAGACGTATATCAAGATCCCAAGTGCTGAAACAGAAATTAAGACAAAAAACCCCAAAACTTTGGAGGATTTTTAGTTACCAGGGAAAAGCAATTTCTGTGATCACACAATCTAGGTGCTGATCTGAATTACTAGACCAAACTCTTAAGTTTTAGTGTACGTCTATACACCAACTATTGTGTAACAACAGCTTCTGAAATTAAAAATGAAACTTCTCCCTAAATACAAAGTTGTGTCAAGCAGTATTCAGATTACGCTTCAGGCATTTCACAAAGGAATAAAAGATTCAGTAGGTAAAGAAGACTGTATGAGGAGCAACTGAGATCGCTGTATTGACACGGATGGAGAAATGAGGGGAAGAGCTATTTTAAAATGGAAGTTTCTGAACTTAAGAGGCAGAGAGGACAACTGAATACCAATAAACTTGCTATGAGTTTGTAAAAGGGGATCATGATCTTCAGTTCATGACTATATACCAAATGACCCTAGCAGCTTACTAGCCAACTGCTCAGTTTTGAGTGTTACTCTTTCCTTATCACTTCTCTCTTTCACCCTTTCTCTATTTTATAGTTCAAGCTCTTCACACACTGAGATGCTCTTTCCGATTTGTCAGTACAGCACTGGACATATTCTGGGAACTAACAAAGATACTTAATATTTACACCATCAGATATTTTACATTTAAGTATTACGAACACAAAATTTATTCAGATTTCAGCACAACTGACACCAATCCAATAGACAGTATCTGCAAAGTGAAGAGTCGCAACCTTCAGAGGAAAAATAATCAGAGATATTTTCCTTTAATCTATCCCAAGAGATCAGTGGAGACAATAGACCTCCCCAGAACAGCAGGGAGAGTCACTCAGCTCCTCCACTATGAGAATAAAGGCCTTTCCTGATTTTTAGAGGTCATTGAGGTTCCCACTCACCTCTCTTCAGTTTTCAAACTCATATCCAAACTTTGTCCCTGTGAAAAGAGAGAACACATCTTGAAATTGATACCAACTACATAGGTGGAACTGCTAACTAGAGGTTATGACATCAGTGGGGTCACTAGATACTAACCAGAACAGCACTCTCACTCACAAAACTACATCTCTGGAACACCTTTCCCTTGCACCTATTTCAGACATTTTCAATAGGTCTCCACAGAAACTAAAAACGTGTACTTGGAGAGCAGAGTGGAAAAAACAACTATTTCTTCTGCAAGCTTCTTGCTTTTCTCCTCCTCTGATATTTTTCTTTCACACCCTAACAGACTTTTTGCTTTGGAAAGTGATGAAATTTATACTTATTTTGCAAGACCCAACCATAAAAACATTTGAGGAGAATTGCGATGAGTAACCTCAGTATTTCATTCTAGATATCCAACAAAACAGCACTCCCAAGAAATACATGCAGTGTAACTTTCCAAATGCCTATAGGCAATGGGGGGAAAAGTTATCCCAAGCATGTTAAAACAAGCTCAAAATGTTGACATTACCTCTCCCAGAGAAACGATTCTATCAACTTTTCGTCCAATAGGAAGGGAATTAAGTGGTACAGTCCCCAATCCCAGAACTGTAGTATGCTTTTCAATATCAGGGTTCATACCATCCTAATAAAAAAACCAAATGTTATTTGAGCTCTCCAGAAAAAAGTTAAAGATATGACCTTCATATGTCAAAACAGCAAACAATCCTTGAGATCATTGTAGCTAAATCTTTCCCAAAAGTCTAAGGCTTTTCAAGATCATCCTGCTCCCTGACAGATCTTTGCTGGGATTATTCCAGTCACTCAAATAGCTGTGGAGTTTTTTTGTTTTGTTTTGTTTTTTGTTTATTGTTTTTAATATAGCTGTCTGTCACAAGCAAAAAATCTTCACCTCCAAATATAAAATTTCGCAAAAAATAGTTGTGTTCTGACATGCGTCAGAAAGCTCACAAGCAAACTTGCATTCTGTCTTCAAAGAGGGATTTGGAAAAGATACCAACAAGGCAACAGTGTTAGACATACAGAAAAAATACCACAAAATAGGAAATAAGATAATAGCCTTAGGGAAAAATAGGAGCATGTAATTAAAAAACATAATATTTTTATAAGCACAGTAAATTAAAGTTTGCCATGAAATCTTTGAGTTTTCTCCCATTTTGTATTAGGAAGTAGCAAGCTCTGTTATTGCAGAGCTGTGTGCAGATTCCTAAATTTAAGGACCTTAAAGAAATAACAGATTCACCCTTCTCACAACAAGAACTCAAGACAGACAAGGAACTACCCATATTATTTCACAGATGTCTTCTAACCAGAAACAGCTGCCTCGAGTCAAATGTCCCTCTAAGCCCACTGTCCTCCTAACAGTGGCAGATAACATGAATTTAGGTACAGGGCAGGCAACACTACTATGCTCCTGGCACACTCCTATCTCTGATAAGGGAGGAAAGGTCAGACTGGATAGCTTTGTGCTCTATGCCAGCTCTTGAAGGAGTATGTTCTGCTAGCTACCGCGGGTGGTTTGCTTGAGGTTTACCACCTGGGCCAACCTCCATGATTGACTTCTACCACATTTTTGCTTGCCTGGCTCTGAGTTTTTGACTACTTAAGTCCAGGTCTCTCTCTTCAGCTCACATTTGCTGCCCAACCAACCCCATTGCAAAGCTATTCTACCATATTTCTTTTTGTGTTCTCTTCTCTACAGCTGCCTCTAGAGTAGTCAAGATCGCCATTGTGCACTCACACTGCCCAACTGTTTGTGGGGATGAATAACACCACAGAATAAATAGTTTCCTTGCTGTCTTTTTTGGTGTCTAGCAATACCGGGAGCAGTCATCACAATAAATGTTCAGTCACTCCTATGGGATACACACACTGCATGGGTACCTGTAAAAACTATGAAGTGACAGACAAAGCTAAATAAACCTTTGCAAGTGGCACATACTCTACAAGTTTCTAATAGGAAACACTTGCTATAGAGTAACAGCTGAAAGTAAAGATGTCTTCATGTACCAAGCATGTGCAGATTCAGATTTTTTTAACCCCCAAGTTTGAACGAATTTTAAAGTGTTGAGTAAGGCACAATTTTAGACAAGTTTGCCTCCTTACCCAATGTCAAAGATCCAATGACACGTCTAACAATTTTATTCAATTTTTAAAATAAAAAAATCATAATGTGTAAAAAGCAATGATAGAGAAAAACTTATCTCTGCCCATAAATTCCTAATACATAACCAGAAAAATAATACGTCCATTCAGAACAGGCTTCTAGCCTAGAAAGTTTTTATCTGAGCAGTTACAACATTACAGAGTTAAGTTTGATCAAAAAGGTGTATCTGGAAGTGATGAATAACCTTCACAATAGATGGTCCCTAACACCACATACATAGAGTACTCCACAAGAAGCTTGCTTCCAATGCAAGCTTTTGACACCCAAAACTGACATCCCTGAACATCTGAAGAAATCCCTAGCCTTCTTATGACCAAATTAAGGCCATTCAATTTAAGTTTAAGGACATTTTTATGGACCAAAGACACTGATTTCAGAGTGGATTTATTCAAAAGTGGGCTGTAAACTTTGTGGCAGTCAGTGCAGACGCTTACCTGTAGCACAGATATAGTTTGCTCCAGCTCTACTTGCAGTTCTGAACACATTTCTTTATCCACATGAAAGACAAATGAGGTTTCATAATCATCCTCGTTGTCTGGTCTCCAAGGAATACACAACTGCTTCTGATATGCCCCTGGAACAGACAGCTTGACTTCACAGCCTCCTGTGCATTAGAATAAGAAGCTTAGACCACAGAAGCCATTTAAATAAATGTTGAAAATCAGATACTTGTTAATTGTAGCTGAGACTATGAAAATACAAGCAAAAACTCTCTTGTGCGGCACCCAGTGGAATGGACACAATATTAATTAATATGAAAAATAAAAGCAAGATTAACTTAAAAAGTCAATTTTGTAGTCAGTACATAGAAGTGCACTGTGTCGATAGAGAATCAAGTCTCCCCTCTCTCACAAGGAATAAACATGCTGAAAAGCAGATCTGACTTAAACTCTGCAGGCAGCCCTACCTTGCTGTGTCTCTTTTGTTTTTTCCTCTTTGTTGACCGTGCCTTGCAGAGACAAGCAAGGATGAACCTATGAAAAGAAGAAACCAGCTCCGGTTATGAGATTTTAGTTCACTTCTTGGTAGAAGCTTAATCCACCTACTACATTAGATGGAGCTTTACAGCTGCAAGCTGTCAAAAAACCGCTATGGATTATTTTGATCTTTCAAATAAAAAGCAAGTTTTCATTCGGTGGGACAGGATTATTTCCTCTTGTTTCAAAATCAAAACCACACTTCCTATTCCAGTTACGTTTTCGTTTTGGGGATTTTGGGGGGTTTGTTTTTGTTTTTTTTCCAACCAGTACTTTGTAGTTACAAGTCCTCAACACCTGGGGTTCTTCTGTTGTTTCACCTTTTTTTAATGCATGTGTGAGTACATGTTCAGAACCTGTTCAGATCAAAGCAAGGACTTAAACGTAAATTCTGCCAGGTCTTTCTGTCCTGGATTGTCCACATCCTCATGAAATTTACTCTGTCACACCATTCAATCATCAGCTTCCCTTGTAGGACAGCAGATGAGATAGATAATTGGCCATAATTGATCTGAAAGATAAGAAACTACTCCACTGCTTGAACGTAAGACTGATTTGCTAAAGGAAATAGCAACACAAAATACTGTCTCCTGTGAAATAGTTTGCAGAACTGTGCTGTTAAGTGCCACCATTTTTTCCTGAAAAAATGTTAAAACTCTACATTTCAACAACTATAAACTCTTTCCTGTCCTTTTCTCCTATTAAAAAACACCACTACAGTCCCTTTCCTTTGGGAGGAGAAAAGAGGTGGTAACACCTGTATTTTTAATGTATAATGCATTGATTTTCTTAGACTGACTGCCCCAAGAGAATAGACAAATCCCTCAAGATGAAGCCTCCCACTCTCAAACTCAAGAGTTATCATCTACTTAACTAATAGCACTGATAAAAGCTTAGAAATAATAGGTGTTAAGATAAAAAGGAGGACTATACCTGGCAAGCATCTAGCCTAGAAAACTCAGTACAATCTGCAAGACTCACTAGCCTCCTAAGGACATTTTCTTGTTTACATCTTTTAAAACAGCCCCACTGGAAAAAAAATATATCAAAAAAAGACAAAAACAACCACCCTTTCTGTAAGTTGGTATTAACATTTACGAATTGAGGAGGCTTTTTAAACCAGCAAATTAAAAGAGAGGGGCAGATGCTGGAGAGACTAACAGCTATTTGGACGCAGGAGTTGAATTCTCAACAATTCTTGTCCTCTCACTATTAAAAATCTACCTTCATGAGTAAATCCCAGTCAATTACATAATTGACTTCCATGTACTCACCACAAGGACTCCATTGGTCAATACCTCTATAGGGGCATCTGTGCTGTGAAATGAGGAGATTTAATGCAAATGAGTTTTGGTTTTAATTTGCTTCATCCTACTTTACAAACTAACTGCCTGGATAAGAGGTGGGGGAGAAAGGTCCTCATTGTGAGAGAGCTATACAAATTAAACTGACACCAAGTATATTTCCCTTCACAGAACAATGGGGGAAAAAATACTGAAGAAAACATTCCTCTGCAATTATAAGCATGTGCTATACGGTCTCCCTGTCTCAGTTATGTTGATAACCTAGAGTAAAGCTGAGCTTAGGTAGACTATCAGATAGATACAGTATTCAGTTGTTTATATTGAAAGGTTAACTGTAAGCTTTCCGCTGTAAGGTAACTCATCCACAAAATGTTTGTTTCCTTTGCAGCACTGCCATTCCCATGAAGTCCAGCAAAAAATTCTATTTCTTTTTTGGTACCCCAAAAATTTTGGTGACTGGAGCTTTAAAGATATTTGTGATCAACCACTGCCAAATCAACTCAAACACCACAGAGAACTGTAAAGCATTAGCCTTTTTATGGTCAAGACTGTCCCTGCATAGAAAAAGGAACCAAGAGAACATATCCGCAGAGCACAAGTTCTTCCAGCTCTTCAGGTAAGACTCACCATTTCTCCAAGTAAAACTCTACATCCAGCTCTTCGTTAGCCTTTAAAAATAAAAGTTAGACACAGGTGACCCTTGATCTTGAATATAATTATGAGAAGTTTTTCCAAGAGATTAAACTTTCTTCCTGTTACAAACTATAGTAACTATTTTTGTTGCTTTTACAAAAGCTCTAGTTAGATTTTGGAAGGTTTAAACTTATGCCTTTTGTTATTGTTGTTTTTTAAACGTTTCTGTCTTCCCAGGTATATCCTGTATGACCAGACACATCTATGTTTGAGGAGACAAGCCCACACAAGTGAGAGATGGCTTTCAAAAGTGTTACTCAGCTAATGAGAAAAAACACACCCTCTTCTGGCTTGAGTACCACTGCAGCACCACCTCTGCAAGCAGCTTCTACATGACGTTTTGTGCTTCCTCCCATTTAAATTCATCAGATTGCACTCTTAACTCATTGCTGTCTTTGTCTTGCACAGCCTTTGATTCAGCCCTCTTTCCTCCCACCATAGCATACAGTAAATGCTTGATATGAGACCAAGCGCATCTTTTAAAATAACCAAGTAGAAGAAAATTTGGGTAATTCTTTTTACTGAGGTTGAAGTTTCCAGTTCCATAATTCCTGATCAAGATGACTTAAGCATTCAGCAAACAGGACAGAGTTAGTGGGAACAAGGGAGTTACTAAGCCTCTTTCCACGATCGCAAATCATTCAAGTTCTTGCAACACTGACCAACATCTCCCTGCTAACTGCATACCAGTGAGTCTGCTTCTGACCACACCAACAGCACTGAAGCCCTGTTTCTCAAGAAAATACATCATTAGCTCAACTTTAATCCAGACCTATTGTAGCAATCTGTTTGAGACAGTTACAAAGAAAAGATCAGGCTGGCGATATGGCTTTAGCTATGTAAAACAAGCTGTCTTGTTGCAAGTCCACAAACACGTGTACAGGGACTGCGAGCAACTGAAATGCACCTATATCACCCACATGAAGCAGAGGTTAACTGTAACTGAACATAACTCGGGGAAAATAAGCTTTTCTTAGGCTTTTTCACTTATTAATATAGAGGTAACCTTTGCAGCAATAAACTTCACTGCAAACTGATGACTTTCATTGTAAGCCCAGTTTATGCCCCTCTAGTCTCCTGAAAAATCAATTCCCTTTAAAAGTGCTTTAACATCTTCTGAAAGACACCAGTTATCCTAAGTTTCTTTTAGCTGGGCATTCCAAAGACTGTAGAACACACACACACACAAAAAAAAAAATCAGTAGGGATTTTGGAAACATCTCAGATGACAGTAAAACCATATATGATGACACCACCCGCTGACACATTTTCCCCTTCTGGCTTCTACAACACAGATAAGGCAACCAGCATGTACTGCAGGATTTCTGTAATGGCGAGCTACAGCTATTCGCAGTTGACCTGGGAAGAAGCCAGGGACTAACCTCAGGGTTCAACCTAAAAGTGCGCAGCAGGGGCTGACCCGGCCTCATGCCTCCTACATCGAAGACAATAGACGTGAGCTCATCGCTGACGAGAACATCCTTATCATAGAGTGTCAATTCCAGAATATTCTAAAACCAAACAGGAAAAAAAAACAAAACAAAACAAAAAACAGCCTCAGATGAAGAGACAGAAACACTTACACAAACCTGGGTAGCCTTATACAATAGACCCTTCCTCTTTCCCATTCCTGAAGATAATTCACTATTTCCAGCAGGACCTACAGCATAGTTAAGCAAAAAGCTCCTAATTGACAGTGTTTAGCTAAAAGATTTTCTGAGCTTCCCAACTAGAGAGAGGCACCAGCTGAATGCACGTGGCAGTACTCTCCTCCAGCTTCAGGCACAGAGTTGCCTGAGGAAGCAACAGCAATTTCCACCCTTTCAGCAAGATTCAGTCAAGGATGTTACAAGGACCTATCACTTCCAGTTTAGCACACTCTCAGAGCAGCTAAGTCCAGCGGAAATTAACTGAAATAGACACAGTGAGTAGATATGGCACCTAAAAAATGGCCTTGCAGCAACTAGTTTTCGAGGAGACAAGACTGAACTTAGAATTGTGCTGGCATAGCCTCGCAGCAGTAATCTGACTGAGGCCTCGTGAGCCTGCAAGGGGGAAAAAAAAAAGCTCACATGCTCTAAAGCTTAGTTTACAATTCTCTTATGGAAAGGTACTCCAGTGAGGGTGATAGTTTCTTGTTAATAAGCACCTTATTCCGAAGCCTAGGATGTTACGCAAAGTAATAGTGCCACACTAAAACTAATCTTTTAAAGTACAGTTTCCTTCTTCCCTCTACCATCAGTGTCTACTTTGATAATTAATGCTGACAATCTGAAGACTCTGTTCAATACTCTATTAGGTCCTGCTCAAAGAGCAGATGCACTGTCTCTAAGAGTTTCAGTTTTGCTTTTCTCAATCATAGGAACTGATGGCAAAACTTGACTGAATGAACTAAGCGTCAAAGTGATTTGAAATTTAGTTCCCATTATTCTCACTCAGCCATTTGGCTGCATAAGGCAAGTAGAGCTACAAGAAGGCAGCAGCTACTCTGTCAAAGTAGAAGCAATCTTCAAATAGAAACTTGCTTTATCAAGGAACTCCCTTGAGCTCTACCAGGTAGTGCCATACCTTCCCTTTCCTGAGTTGCATCACAAGGACATTTATGGAAAATTCTAGCTGCAATTTCCATGAGAGTGCAGTTACAAAGTGCTGTAGTTATCACTGGACATGTATAGTACAGCTTTTTGTACCACTGAAGAAGACTGACACCTAAACAAGGAACACTGGGTTTAAGTGTAATAAAGATCCCTTGGTTTTGAATGAAGTACCAAAGGTCAGCCAGTACACAAATGCAGGTAGCCCAACCCGCTCCACAAAGTGGACTCCTTACCTTGACAGCACTATGGATTCGATACCGGAAAGTTTCATTCCATTCTGGGTTATCAGAGTTGTCAATAACCTGAGTTCGGGAGACTACAGGAGATGCAGTGGGCAGCTTTAGTTCCACGTAGCAGTCTGCCTTGGACACTAGAGCAGAGAGTGTAGAGAAAGACATCAGAACAATTTTAATCAAACATATTCTTTTCCATGAGCTCCTCATTTTTTAGATCTCATTGCATCATAGAAACATGCAAATTTAAGGCTGGATTTTAAGGAAGTCTTTAATGGAGTACATGTCTTTAAACAGAAGCAAATTGAATATTAGGTACCTATATTTCTTTTTTCTGGTTCATCCAAACCATAAAGTCCCTCATAAAAGAAATTACTATTCAAAATGAGGAAGATTAGCTTTTCAAAAAAGATTACTGCTAACATAGGCCCACTGCCTCTTGTCCTGTCACTGGGTACCACTGAAAGAGTCTGGCTCCATCCAGATGGATAACACCCTCCTTTCAGATACTTGCACACATTGATAAGATCCCCCTGAGCCTTCTGTTCTGCAGGCTAAGCAGTCCCAGATCTCTCAGCCTTTCCTCATATGAGAGATGCTCCAGTCTCTTCACAGTCTGAGTGGCCCTTCACTAGACTCTCTTCAGTAGCTCCAGTATCTCTTGTAGTGGAGAGCCTAGAATGAGACACAGTACTCCAGATGCAGCCTCGACAGTGCTTCTCTATGAGAATCTTGTGGGAGATAGTGTCAAAAGCGTTACTAAAGTCAAGGAGACAATATCCACTACTGCTATATCCTCATCTAGTCTGTCCAGGAGCTGAGCCTTTTATTTCCATTCCCTGAAAATAACTAAGTGTCTCAGAGTCCTTCCTTCTTCCAGTTAAGGCCCCTTTAACAATGCAAGTACGGAAATCATTCTTCATTCCAGTTGAACAGAAAGGCCATAAAAAGAATTTCTCTTCACAGTATGATTCTAGCTTTCAGCCTTTCAGGAGGGTTTTCCATTGCCTGGATAGTCATTTAGCATTCCAGTAGTTCAATGTTGGATGCCAGATATAAACTTAAGGCAGAGAGACTACCTTAATATATTAAATATGAAGGAATTAAATCTCAAATGAGTTTTAAAGATCCAAATGCCCCAAACAGCCCTGAGAGCTTTAGTCAACACAGATGCGTAACAGTAAGAGAATGTATACTATGTTATCAAAACCAGGAACAGGTAAAAAGCAGTTTGTCTTGGAATCAACCACCTACCTCTTTAAAAAGCTTCAATGACATAAAAAAAACCAGCAGACACAGGAAAGAAAGCACTACTACAACTGAGAAAATAAACATTCGGAAGCTAGAACTGAAGATTGCTACTTCCAGGTACAAGAAGACTGTTCAGCAGGAGCAAGGGTGAAATTTGCCATGACTGGAGGGCTGACTCCAGACAAAGGAACACAGAATGGGCCACAGTAGCACATGTAAAGGAGCAGGGAAGCTAAACATTACCAGGACTTACCTGATCTTGTTCTGCAAAGTAGCAGCGTTAATCTGCACCTTGGCCTCACATCAAGCTTTTAAAATATATGTAATGCTTTACAAAAGAAGCCTTTGTTCAGACATAAAGGCAATACACTACGTGTAGGTGAGAAGTTCCCATAACAATGCTACCTGTGTTACAGGTATGCACTGAACAAACCATCTATTTTCATATTATCTTGATTAAATACTTACACAGATCTGTACCCTTGATGTTTCTGGCTCGGAGGACTTTTACTGTTAGGTTGTAGTGAGGGTGCTTCTCCCACTGAAAAGAGAGGAAACAAGATCAGCACATAATTCAACTGCAATGCCTGTTCTATAACCACACTAATATCAGTCCAAAGAAATGGATCAGACCAGCCAGCCCAAAATAAACTATTAATAAGTCAGTTTGGGAACATAGGCAGCACTTTCAGTGTCCTGGAGAAAACTAAAGGAGTCTAGAAGGAAACTCAATTCTCTTTCAGCACAACAGGGAGTGATGTCTCCAGGTAACTCCTCACAGACTTCAGAAAATAAGTCCCTTATTTAGGGTTTCCTCTAATTATAGATCAATTTTGAATTACTTCATTAGTTCATTCCTGATGAAGGATAAACAGATGCTGAAGCAGCTCAAATAGTTTTAATCATGACTTGACTAGTTTAAGGCTACTTGCCAAGGGCACATGCATGCTTGAGTAATAGCAGACATGGCAAGACTCCTAACAGCACGGTCTAAAGACATAGAAAGCATATGCTGTTTACAATGAGGAAAAAATACCACTTTCTTGTGGGAACACATATTTCATGGCAGTTTGAGCAAGAAAAGACAAACCTTAAGTTCCTTTTCATTCTGAACTGCTACTGGTATCAGCACTCTAAACACGCGCACCACTTTACCAGCATAGATAAAAATGTAATCCTTGCTCTTGAAAGCTTCTAGGAGGCTATTTTTGGAAAGTAATATTAGAATCTAAATGCCCGGATGTGAAGAGGGGTAAAAAAAAAAGCCTGACTGAATACTAGAAGATCGTGAAGGAGAAGCCGGGGGAGGGCAGAGGAAGACAAGAGAAAACAGCTTGAAGGGATTGAGTGCAGAAACTGCACAGAAGCAATTGTGTAAGGCTCACGAACAGAACAGGACTCTGTCTCATTCCCATCAGTTATGACACAATTCTGGCCAGCTAAGTACCTTTTCTATTCTTAAATACCATTTCAAAATGCTTTTCAGAGGTGGACGCTACTTCACATTTTTTTTTTCTACAGAGAGAAATTCAAGATTACATATGTTATTCTCACCAACTTCCTAAAGGTGCTGCAACTCTTCGGGCTGTTGAGAAATGAAGCTACACAATCACACCCCCACTGCTGCCAAAGCAATCTTTATTCACGTAGCCTGACTATAGCCTGGAATTCAGACACTATCAGCAGAGAAAGCACAGAACACCCTGAAGATACCATATCCTTCTTTTACTGCACACCATCTGTCAACATATAGTTACATGTTCAAAAGAAAGTCCTTTCCAAAGGTCTCTAACAACCTTTGATTAGCCTTCATTATACAGCTAAGGATACATTTTCCACACCCAGATCATAATTTAAGGGCATATAACACAACAAACATTTCACTGTGCTCCCAAGACTGTGCTATCAATTGTGCCAGAACCTTCCCATGTGTCTTTTCCACTTATCTTAGCGAAAGCACAGCAAGGTCATAACACGTTGCAAGGTGAGCTTGCAGAGTGGTGAAGCATGAGAGTATCAGATATGCTCTATCTAAACGTATCAGGGAAAAGGCAGGCAAGAAATCTGTTTGGGAAATGAACAAAAAATAATGACAGATCTGCCTATACCAGTGTACGTGACAGCATACCAATGTATGCGACAGAGGCAAGCTGCCAACTTCTACTTTGCAGTTTAATGATTTTTCAGAAAGGTCCCTTTTTCAGAGTTGAGGAGAGTGCATCTGAAGCAAAAAAAAAAAGCAACCCTTGAAATCCTTAAATGAGGGCACAAAACTGAATTTGCACACACTCAACCCTGCTAACAACTGTGTATCTTTCATCTAAACTCAACGTGCTGATGCAGCAGCAAGCCTCTGCAGAACAGGTTATCCCAGCTACAGGACCCAGTAGTCTTTACTGTCATATAGCCCAGAATACCTGCCTTTATACAGTGGGATGCAAGTGCTGGAATCCACCCCACATCTCTCCGTGGATGCAGAGGGCTCACCAGAAGCATGTCAGTTTCCTCACAAAAATTTGTCAATAGCAAATAAAAATGTAACTTCTAAACCACATTTCCTTTTGTGTTCACAGCTAGCAGGCAACTCAGGTAGCTCAATGTCCAGTTTACCAAGGGAGCACTTTCTCCCCATCTTGTTCCTGCTCCCAAGCAATGTTGCCTATAATTCCTTTCCTTGTGGCCAAAGTGCCACAGGTTTGCTTTTAAACCCAAAAGCAAACTCCTGACTTTCCTAGGCACCCCTTGCACTTTACCTCCTCCCCGAGGAGTGTGCACCCACAGTCATGAAAGGAGACTTTAGACCCAGCCCTAAGAACTGTTCTCTTCTGGAGGGCAGGTTTTATAATCCGCTGGGTGATACCAGTAGTGCTAGCAGCTCAGTATCAGCAGCAGTAGCAAACACCAGGCTCCCTCCCAGTTTATTGTTGTTTGTCTTTCGATGTATGAAACTAAGGTTAAACTTTGGAAAATTAAAGAGATCTCATGATGTTGAGTTCACCTACAAAGCCAAAAGGTTGATCTGCTGCCCCCGTCTTCCTCAACTGCTATTAATGAGTCAATACAAAAATCTCTCCCCACCAGCCAGCACAACTTCACTAAGTACTGTCAAATTTTTTTATTTATTTATATAGTGAGCACCTGAGGGGAAACATCGCATCCAGTGGTTTACGGGTTAATGGAAATCCCAGCAGGCTGACACTAGGCTCTTCTACCCTGACTTCCCAAGTACTAAACAACAACATAAAAAAAAGTCAACAAGATAATTTTTAGCGCAGAGCAAGCAGAAGTGCTGAGAGGCATACAGGCAGCAAACCATCTTCTGACATTTAATGGGTCACCCCAATTTTAAGCTGTAGATTTGGGGGGGGGGGGGGGGGGGGGGAAGGAAGACACAGACACGGGACAGGAATCAGACGACAGATCAGATCTCCCAGGCAAAGGCTCCTTCACCAATATTTAGTGCAATTCAAAACCGAGGTTATTGGCCAGACTGTCTTATACAATGGAATGATTATACACCAGTTAAAGGACAAACACATTGAAACCACTTTATCTAACATGGTTGCGCTGCATTAGGAACAGGGGGTGAAGTCATCGTTAACCTTTATCTACTTTGGATTATCAAGACCTGTGAGATAAGGTAAAGATCAGAAAAGAAGGGAATGGTAATAAAGGATATTTTGAAAGAAAACACGTAAGCACTATTTCATCTCTACTGATGAGAAGCACAGTATTCTGGACTTTTTTCCCAAAAAAGTACTTGGAATCAGCTTAATTCTGTTCCCGAAGACTTAAGGAAACAGAGACCTGCTCTGCATTGCCTCACACAGACCCTGAATTTAAATAAAAACCTGGAATCTCCGTTAGCATTAACACTATCCAAAATTTTCCCCTAACAATAAGCTTTTTGATTAGTTCCTGCAGAAGTGCAGGACTGGTTTTCCCACACGTGCAGTAGCAGGAAGTCACTGCCGAACACATCGGCCAAGGAATGCCCTCTCAAAGGCAGTGCTACAATTTGTCTTACCCGCCAGTGATAAAACCCAGTCTCTTTCCTCTCCTTCCTTTGGAAAAGCACAGCCGCCAGAAAAGGCAGCACTCTGGGTGGAAATGGGCCCCGCAGCACCTCATGGAACATGGGAAAAACGTCCCGTCGCCTCTGCAGAAAACCTGTCGGGGAAACGCAGAAAATAAAGAAAAGAGTGCCTGGACGCCTGGCTGCGAAGGGCTGTTTGCGGCAGGCTGGGTGTGAAGCTTTGCGCAGGACTGGGCTGCTCTCCAGCTGCGAGAAGCGGAGGTGTGGCCAGCGGTTGCCAAATGACCCAGTTCAAAGCTTTGCTATCAGGTTTTTCAAATACTGGTAAAAGATAAGGGCAGCAAAGCAGCGCCCAAGAGGGAAGCCCTGGGCAGGAGGAAGCACTGCTCCGTGATTAAGCTACAACCTCAAAAATCCCAGTCCAGATTTCCTTTGAGAGTTCCAGCAACCTGATCTCTGACTTTGGCTGTTCTAAACCCTTTCAGAGTTTCATCAGACCCTAAAAAAAAAAAATAAAATTTTTTTAAATAGAAAGAAATTGCCATCTTACAAGCCTGAAGCAAAGCCAAATTTGTCATTGACTGTAGCTGTTCAGAGAAGTTTCAGGGAAGCTTGAGCGGAGACACCACAATTTGGTCTGCATTTGGATGCCTGAGAATATCGATTGACCACCATGTCTCACCTCTCGCTTGTGGCCCCACAAGTCCCCCCCTTTATTATCACTTCCACACAGCACAGTCTTGAGTCTTCCACCAAAGGTTCTTAGAAAATTGTACAACAGATAGGGAAGAGTTTTTGGGAGTCTACTGTGCCCCAAAAAATATTTCAGTAGTAAAGGAAATTGTTTACTGGAAGTGATTAATTTATTAACAGCTGCTGACAGTTGGCTTGTCTCAGCTTTTTATTAAAGAGCTTAAACTGAAGCAGACGACAAAAAAAACCAAGCTTAAGTGCTTCAACAATGAGAAAGTGGCAGAGAGTGTATGAAAGCAAGTAATGCAACATGTCAAGAGCTCCACGCAAACATGAGAATGTGACACATTCTCAGCAAGGTCCCATTCATTAATCATTTCCTGTCATTAGTGTCAGTCATGAGATCATAATTTAGGAAAATTAATAAAAACATAGGCACTGACACTTAGAACACAAACAAGTCAGTACTAGTTAGTGAACTGATGGACTTAGAGTCAATGCACAGGCAAAAAGCAAACGGGGTACCATTGCAAAACAGCCAGCAACTGCTGTTAAAGCTCTCATATGGTACGGTAAAGATAGACACCGGGCTGAAAATGCAGTTTCTTTGCATTACTACATACCACTGCACTGAAAGTGAAGGACTGTCACATTACATTCTATTTATCTTCAAAAAATTGCAGAACCATAAGTGTGATTTATTTATATTTAATCTAATATAGCTCCGCTACAAATTACAGGAAAATTGAAGCAGCCTCGCACAGTAAGCTAACACGGAGAAATCACACTTGTTCTAAACAGTTTATTACAGGCGGTATATAAACCCTGTATTTTATCTTGCGAGTACCCAATTGCGTTTAAAATCAGGCCTACCTGCCTTCTCATGAAGTTCTCTCTCCTCTTCCAATAAAATCTCAGCACAGGGATCTCATGTTTATAGAATTCCTCTTGAACTTCTCTCTCAAGAAAAACTGAAAGCGCTTTAGAACACATGCTTAAGAGTTGTTTTATAGTCAACAGATCATTCACTAGCACACAGTGTTTGTGTGCAGCTTTAGCTATGTACAGACACTACTGACAGACAACTTAATATCCAAAGAGAAGCTGCTGGCTGTTGTCACTTCCTAACAGACTAGGAAAACAAGCAAGCAAAATGGCATCAAAACCTGAGGCAACAAAGATGGCCTCACACCTGGCAGCTTTACTTCTGCTTGGATTAGCATCCCCATAGTGGTAAGACTAGATGTATATCTACGTTTCATTCAGTTATTTTTTTGTCAGCAAGCACGAACAAATTACACTATCACCAACTATACTATGTAGTACTTAAAATGTGCGTAGATATCACAAGGGACACCACTGCTCCCATTAGCAGCACTAAGAGGAGAGCCAAGATGCAGTGCGTAATTTAAAGAGATGAAGATTCAAAAGGATGCCATCAAGGTTCAGAGGGTTTTTTTTGAGGGTTGGTCTCCTCCAGAAATACCATACATTCAATTGTCCAACACGGAGGCAAGACTTTTCTTCAGTGCTGATATCTCCCATTTCTATAGAATGAGAAAACTGAAGATCCATATTCTACTTCCAACACTAAACTAGTCTATGACCTACAATCCAAGCAACTGCAAACCTGTGAATCTAAACATTTCCTGATTTGGTCGTACAGAACTCAACATCCCTCCCCCGACCCCAAAACAGCATACCACCACTCAAAAAAAATTGTCAGTAAATTTAGTGTTCTCTGATAAGTACATATTTAATGGTATAAGACTTTCAAAAACATTATTCAAAGAGACAATACAAAAGTGGTTTTAGCAGGATTTTGAGAACATTCACAAGCATACTATAAACTTGTAGATTTAAAAACCAAAGTTGAGAAGTGATGACAGCTCTCATACGACACGGCCTCATTTGAATTACACATATTAAAGCAGGAGTGGTACTGGGAGCCCCTGCACAGGGTCTGACTTCCAGGAGAAAGTGAGGACTAATACGTTAAAAAAAAAAGTCTAAAGCAGCCCAGAGAAGCTTAACTGCACAATGACTGAAACACACACGGGTTCACAATATTTATTACAATCTATTGCTTTAGATAAACCTGCTGTATGGTTAGTAAACCCAAATCATATTATAAGAACCAACAAAAAACGTTACAGCACAAACCATATCTCTGTACAAGGTATGCGATGGAGGTGAACAGAGGCACAACCTTAACCATATAAGTAAGAGCACAATAAAGATCCTCACGTGTGAATACAGCCCTCCTGGTAGCAGATAATGAAGGTAATAAAAATCGTACTAACAGTACTAGGTTACTAGGATAGGTAAAAACCAGAATATTGTTGTATCTGTATACAAAGAATGCAGGGCCTTTTTAAATACCCCTCTTTCATTCTCAATGACCTGTAAACACAACTCTCCCAAACCATCTTCCCTCTGTACCTGAACTAGTATATAAATATCTATACAGAATGTGCAAATCCAATATAAGTACTTTTAGGCTCTCTTCTTCAAATAGAAGAAATACAAGGTTAAAAACATTACCACCACAGATCCCCTCTACCAAGCCTCTGCAGAAAGACACCAGTAGCAATACTGCCCAAGACATCCAAGTACAGAAGTAGCAAAACACCAGACCAAGAAATCCATAAGAATGCATGGCATATGAACAATAAATACAAACACACGTGGAAAAGGGAAGAAACATTTATCAAGGGAAACTAGTAACACTGGCAAATGAAAGTAAGTTAGGACTCTTGTCAGCCTACAGCAGATCTGTTCCTAAAAACACTCATACAACAATGGCTAAAGTAAACCTATAATGTTAACTGAGATCCAATTACACCTTAGGCAGACAGGCTTTATTCATCTACTTGTTCGTTAAGAGACAATATCTGGTAGTAGTTACATGCCATGCTCCAAACTATTTAATAATTACATATTTATAAGTATTGCTAGACCAGGATGTTGGGAGTCAAACAGCCACTCTACTGGGTTATTTGCTACTGCTGCCTTTTCATTACCACTGCACAGATTCTTTCTGCACCGACCAAACATTTTAATATCCCTCATACCAATCTGCTATAGGTTAAAGTTTGTGAAAAAATAAGTTAGACAAAAATATCACAGCCTACAAGGAGTATGGTACAATCTAGTTCTTGTAGTTAAGACTTCTGGCCCAAGAGTAACTTAAGAACAGTACCAGCCTGAGCAGAATGCAGTTCTAGAGCATTTAAGATACAGAGATGTTGAAATAGTCTGGATTTTATTCAATGCTGGAAAGTGAACCAGAGACCAAAGAACTTGTATACACAAATGTCAAGTGTAGTCTAGAAGCTCAAGCAATAACTATAGTTCGCTTCCTTCAGAAGTCGCTTTACAGGGTATTCTTTGCTTTTTGGTATGAGTGCAGATGTGAACTTCTTCGAATAGTCTCTGAGCTTCCACTCATGCTAAGCAGTGAACATATTCAGTGCAAATAACAGACAAGTTAATTCAATTTACAGCTCAAACTAAAGTAAAAAGGCAAAAAAATGCTTACTAGTAGTATCTACTGTTTGTCTGACTATGTCTTGTGGAACTTCTTATCAGAAGGTCAGGTGGTAACACTGAATATCAATAAAAAGATTCCTTTGGCCAGCACTTCAACATTCCCATTACTGAGATGAAAGTAAAATTATATCTTCTAGGTCTAGAAATAGGCACAGAAGCCTTCTCTATGCCAAACATCTGGTGGCCACCATGCAACGCTGATACAGCTGCAAAGACTTTAAAGGAATTTTCTTTTTTGGAAGAACTATTTACATACGAGGCCAAATCATAACATTGTTACCCAAAGGAGGTAAGTGTTATAGTAAAACTTGACTTGTGGTGAACGCCCAACAGTTGTCTAACAACTCATTCGCAAGGTTGGAGTGCAATACAAAACTCTCTACAAAAATCAGTTTCTATTATTCATCTGAGTACCGAGAGGTTCAGTGTAGTTGCCAGCACTATAGTAACATGGTTAAAGTCATTTTCTAGTAAATCAATATTGCCAGATAGGTACAGTCAAGTCCACAGATACAAATGACTTCTACCCACTGTAAGAGAACCTAGGAACAAGCCTCAAAAAAATCTCAGAAGCATCAACTTCATAAGTCGTCAGTTCTGAATTTCATATGACTATTGGGACAGTTGACCATGTCAGGTGTCCAATGTGTTGACTTCTTTGGAGCAGAAATAATGCACAACTATTGCATTAGGGTATCGAGCAAATGCACTGTAAAGACACAGAACACAAAAATCAATACAGACAAACAGTTTTCCCTATTCAAACAGCATCCAAGTTACACAGAATCAGAAAAAGATGCTTATATGATAATGATGCTTTATCATCTAAATTACAGTCTGAATATACTCTTGAGAAAACCAGACAAAAGAATTCTATGGATTTTGTAAGAGTTTCATTATAAAAAAATAAATATATGTTTTCCTGTCTATAGGCACACTTTACTTGGAAGTCACTGGTAATAGGTTAAAGACTGGGTGACAGACTGACATGCTTGCCCTTCAAAACCTTGTTGAATTTAACAGCATTAGAAAAATCCTAGACAACCAAAACAATACTGCATACACAAATTTAAATTCTGATGCTAGGTGCTACACACTAACAGCAAAAAATTGAATACGCACCGCAATAAGTATATTTAGACCTATGTTCATTAAAATGTTTTGGAAAAAGAACCTTTCCGTATCATTGTGAATGCTACCAATATCTCAGAAGGGTTCACATCAATAAGAGAAACAGTGAATAAGCTAGTCATATGGAATTTCACTGGAGTTCAAAGAGAAAAAAAGAAAAAGTGCAAATAAAATTTGTATTCTATACTAACCCATAATTACCTACTAGGAATGGTAGAAGAAAAGTTATTGGCATCCAGGTATCAAGTGAATAAGTTCTACTTTTAGGTGTCCTAAGATAATGTAAATCAGTCAGGGAATCACAAAGCCATCAGATACAGAAAAGTATTACACATGTATCTTAATTTAAGATTCTTTATATCACCCTTCTTAAGTCTAATTAAGAACTGGGTAGGAAGCAGTGCTCTTCGAAAATTTTCCAAACTCAGTATGAGAAACAATCTTCTGTCTTCTAGAGTTGTGAAGTATGAAGTCTTAGGAGTTTCTGACAGGATTTTATTCTCCTTTGTTGAAAGCAGGATTAAAACTCTTGCAGTAAACTTCACTGACTACAGCTTTGATGTTTTCCCAGCCAACCAGTTGAGCGATGTAATTTGTAATTCAAACACTCTTCAAATGCCTCCCTCCTACTGGTATTCTCTCTGCATACATATCACATTCCAAGTTTTGCAACATTCTTAGTTTAAGTGCACCAGATTCGTATTTGATCCAGTTTCCCAAGCTTTAAGGTATATGCTCTCTCACCTGTTACCTATCTTCTTTTTACATACAGTGCACACTTTCTCCTCTGTAATAATGCACTTCACTTGCTGATGCAAGATCCGCTCCTCCTGGACCTAAAGAAGAATTAAAAAAACAAACTTACTCAAAAAGCGATGCCACACCGCAGCTCCCTTCTAGCCTGGTGAAACTGAAAAGTGTCACAATATTTAATTTTCAGTGGCTGTATCTACATTAGCAAGTTGTACAGCACAAAATAAACAGGTCTGTAGAGCAGAGCAGGCGATACCGAACACCCAACACCCACGCTATACACACTGCAGGCCTTTGCTTTCAACTAGTCTGGTCCACAGCCTAAGGCAGTCTAACCACTAGGGGGTGTTCAGGTGAACTACTGAACTGCATCATCTGGTTCAGTTTATCTGAAGAAAATCCAGTCCATGCTCTCTGAGATCATCCTGCAATGCACAACAGAGCACAGTGAGTCCAGAGACTCACACCGAAGACACACACCTCATCCAAACTAAAATGAATGTACTCGCCATCTCCTGAAAAAATCTACTTGATGCATATTTACTCGTTTCAGATGTGCTACAGCACCATCTAGACCACACACATTCTGTATAAGAAACAGTTAATTTAAATACCGAATCTGCTTGAAAACACCATTCCAAGAAATGGTGGGAACTTACCCTCAGAAACTCTGCATGGAGAAGATTCTTGAGTACTTGATTAAATCTTTTCTTCTGAGCGTTTTCTTCAAGGACTTTCTCTAAGAAGATTCGAATCTCACTAATCTGTGTATTTGCTGGAAGTAGGTTTATCGCCTGGAGCAAAATACACTTAGTTAGGAAAAATTAAAAAGGAATAGAGAACAAAATAGAATAGAAATTGACACATTTAGCTTGACACTGTTACAATTTGGGTTTTTGCCTACTTCAGTACCTTCTGTCACCTTCTGCCAATAGTACAAACTGAGTACTCAGAAGTCTTTCTTACCTTGGTGGTATCCAGTTTGCTGTGATGTAGTTCCAAAACCTGCAGGGCAGCCTGCAGATTGGCTTGAGGCTCCAGCACTTCCATCTTGATTGGTCCCAGGCAATGAACACTAGGTGGGGAGAGATACATCCGGAGCAGTGACAGATAGACCTGTTGCACACAAAAAGAAGAGTTCCGAAACCACTGCATGCATCCACAACTGACAGTGCTAGTATAACCCAGCAATGGTACTAGATAAGCTGTACCCATGCCATTCAAAATTCTGAAGTGCTCATTTGAACAGCTCCTACCTTAAAACAACAAAAACTGAAAAGTACTAATCATAGAATGATGTCCAAGGCCTTTTAAGACTTGCATTCTACGCTAAAGTTTTTCTATAAAAGTAGTTTTAATCACACCTCCCTCATTTATCTTACATAACTCATCTATAACCTTTAGAAACCAACACTTCACTGCTTTTTACCATTAACTTTTCTGTAGATGAATGTGGAATACACACAGTTATTTTGTCTTCTGAATTCTATCAGAACTTTAACTACAGAATATACGCTCAACTCCAGTGACACAGTAACATTCTCAACAACAAAAAAAAATTTAAAAAAATAAAAATAAAAAAAACCCCAATCATCTAGTAATTCCTAAATTCCACAAGCTTATATATAGGTTTCTGTCCCCCTACACAAACTCTGAAAAAGCCTATACAGAGCAAAAACTTTAAAGTCCCTTACACAGTATGAATAGTCTAATACCTCCTTACTGAAAAGGAAGGCTTCAAAGATGAAGCTACTTACATCTTTGTTGCCATCTTTGTTTCTGTCATAATGTTTATGGCAGTAGCTAGAACAGAGAAGAATCAAGTGAAATGCAGGGTCAGTTTTGGAACCCAGAGAATCAGTCCACAGAAATTAACATTTAAATGCTTTGTTTACTGAAGCCATCCAAGTTAGGTGACCATACATCCAATTCTGATCAATTAATCAAGTTGCACAACAAAACTACACCACTTAGTCTGCATCACAATGCTGAGAAAAGGGAGGCTTTGTGCAAGTCTCCCACTTCCGATCAACTTAAAAAACATTTAATTCAGCAGTGTAAAAAAAAAAAAGAGGGGGGGGGAAGATGTCTCCAATCAACACATCATAGCATCAAAATACATGTGTAGATAGATCTAATTACTGTGTCTGAATCACGAAGAGAAGGTGTTCATTAGTGTGGTTAATTCTTTTTTCACCTAAGTACTTTCGATTCACTCAGAAGGTTCCCTGACACAATGCACTTAGCAAAATGCCATATCTTTACTAGAGAGGATTCTGCTAACTGGAGGAACTTAACTTTGTATTTGGGCTAGTGAATGTCTCTCCAAAGAGAAAGGAAGCAAAACAACATACAGAAGTTCACAAGCTAAGAACAGGTGGAAACAAAGAAGTCATTGATTAAAGTCATATTACTCTAAAGTGCAATGATAGAAGAGCATGAGAAGGTACACCTCAAGAGGATGTCATCATCATCAGTAATTAACAGTCAGATTTCAGGCGGGAAGAGCCTGAAAGTCAAGAAAACATGGAAACCCAGAAGATCCTCAAGGCTTACAGCATTCATGCTCCACATACATCAACATTTCACTACACATCCTATCCACAGGGCAGTGAGCAAACTAAGTCTTGCCAAAAAAACCCAACCGAACAAAAAAAGCCACCCTTACTTTTCAGCCATGTTGGTGTCCTTCAAAATATGAACATAAATAAAGAGAGCTTGCTCATGCTTCCCCATACGACCCAAGAGCAGAGCACGTTCTTCTAGGAGACCTAGTGATAGCACGAAGGATTAGTCAATAGCTACACAGAGAAAAGACAACATAAGCTCCATTGGTGACCAGACTAACAGATGGAACTATGAACTGTAGTCTGAGCACAGGTTAAAATTACACTAAGACTGTAAATCTACTTCACACTAGCCTCAGTAATGTTTTATGAGTTCTGAAGTAACCTTAAGAAACAACAAACTTCAGATCTGTTGAGAAATTCAGGCTCATCAGAAAGTTAGGCTAAATATTTAAGTGAATAATAGAATCATAGAGTTATCAGGTTGGAAGGGACCTCAAGGATCATCTGGTCCAACCTTTCTTGGCAAAAGCACAGCCTAGAGAAGATGGCCCATCACCCTGTCCGCATGAATCTTAAAAGTGATGGGAAACACCACAAGGTCTTAGGCCATGGTTACAAGAATCCTGCAGAGACTGGTAAACCCAAGTGTGCCAGCAAACACAGAGTTAGTATACACAGCAGCATACAACTACAGATACAGCCATCTTCTCCGTTTCTAGTCACCATGATTCTACAATAAGTGAGGAGGTTTTTCTGTACAATGCAATAAGCTAGGATTTAATTAACCTACGGAAACCGAACTCACCATCAAAGGGGAAGTCACTAATTAGTCGACTAGGTTCATACCAGCTAGACTTCTCCAGAAAAAGCAGAAGCTTCTTCCGGTAATCCCCCAAGTCTCCTCCTTCCTCCCCAGCAGGCACTGGAGTTTTATCTATATGGAAAAAGACAACATAAACTATGGTATTACCACTATTTCACTACACTAGTACACACAGAAGAAGATAAACAAACAAATCATTACAAGCAGGAATGAAATGCTGATTAAGCTGTTACATGGGCTGTGATTCTGATGCACCTGCCAAATTACTTCAACTCCTTAAAGCACATCAAGTTGCTGGTTAAAGAATAGACTCAGTTATTCAAGACCCTTTTCTACCCTTAACATGCAGAATTCAGGGAGCAGTAGCTGCCATTTCACTTAATCATGAACAAAGTGTCACTTGGTCCCTTAAGATCTCTAGGGTGGCAATAAACTAGACTTCCCTACAAAGCCACAACTTTTGTTCCGGTTCTTTCATCACTTGTTGTATCTTCTTCTGGATGTGAAGAGGGAAGGCTTACAGCAATAGACTGTGAAGGCTCCCCTGTGCTGACCCGTGTCCCTGGTATTCCCACCAGAAAAGGCTAAACATACCTGCAGGGAAAGAACTGAGATATTCTTTCATTAAGCCCTGCACTTTCTCACAGTACAGCTGGATCAGACAGTTGTGAAACTCTGCACCAGTTTCTTCCCAGACATGAATGATGTGTTCCTGTAAATACACATTCGGGTTCAGTTACAGACACTTCTGGGAAGTAATTTGTTACAAGCAAGCAACAGTTCCATGCTTTCCTTCAGCAAGCTTGACTTCAGGATTTCATACATTTTAACTATTTTTACTTTGCACAGCTTATGTCAAAGCTAGCATTGTCTGAGACAGCATCAGGCTCCAATGCCTGGAGAACTAAAGCCTTACATGTAACATGTTGTACTGAAGGTAATGCACTAGTAGAGATTTGAGTTCTTACCAGATAAGGAATAGTCAAGCTTTTAAAATTTTCTATCAAGAAACTGAGCACTTTGTCTCGTGGCAAAGCTTCCACTTCAGGGAGGTCTTCTGTAAATATCTGTTAAACAAAATTTTATTCATAGCATGGTGATTTTATTTAAAATGTAAGTGACACAGTGTCTCTGAGGCACTGAAACCCAGCATGTTATCACATATGTCCAAAGAGTAAGCAAAAGAAGTATAAAAAAAAAATCTGAGCAGCTTATTCAGGCCCTCAGAAGCTATCTCACATGAGAAAGGATCAACAAAAATCCCCACTTCTGCCTTAGTTAACACTCTTCTTTTACAATGCCCAACACCTCCAAAATACAGGGAGTTAATTCTATACCAAAGAGGAAGGGGAAAATAAGAAAGGCAAATTAACACTTGACATTTAAATACTCAATCAGGCTTTTGTGCAAAAAGCATGACATCAACAAAATTAAATCTTGTATCAAAGGTTCCTAGCTATGTATTACAAGTTAAAGTATTCCAAGGATGGAAAAGGATAAGAAAAACTGAAAAGCTATCCTGCTCTACCTACTGATAATCTTACCACAATAGAAAATATAAGTTATATGTTTAATTGGATTTAGCATTAATACATGGCTTCTTACATTGAGTTCTCCCAGTTCCATACACTCTGCTAAATCTCAATGGCAAGGTGCCTGTTTCAACCACACTCACCTTCAGTCCATCTTCAGGAAAATCCCTTAGCACCCAGACAGAGTAGGAAAATACCAAGTGCAAGTTCTCTGTTCCTGGAATACAAAAAGCAGCAGTACCCAATGTTAAAATCCTAAAGAACTACCTACTCACAAACAAAAGCATTCCAAAAGTCTTCCCTTATATTTTTTTTTATTAGGGTAGAAAAAGCATTGTACTTTTCACTTTTGTAATTTCCTTCAGTCTATTTCCAGCCTGCCAGCCTAATGATTTCCATAGCAAATGGTCAAACACTTCATGACAAGTAGTAAAGCATCATAGTATGAAGTAACTGGCACAGAAACTACATGACAGGTAATAACTTTTCAGCTTTTAGGAAAATTTAGGACCTGCCTCTTTAAAAGAATACTTTTAGTTGGACAATTTAGTTCACAAAGTTTACAAAACATGTTACAAAAACATGACTTTCCCCTCACCCTCATGATCAGAACCACTAAGGTATCCACTGTCCAAACAATGCAACACAACTATACAAGAAACAGATATAAAAAGGCAGTTTGCTTTTCTTCTTCCCATAGTATCATCAGGAGTAAGTTACTTTTTAATAGTTAAAACAAGCAGCATCTCCATAGTAGCAGTATTTTAAAAACCAGACGATGAACACTATGAAGTAAAACAATTAAAATAGCCACCAGAAGAGCCTATTTCGAAGCTTCGTAAACAAAACAGTGACTTGGCAAACAGCGCTAAGGTCATGGGTCTGAATTTCACTGAACTTCAATTATCTTTCTGAATTAACAGGGCATTGTACAGTGATGGGTTTGCTAGCCTTACTGAGAAAATTTAACAATTTCATTAACAAGAACAAGAGAATCTAACTCCTCATAAACAAGGGTAAGATTAATTACAATAGCTCCTTTCCAAAGCACTGATCAAGTTGCCTTTACTGAAATCACAACCAAATCAAACACAAAGTTACAATCTACTCAAACACTCATGATGGCAGGAGAGGAGGAACTCATCAAGTAACTATCGAAACTTATAGATCTGAATACTAAAAGGCCAACAACACATCACACCACAAAACAAAACAACTGGCTCCCTCAGCACATAACATCTGCCTGCACGGGGCTTTACACTGTAGGTCACAGGCAAGGATGTTTTTGCTGCTAGAATTGAAGCAGACACTAAACTTTCTCATCAACAAATCCTTAATTTAAACGAGCTATAATAGGGAAAAGTTCTGCATAACACTATTTTAACAGATAAAGAATGGTGTCATACAGAAAACTATCTACCATCCAGTCAAAGACATAACTCCCCTGTGCCTACCTCTGCCCAGATAAAACTATATTTTTGATGGACATGGCCAATCACAGAATTAGCAATTAATATTTGCTTTGATGCAATAAACAATAAGTGCTTACTCTGATGACACATGACAAGTATCAAATCCATATCAGTAATACATACTTGATGACTTTTTCTAATTACCTAAGAATTATTTAAGAACACATCATTAAATGCCCAGAAACCTATAGACAAGATACGACTAAAGAGTTTCTACCTCACTCAGAATGTAAGTAAAAGCAAGTTATTGGATAGGAGAAGACTATTCTCAAAAGCAGCAAAACCAAAAAAGGACTTGGGAGTTCACAACAAATAGTCAACAAAGAAAGTTCCTATCATGATGCTGTGACCAGCAACTACAACTGTTAGGTCATTATCTGGATCAACCTAAACACAGAAAACAAAAACTTCACATAGGATTCTTTATCTCAGGAAAGATACCACAAGCCCCAGCAACTGGAAGTTAGACTTTCAGCTGGAAAGCCTAACACAGAAGTTGGACTCTCCTTTTGTCAGGGATGGTAAATCATCACTGGAAGAAAATTCAAAATACTACATCACGTTTTGTACCAACTGAAATTTTTAGCAGGAATAAGGAATGTTTTCCAGTAAGATACTGAAGTTTCAACAAGATGCTCCTGAACTAATCCTTGAAGTTTGCATTATGCAAGAAATCAGACAAGATGCCAAGGATACCCGTTAGCTTGATAGTCTCTAGAAAGTTGCAGAACAGTAACATAACCGAAGTCCAACAAGATTAACACCTTCACAAAAAAAAAAAAAGCTCTCCTTCACACTCACCCAAATGCTGCAGATATTGCACTGTCCTCTCATGACCCTTCAAAGGCGAGTTGGCTTTCTTTGACTGATCCACCAGTACCTGTAATGCTTTTAGAAGAACAAAAAGGTTCATTCCTTTGTATTCGCATGTACCATTCCAACTTGAACAACAAAGTGCATTTTCCCTGTTCTGCTACCAGAGGCAAAACAAAGTTTTGTTTTAAACACACAGACCAAACAAGTAACAGGAACAAAGACCAATTTAACCACAGGACAGACCCAGAAACAAAGTCTCTTCAGAATATTGCCTGCTCCCTGAAGACAAGTTACATCTCGATATTAGGAATACACGCTCCTATCCCTTCTCCTCTCCCCACCCTAACCACATACCTACCTTTCTCATGCAGACCCTTCTTCTCATACAGAATTATCAGCTCACTGTATTTGTGTGCCTTCTTTAGTACATGCTCACTCTCCTCAATATGGCAGTGATTGTTCTCCAGACGTAGCAACGGTGCCACCAGTGCTACATTTGTCTGCAAGTGAAAAGGGAGCACTTAAATATACTTCTAATGTGCACCTCCTAAGCTTATAGTACAAAACATGAGCTGGACAAGAGAAAAAACAAAATAAAACAAAAAAAGCCTTATAGCATAAGAAATGACAGTTTAACATCTTAGAGAAAGGCCCATCTTCATTCCATAATTTGTCGGGACAGAAAGAAAACAATATATCAGAGCTACTCCCCTTCAAGAATAGAGGTCAGCTTTGAAAAACATTGTTGACAGCAAAGATTACATTCTCCTTCATTTAACAGTACAAGGCAATATGAGAAGCATTCATTAGAGCTTCAAAATACACAGGCATGGTCACATCGTTTTGACAGACGCAGCAACCAGAAATGAACACATCTGCTTTACTGCATGAAACTACATCCTGACCAGTGAGCAAACCAGCTAACACCAAAATTTGACACACCATTTTTAGATCACAGACAGACAGTTGTGTGAGAATTTCTGAAGTAGTTCCTTATCATCCTTCTTAAACTTTTCAGCATGAAATTCCAACAGAGTTTGCATGGTATATAAAAGGCCTCTAAGTCAGGCAGAAACTCACATGTAGGTAACACTTTAACAGGGTGGTATCAATGATCTGTAGCAGCTTCTTTTTGGATTTGATCGTGGGTGTTCCCTCCATGAGGGGTGAGGTACTGGACTGATGGTCAGAATCATTCAGCTTCTTCACCAGCTGACTTCGTTTCTGCAGGACATCAAATGAAATTTGAAGAGCAAAAGACCATGGATTTCTCCATCCCACCTCAGCAAATATAACCTACCAAGTAAAAAGACTAATTGTTTCCTAAAGAATTTTTATCATTACTAACTATTCAACACATCACCTTTCCAACCACACTCAGGTGTATACATTTCTTTTGCAAGTTTATAGCCTTGCAAGATGCCCAGAGTCTTGAGAAAATAGTCAGAAGCAAACTCTGTTAACCTGAACAGAGACATTGTAGAGAAGTTAGGAGACATTTAAAACATTTGGAAAACAATTTAGGTTTTGAACTACCAGGCACAAAAACTATCCTCCTTCAGACAAAAGCTTCCTTTTAGTCTAGTATGAATGGCAACAGAACAATCCATATTCCAGCTAAAACAAAGTGAAGAGGACAGAAGTTACAGTACCCACTACCTCCTGTTCCACCTTTTAATGCATGCTTTTGACCTGTCTCCTGTATAGAATGCTCTCCACAAGAGTCATCAAACAAAAACAAAACATCAAGAGCTCAAGTTCTCTTCAGAAGGCTACTAGAAATAAAATACTGGACTCATATTCAGATCTGGTCCACATGCAAATTTTGTTCAGTCCTCACAAAAGTCACATGTGATGTCTCCCACATATCTGTGGGGCACCTCACATCTTCCAGTTCCCCTGCTTTCTCAGAAGCCACTGCCATAGTTTCCAACCATGAAGACAGCACATTAAGGCTAGCATGACAGAGCTGGAGTAGGCGTACTGCTTCCTGCACAAAGCATGCTAAAACTGAATAATCCTACTCTAAAAACAGATATAGGAGCACTCACTTGAGTTAGGTAGTCTATCAGAGCTAAATGTGCCTTCTCCAGCTCTGCCCCAGAGAGACATGGCAGGGGGTTGGGATACTGTAGCTGTTTCCTGTAATCTGTGGGCAGGAGGTCAGGATACAGACCCATCACGTGAGTGGGATCTAAGCAAAAAATAACTAGTATTAGTAACCATTCATAACATTATTTTTCCAAACTCTTAAATATATGTAACCTTTGAGCAAGCTTAGCTTTCCAGAGCTGTTTGTAGTCAGCTTGCATATCCACAAGGTTCCAGATAACAACGTTTCCTTATTAAAGAAAAGAAGCTAAAACAAGGCAAAAGTCGCAAGACAACGACTGTTTCAAAGTCCAAGCACAACAAGTTCCAACCTGTGCGCTTGGCACACCTGGAGGACAGGCCATTATTATAATCCTCTTACTGCTCTCCTTGCAGAATCCCAGCATTAACAACCCTGACAGTAGGACAGGATTTCTAGGAACAAGCAATGTTTTTAGAGAAGATTTACTGTGCTTTTGAAACAAGAACTGAATAGCACCTTCTGTAATTAATGAGCACACATTTTCATGGAGTCTAAGCAAATTCAAAATTACTGCCCTCTAATTAAAGTTCAAAGTATTTTGAGTTCTCAGCCCTTTTCTTTCATTGTAGTTTTCCAAAGTATGATATTGAGTGTCATCAAAACAAGTATGAGTTCTATGTTTAAATGCACAGGGGATGTGCTGTCACCAATAAGAGACTCTCAGTCTTAAGCACTACTCTATGGTACAGTCCAGTCTTCAGGTGTTCCTACAATAATCCTAGTACGAACCAAAGAAATAGCATCAGACTATTCTGACTTCCAAAACCACAGAAAATTTTCCTGGCTTCAGCAGCTTGTTCCACTAAGCTGGTAACAGGGTTAAGGGTCCCTCAGTTTGGTCCAAGTCCAAGGATTTAGCATATCTACAGATATTCCTTATTTTTCTTTGCAAGCTACAAGTAGGCTTCTGGCAGCTGCTGAAATCCTCAACTTCAAAGGTCTGTGTACATGCTATGCACACTGTACAACAGCCTACAATACAAATATATTCTGCACAAAGGGCAAATTCATGATTTAACTCACTGACTGGAGCTAACTAAGTACTATAACCAGTTTCACAAAAGACAGACAAATAGCTGTCTAGGCTTTGTCTTAAAACAAAAACAAAACAGAAAACCCCACACAATAGTCTGCGAGCTTCATTTCATTCCTCCAAACCTACATATCTCAATGCCAACTCAAGCATTTACCTGTACCAAGCTTGGCAAAAACTTGCATGGATTCATCAAAGCGTTTCTGGCAGAAGAGGTTGAAGGCAAAGAGGTTCTTTATATGGTGAATTTGTTGTCGCTTCTCACTATCTGAATCATCTTTCATTTCCTGCACACATACAAATTAAGCAACATTTAAAACCTTCGGGCCAGGTAAATGAGAAGGAAACACTCTACAGAAATAACAGGAGTATTATCCTTTGGGGAGAGTAAGATGAAAAATTATAATCTTCCAAAGCGATCACCTGTGATGGTGATTCTCAGATACTATGCTTATTGTGTCACTGAGATAGTCTAGAAGGTTTGAAAGCTACCCCTGGTTATCTACATACCCACTCGATCACAGCAACTATGTCTTCACTCATTTGCCTTTTCAAATTTTTTTCCCTAATTAGTAATACAAAATGCAATTAAGTCATTTTAATGTAGTTCCAGGGAAGTTTCTGAAAATCAGAAAATCCTAAAACAGTAAGAGCAATACAATTAAACGTACTGCTTCAGCGTCTCTAAGAAATTATTATATTTCAAGAGTAATATTTGACAAAACAAAACACACAACACCAAGCAAAACTGTTTACAAGCAGTCTGAAGACTTTGAAGCCCAACTGACTTCAAAGTCTAGAAGAAGGTAACCGATTAAACAGCTAAGAGATAATCTTTCACATACAAGATGATATCTCAACATCTAAACCACAATAAATCAAGACAGAGAAACAGCAGCATAAAACTAAAACTTAAGTCAAAAAAGGCCAGAGTTTACCAGTTTGTGCAAAGTGGACAGTAAAGAGGATAAATTCTCCAGACTAGCTACAGTCAAGCAGAAGGCAAACATCCTTTTGTGTACTTTTGCACAAGTGCACCTGCTGCAAACCCAAAGGTTTTTGAGTACTTACTGCCAACTGCAAAGCCAACTCAAACTGCTTGTCCTGCAGAAGCTGCTGGATCTGCGTGGCTATGGACACCGGAATGAGTCGCCACACGAAGTGATTACTCGCCACATATATAATATTTGTACTGTAAACAGGACAAAAAGGTCAGTTACTAAGTTCCAGCACTGAAAAAAAGGCAATACCCTATCTGAAAAAAAACCCAATCCTGGTTAATACACACATGGATCAGTCAAGTACAAGGGCAACTTGAGCAATATTGAAAAGCAGAAAGAAGAAGAATGTATCTCCAGTGATCAAAAATTCCCAAAGACACTCAACTCTGCCATTTACTCCTCAAGTTATAGCCTCCACCCATCTTTTCATAAAAAAACAACAGACTCCTTCAATGCTGCTGCTTAAGCTGAGGGAGTTAGAAAAGCTCTTCCTCTCCCAGTTTTTCAGAGTGCTACCATATATCCAGACAGCCCGACAAAAGTAATAATCACTTATACTCAATACCCTCCAGAGGTGATAAAGCGTGGTCTCTGCAGCTCAATACTCTGTACCAGCAGCCGGGGTTCAAAAGTGCGGATCTCCACATACCTTGGCAGAACAGCAATGATGTAGGGAGGCTGGTGTTCTATCAATGAAACAAGTGAAAAATGTAAGTTGATTGTTCTCAAGTATTCCTTGAAACAAGCCATGACTTAAAGTAAGGCTTCACTTCAATTTTTTTTTTCCCCTTGAAATGTGTCCCTTTTTTACTTACTAAAAACAAAACTCAGTGCCCAACGCTGACAGCAGTTTGCTATCAGACTACTACCAGGCTTTTTTTTCATCTTTCAACATAAGGAATTTCTGTGGCACTCAGGTTCTCAGAACTATAGTGCTTCAAACACACTACCTTCCATTTCAAATCTTTTCCCTTTATAAAAGATATCGATTATGCCTATTTTCTGAGGAGGAGATAGGCATGCAGACTACAAGGAAAGAAGGGGAAGAAACAAAAATAAACACATGAAACCCTCCCTAAGAATACAACTTGAAATACTTTAGAAACTATCACACTCGAAATCTAGCTAACAATTTTGTTATATACAAAGGAGTAAAGAAGCAAATTTAAAAAAAACATTACTGCTAATTCTCACCCATGGCTATAGGAATATCTGTCCAATTCAAGGCACATTTCTGAGTACAGATCCCTTCTTCGTTGAGCACAACTGTTAGATCATCTTGGCCAACTGCAACTTTTCCATCTGCTACAGGAGCTACCAATGGTTCCAGCTGCTTCCCTGTGGGAAACAGTTCTTTGATGGATCCTTTTCCATCCACCTAAGATAATAAAGAAAATAAAAAACCTGGTTTTGAAATAACCTTTATTTCAAACCTTTATTGCGTAAGATCAAAGCCAAAAACCCCCTGGAGGGATTTACAACCCAGAATAATCACTAACAGGACGTGCAATTTAAAGAGTAGCAATAAAATTTTTTGCATATCATCATTTATCTTGCTTATACATCATTTAGAAATGAAGAATTAATACTTTTGTGTCTGAGATGATGTATTCCTGTTACTGTAGCTAAGCACATAATTCATACAGGTTTATAAAATGCATAGCACAGTAGCAACATCAGTTAGGTATCCAAACACTTCTTGGTGTAACCAGAGGATTTCGTTTAGGCCAAAACTTTAACATGGTTTTATCCTGGCATGAGTGAGCATTGTAACAAAAAACAAATTAAAAGCCTAGCAACCTGCCTACTCTTTTTGCCCTGCCCTAGCCACTCATTCTTGTGGCCAGATGCTGTCCCAAAAATCTAAAAAAATTTAAAAAAATTTAAAAATTAAAAATGCAAAACGTTGTTCCATGAGCTGTTCTAACAACTCACTGCCACTAAAAGAGAGAATCCTTCTCTTTCAACTCCAGCTATATGTTCCTGCTGCTTCCCTTGCACTACAGCTCAAGCATCCTTATAAATCAACTAGCTAGCCAGCAGAAAACAATACCATAAAAATATATATTTATTTTTCTGCCTATTTAGTGAAGTCATTCAAGGATGGGTCAGTCAAGCACCAAAGCCAACCCAAAGTAGACACTTGGACAGCATGTCTCCACTGTAGTTAATTCAGCAGCTGTACAACTATACATATCACTAGAATGGTGGGAATCAACATCTAGGAGAGAACTGCAGAAAGACATCACTTCTTTTGTGAGCAGTGTCAGTTTGAAGTGACTGTAAAAATTACTGTGCAGTTTTCCTGTTGATTACAGATCAGAGTTGCCACCCATGTATGTACGTACACGTACGTATGAGTGCTGCACCTCATCTTCATCTGATTTTCCTATAGTATCAGCAGCACTCAATTGTCATGGCAGAAAAGAGAATGACAGATAGCTGTCAAATGAAGCATAAGTGCAAACTATAATATTAAATCGATGACAGTAAGTTTAAAGACTTTCAAACTGAAATGACTGCAGTTCAGCAAGAGAATCAAAAAAAGAAAAAATGGTTAAGCTCCGTTGTCTGCCAGATAAGAAGATATTCTTGGTCTTTTTTCCATTTAGAGCTATCTCCTTTCTTCATACATTAAACAAAATGCAAACTGAGCTTACACAGACTGCTGCCAAACCAAAATACCTCTCTTCCAATGCCTTTTTTCTGCAAGAGCTTCAAACACTGGTTTCAATAGCAATAAACAGAAGATCAATTCCTGACAATGCATCAGTTTAAAGGGACAGACTTAGACTGCAATTTCCAAAACCACATATAGCAAGAGTACCAGATGCTGTTTTTCATAAATGTGTTAGCTAAATCCCTGAAAACAGGAGCAGCCTCCATAGCATCTACAGCTACCCAAATCTTCTTTAACACTGTCTTCCAAACCCCAGTCTTACCCGTATCAGGTAATAGTCCCTCTTGAAGCCTACACAGATGGAGTTTTCACACCAGGCCATAGACTTGGGTACATCAGGTACACTGAAGTCACCCTGAGGAAAACAAGTTAAAACAGCTGTTACAAGAGAAAAGCAAAAGTCAAATCTAGCAACACAGAGTGTAACAGGAAGCACTGTTGTTGACATCATATTCCCCACCACACATGCCTGACTTTTGCTGGTCAAGGAATGGCAGTATTAAACTAAAAGGCAAGATTCATGCACAGTAAAGAGGCATGTCCAGAGTTAGCTGGTCATTTCCTAGAAGAGCAGCGTAGCCTAAAAATTCTCTACCCATTTCCATTGGTTATTTTTATCATTCTGGTATTCACAAGTGCAATTCGCTACGCTTGTTGTCAGTAACTACCTTCTGCCTTTATGACATACCTGGAAAACTTTGAGAAGTGGACCCGCTTCCACAGTGTTATTGTTAGGTACACATTGATAGAGGCTGCACACTAGTACGTTTCACTGACTTAAAAGTGTACTACAACCAGAATGTTAAAATAGAACACAGCCTTTGATTTAATTTATGAAACTGTATTAATGCCATTAATTGTGCTTTCAATCACGTATTTTCACTTTTATTTGCTGCTTCATTGTTAAATCACCGCAGAACCAGCCGGAGTCAATACTCGGAAAGTCAGCAGTGCCTCTGAGTAACAGGGACTGCACAGCAAGCAGTAAAGAGCAACTACGCTCCCTGTTGAGGCATGCGAGACTGCAGAAACAACACAACTCACCTGTAGTTCATGGAACTCTCTGTCCTTCCAAAAATAAAGTTGTAGCTTCTTCCGCACTGCCACACACATTCTCAGCACCTCTTCCCCTGTATTTGACTGCTGTGAAAATAGACAGGCCTAACTCACAGGCTCTCATAAACTAAGAGGCAAGTAAGCTAACACAAGCCCAAAAGAATCCTCAACCTGAAGCAAAGCTGTCAGCTGAAGAGTAGCTTTGTTCATCCATGCCAGATGGGCATTCCGTAAACAAGGAAGCACAGAGAGAAGGGGGGCAAGATACTTAAAAATGAACTTTGGCAGGGATTGTGACACCAAGGAAATAAATAAAAAAAAATAAATAAAAGAGCACCAAAGACATACAGACACAAAGAGAAGATAAGTGGAGCGCTATCAGTCCAGCCCTGAAGACTAGGATAAATAGCTTGAACTCTATGAAGTATAGGAGGGGAGGAAATGGAACAAGGCAAAGAAGTGCAACAATGCAATACTGACAGATAAAAACATTAATAACTGTTTAATATTCTAGCCTATTGTAAAAATTTCCTGACAAGAAATACTAGAAAAGCTAAGTGCCTGTACACACAAACAACAAGGCACTTTGGAATGATCAGATTTAAAGGTGCTTTGAACGTCATCACTAGTTTTAACACCTAGAAAACTTTCAGTACTTATTAGAAAATATTTAACACTAGGCTTCCACGGGGCAAAGAGATAAAAAGTGATGAAGAGCACTATGCCATCTCTTCTGTTTATGAATAAAGTTTCTGAATGACATAGCAGACTAAGAAACTCACTTGGATAGAAGTGAGTCACTTAATAAACCGCAGCATATGAACAGAGAATTGCTATACCTTATGGAACCATTTTATGGCCTGAATCTACCACAACTACTCTGGGACTCCTTGGGCCAATACAGTTTAACATAAACAAAAATGTAATAAAAACAGCGATGGAGATGCTTGGCAAAGTACCTACTACACTGGCAATTTAAGGGAAGGGAATGGCTTTTATATTGGAAGAGGACCTTTTAAAAAAGAAGACAGTCAAAGTTACTACAGGATGCAAATGCCTTGAAGTTTTGTATCAGGAGATTAAAGGTTACAATCACAACAGGCACAGGAAGATGTCTTATGAAGCACAGGAAGAAAATTAAGGTTACTATATTAAAAATTGTTGCCTTAAGCAAAGCTTCAACATCCAGTATGTACTAATTTGAAAAAGCACTAGTACCCAAACAACTTGCATGTAACACAAAAATCAAACCTAATCTATACAGCAACATAAAAAAGTTATCCTTATTACAAACAGTAAGGACATTTGTGCCGTTGTGTGCCTCCTCTTACCTGAAGATCACAAGTGAAGAGAGATGCACCTTTTGCCTTGGAAACAGTGGTAATTTGTTGAAATGTCAACAGGTCATGGACATAAATGTTATTTTCTGTTTTAAACAAAATTCCAATTAGTACTCAATACTTAATACATGTAAAGCTCATTGCTAATTCAAGTAAGTTACCACATTTTATGTTTACGTAAGAAGAACAACTTGTGAAACTAAGAGCTGCAAGAAAGTAAAAGGAACGTTCTCCCAAAAGCTGAAAAGTGCTAAGGCACATACAAATACAAGACAATAAATGCAGAAAAGACAACTAACACCAACATTGGTAAAATTACATGAAGGAACTGAGAACGCGTGCTAACCAAGCAGAGGAAGTGGGAGTGGAAGGGACAACAAGCAGGCCAGAGCAGAGCAAGTTCATGATGGAAGACTCTGTGAACAAAGACCATTTTGAACTGGCTCCTGAAATTAGTGGAAAGTGAACGGTTTCAAATGGAGGGTACTGTGGTCAAGTTTTTGTACGCACGAGGACGCAGGCAGCAGAAATCTACACATGCTGGAGTCGGAAGAGCCGGGACTTGGAGATCATAAAGAAGGGATTAGCAACATAAGCAAGAAAAGACACAGGAAGATCATAAGGTTAAACAAATATAGCGAGGGACAAGCAAACTTAGATCTTCCACAAGATGGTAAAAGATCGCCATCTGCATATAAACTGAATTGGGTGTAACACATCAACAGTAGGTTTCACATATCAAACAAGTTTGGACAGAAGTTTTAGCCCCTCTCATACAGTGCACACACATACGTATGCATGTATGTATATATGTGTATATACACATGCCAACACAGACAAACTATATACACACACACATGCTTTAGTGCACGTATGCATGTTTTCATTTTTAATCACAAAACTTAGCGTTTATACTTTGTTCTCCAAGCTGGCTTACGATAAGCAAAGCTGCTTCTCAATCTATGCTGCATAATGCTTCCTCTGCAAACTGAAAAAGCCTGGGCCCTACCCAATGACTTTTTAACTACTAGACTACTATGCAGGTGGGTGGAAAGGGTGTCACATTCAGCCAAGTAACTGCATCGAGAAGAGCTCATTAAATATTAAAACATTTTCTCCACTTACCTAACAGACTGACCAGAATTTTAAACTGAGAAACAACATGAATCTGGAAGAAAGAATTCTATTAGTGAACTCCACTCATCAACTAAACCTCTGAAGAAGGCTCGATTATAGATAGTTTAAGAAAACACACCTTAGATACTCTCAAAATAATGAAATCTATGCACAACCTTCCTCCAGCTACTGCAACCCCTTTCACTTACACTCAGCTTTTACAAGCTAGCACACAGAGCTTGTAACCTAAGCTGGTAAAAAAAATGCTGTAAGTGGTATGTTACTAGTACTAAAGTACTTCTAAAGGATATGCAGAACATTGCTGAACAAGGCCACATAATCTTTGGGGTAAGTGCTTTCCTAAGTATCAATATAGTCATTGAGCGGAAGTTTGACAAAAAAAATGAAACAGTAGTAAGACTGGCAGCAGATAATCAGTTACTTTAGTTCTAAATTCCAAACAAGAGGAATTACATTCACACTCCTATAGCATTTTATCCAAGAGTCAAATTATGTATTACAGTCTGTTGGTGTATCACCATAATTTTTACAAATATTCTCAGTCAGGGCAGCTGAAGATTTATTGCTAACAACAGCATTTCCATAAAAGCCCAAAATAAACCTTTAAGTCGAATTCTTTGCTTTCTGCTTTAGCAATCAAACCCAGCTTATTCCTTGCTTGGGAAGAGTGGGCAAAAACACCAGGCTGTACCGCCTCTAGGAGAACCCACAGTTTTGGGGAATTTTTTTAAGCTTATCAGAGGCTCCAGAAGTACATTTGGTATTTCATTTCTCGGATGAAAACACTGGAAAACTGTCCCCACATCAAGAAGATAGCATCTCCTACCTGCTGAATCTTTTTTGAGAAGTTCTTGTTGGATTTCTCTAGTGTCACTTCAAACCTATTGCAACCTACCAGAAAGATTTGAGAGAGTATGTAAACTGAAGTTGCCCTTAAATTTATGACTGCATATATCTTACACTAAATAGATTACAAAGAATTATGGAAGCAAACTTGGCTACTTAGCACTAGAAGAACAACTCTTCTAACATATCTGCGCTGTCTTTTACTTAATAGCTAAATGTATCAGAAGGTCTTCTATACAGTCAGGTGAAAATGTAAATTACACTTCTGGTACCCAACCGAAGGCCTCATCAATAGTTACATTTTTGCCTTCCTGGAATTTTAGATTACAAGAATTATATTTAAGCATTCTGAAACCCAGATATACAAAAATACCCATAAAGACTTTATCCACACCAATCAAATACCAGCAATTTAAATTGCTAGGGAGCACATCACTGCAAAGTAGACAAGGAATAAACACTACACCACAAGGGTTTAAAAGGAGTTTTAGGGATAGAGACTTACAGACACTTTCTGATGACATAACCTCTCCTGGCATTGATGCAAAAAAGGGGGAGAAATTTACCACGTGAGATAAGACACTAGCAACTCAAGACTAGCATGTTGTGATTGGAATAGACGGCCTACAAGTTCAGAAAAAGCAAGCTGAATTCAGTCTCTAGAATCCAAGCAGCTACAAATGAACATCATTCCAAGAGCTGATGAACTTGGAAGCAAATGCTTGGCTTTTTTCTTTCCCATCACACACTGCACGACATTACTGTGTTCAATAACATCAATTTCTACATAATTGCAGGTAATGCAAAATACGAATCTGTTTAGTGAAAATCAATTTTAACTAAACTGAAAATAACATAGCTCTATTTGTGGCATCTCTCAAATAGACTATGAACGCTATGACTGTCAAAGAGGCAGGGACAAGAGTAAATGCCATGACAGAACTACTCTTCCCTCTTCCCCATCCCTTGATGCTCATGGACCCATTGAAAAAAGTTCCTCTTTCACTTATCTAGTCCTTCATTAACAGAAGACGTCAAACCTCTGGCAACTTGCACACTGCACTGCTTTTGTGCATGTTTGTGCACCGTATTCACAAAAATTACACTAACTTACTCTAAATTCAAACATATAGAGACCTGATATAAAACATACTTTAAATCAGAAAAATGGCTAATACTACTTGCTATCTTTCTTGCACATCTGATAAATGGTATGAACACTTTCACTAAAGATCCTACACAAATATTCATTAAACTCTATGTAGGAAAAAAAAAAAATCAGTAATTGAACATACTTCTGTTAACATCACTAAAATCTCTTTAAAGGCAGGAAATAAAAATAATGTAATCAGCTTTTTGTGATAGTCTTAAAATCAACTTACCTATGTCTTTCTTGATCCTGTAAAGCAGAAGATGCCCTTGTTTGGTACCAACAAGGAGCCATTCCTCTAAAAAGACAGGGGAGAAAAAGAGACTAATTAGTTTCAACAAAGACTGCCCTTCCCAACCAAGTTACACTTATCAGAACACTTGGAAAGTCATTTCAAATGCCAGAGGACTTTCTGTGGCAACTACACGCACGTCTCCTATCATCTCTCTGGTGGAAGTGCTCAGAAGCAGCTTTCATTCTCAGGAGGGGATAGACAAAAATCAAGCAGTAAAACATGAAGTACAGCCTAGACATCACATCCTACTTGTTTATACAAAAATAAAGAAGCAAACCATTGTATCTTGCGTGTAATCAAAAGAGGCACTGAACTATTTTCAGAAATTACTATCTCCCAGAGAGGAACACTAATACATAATGGGAAAAACTGTCAGGAAAAAAAAAAAAGAAGCTCTACATGGGTTTGTTTGGTTGTTTTGTTGGGTATTTTAAAATAGTTTTTACAAGAACTCTCTGAAGTAGTCAGCTATGCCTGGAAAGGCAGGGCTTAAGTGGCATTTGAATTGCTTGGATGATCAACAGTCATTCAAGATTTATAAAAGAGAACTTTTTTATATAAAAACTCTGTGGCAGAGTTTCACTCTTCCTGTTTACAGCATTTATAGCATACAAAATGCATTGAATCTTTATTGGGTCACGAAATATGACTGAAATTAATCCTGCCTGCTGAACATCATACAGGAAAGAAGCATACACAAACATTTCTTTCTACATTTAGTACTCTCTCATTACTAAAGATATTTGTATTTTAATAAAATCTTTTTTCCTGCAAGATCTTTCTTCCACTATGTGGTAGAAAAGTTGTAGAGACAGAATTACACCTCTTTTTACACAACCATACTGCCATAAGGCTGTGGGTTTAGGCTTTTTTCTACTTCAGCAAAATAAATGCTTTCAAAGAGATAAGAGCCTCCACACAGGAATAAATTTCACATCTCCTCTTCAACATAACTCTAGCATAAACAACCCAAGTTTAAAGGTGGCACTACTATCCAGGTTATAATTTTGTTCTTAAAACAGATTAAAGGGGCCACAGTTCCGCAGTGTCTGGAGTTTTTTAATTACCGATTCTGTGCTATGGTAGTACATCCGATGGGAACTCCTCAAGCAGTCTGAAAAGCCTTATCAAGCCTTATCATTATGACTGCCGGTGCAATCACCTGACCAAAACCTTGACTCGTTAAGCATGCCCACGAATATAACCTACATTTATACGCCACTAACACAGGCAAACAGATCCTAAACCTGACACTTGGCCACACCACCGGCTTCCCAAAATAAATTTTAGCCAAGACATAGGGAAGGCTTTTTCGCAAGGAACTAGCCGGCCCGCGGTTACAGAGGATCATGGCAGCCTCCTCCTCAGCTGGGCTGCTGCCGCCGGGCAGGCGGGGCTGCGGGCGACCGCCAGCCCTCCGGCGAGCGGAGCTCGGCCCCGGCAGCCCCCCCGCCGCCGCAGGCGCCGAATGCAACACAGGGAGCCGAAACACGGGGAGACGCTCCCCGCACGCCCAGGCCTGCGAGGCGGCACGGCCAACCGGCCGCCCCAGGGCACAGCCGGCCGGGGGCCGAGCGACGCGGCTACCCCCGGCCCGCCGCAGGGATGAAGAACGGCTGACGGGGCGCCCCGGCCGCCCGGGATGGGCGAGAGGAGCGGCTCGGGGCGGCAGCGCCGCGGGCCCCTGCCCGGCTCACCCCAGGCCGCCAGGCAGTCGATCTGCAGCGGCAGCTTCTCCAGGATCGGCACATGCTCGAAGGCGTCGTGCATGGCTGCTGCGGCGGCCGCTCCTCCGGCGAGACAGAGCGGCGACGCGGTGGGACTGCCCCGACGGAAACGCCGGCGCCGTCCCACAGCTCCCCGCCCTTCCCGGCAGCGCCCGCGCTCGCCCCGCCGCCGCTTCCGCCCCCACCCCCCACAACCCTCCGCGCCGTCCCCGCCCCGGCCTCGCCGTCCCCGCCCCCTCAGCGGCGGCGGGCGGAGCCGTCTCCGCCGCCCTCCCCTCACGGCCGGGGGCAGCTTCGCCATGGATGGAGCAGCCGCCCGCCAGCGCAGCGCCCCGCAGCTGCTCAGCACTAAGGGAAAGGCGGGGCGGCGGGGCGGGCGCGTTCCCCGACCCTGAGGGGGACGCTCGTCGCCCTGCCGTAACCCCTGCGCACCGCCACACGGCCCGGCAAGGGAGAGACTGTAAAGACGCTTATTTTGTCTTTCCCACAATGTTAGGGGCGGAGTCGTCGGGTTGCCATTCGCTAAGGTAAAACGTAGCGGGTACGAAAGTCACCCTGGATACAAAGACAAAAATTCACCCCTGTAACGTAAGGAAACCAGACAGAAACAGCAAAACATCTCTTGCAAAGTAAATGTCTATTTTTGGACGTCCTAAATTCTACTTTAATGAACTCATCCTATGAACTTGGCCAGTGAAGTTAAATCTCCTGGAGGAAATCTTTACTTGTTACCTTGTTCCTTCCAGAATAGGCCGTGGTTGCATTTACTTTGGCCGTGCAGAGGCACAACATTGGCCACCACTGACCTAGAAGCTAAAGTAATTAAACCAACTAAAGAAGCACACGCTGCTAAGTTCTCTGAGCATCTCCACGAAGAGACCCCTGTTTTGGAAAACAGGGACTGAGGATGCTCTGTGCTGCGAGAGCCAAGCACAGGAACGGGAGAACGAGCATGGTGCTCTTGTATCCAACTTCTTTCCTGCTCTGGAACGAAACCTTGCTAAAGCCCGAAACCGTGCTAAATGACATCCCCTTCACAGACAGCACAACTGCAGCTTGCCAAAGGAGTTACGGCTCAGGCATGTATCCGGTCTCCTTGACGTAGGATTCCTACAAAATGAAGAGGGACATAGCACCCGTTTAGTGAAAGGAAACATAAGTTTCAATAACACCGGGTAATAGTGACCTCACATGCAAATGGCTGTGATCCATTTTTACCAGCACGCAAATTATGTGCCAGGCATTGGCTTCCTCAGGTTTTATGAAGTTGCATACTTTTCCTTTCGCTTAAAATATAAAATGCCATATAAAGTGATCAGAAGGGTAAAAAAAAAACCCACAAACTCTCACACCCCTCCATCTGCAGAGTAAGACAAACACCCCCTTCCTACCCGAGGTCTTGTGATCCTGACTCACTCGGTGCCTATCAGGCCTGTTGCATTGCTTTACCATGCCATGTGATCTCTTACTCCTCAGTCCCTCCTTCAGAGCGCCTAGCAGGAACATTCTGTCACCCTAATGAAAAGCTGGTCAACATCATCTTCTGTGATATTACTTCGTTTCCAGTTTTCTCCATGGCGTGCACATGCTACAATCATCAGTAGTATCACAGCTACTTCTCACAAATAAACAAATACACACAGAACTAATCAGGCACAAGAAGTTTAAAAAACTCCCTCTATATTTGAATTCCTGGCAGATCTTTATTTTTTCTGCAAGTAGAGTATCATCTCAATTAGGAACAGCTTGTTGAAGATATTTGATGTCTGTCGCCAAATTTCCTAAAGAAAGTTCAGCTTCTACACACCATTCAAGTCACTAAAAACTTATGCAGAACTCAGACCTAAGAGTAGGCGTATTTCCTCCCTCCTGCTCACCACGTCTTCAGAGTGGTCTGCATGGTTTGTCTCAAAATTACAACACCCGTTTTGAAAGAACAGGTATAAATTTGAATTAAGTCCTGCCTGTTTACATAACTAAAGATAACAATCCTGCAGGATTTCTGGTTTCATGCATTCTAGCAAGCTAGCTTGTGGACAAAGCCTTCCTGGCAAGCCATGGAGCCCACATGTCTTTAGGAGCAAAACCAGGACTTAGGAGAGGCAAAAATCTCCTTAGTGGAACCAGCACATCTGACCAACCACGCTGTCAGGGGAGAGGCCACGTTGCTGCAACTCCCTTGCATACAACCTCCTCACCCACATCTCATCTACTGCTTTTAGCCACCTCTTCTGCAATCGCAGTCGCGGCAGTAGTTGTGCATATGCCACAGCCCGCATGGTACGGTAGGAACTGGGCTCCGATACAAGTTGTCCTTAAGACTGCAAACAGGGAAGTCACAGCACGCACCAGCTACCTTCCAACAATACAGAAACTCTGCCAAACGAGCAGAAAAACGAGTGAACAGCTAACTAAGGGAGCAACAAGCTCCCTGAGGAATTGAGGCCAACTTCAAATACTGATGGAAGTTACTACAGGGATGGAGGGGTAGAAGGCAGAGAGGACTGCCCAAGACCACTGCAGTTGCAGGCTGTTTAACCTTTAAACTATGAATGCAATTAGGGCAACTGTTTAGATCTTTGACTTTTGTTTAGAAATCTACAATTTGCCCTACCTACATTAGCTTTACAAATGACAGACTTCCACTCTATTGTCAAGCTTAACAAGAAAAGAAAGAGCTATTAGGAATAACCGCATTACAAAATATCATGCAATAAAGAGTTAAAGAGAAGTAAGGGAGCTTTGTGAAGACGTTAACACTTTCTCATGTGAGAGACCAGGTAATATGAAAGTGGAAGGACACAATGTAAGCCTTTCTACTCTTTGCCTAGCTTTTATTAAATAGTACATACAAACTTCTTTTGTGCTTCCAGTAAAGAACATTTTTCCCTATTTGTCTCAAAAAAACCCAAACAACAGGACTTAAAAAAAAAAAACAACAAAAAAAATTAAATAGCGAGTTTTGTGTAGCTTTATTTCACAAAATTTCCTCTCCCCAAAAGGACACGGAGGTAACGTTTTTTTTTCTTCTGTATCAATTAAGCACAGCAAATTAGAAGTGTTTTCTAATTAAAGATTCTATCTGTGGCCTAAAGGGGATGGCAGAAGAGATCCAGCAACTCTTGCAGAGGCAGACTGAGGTGTTATAGCCACAGCTTTTTATCTCTGCCCATCCGCAGAGGGTTTGCTGCCCCCACGGCACAGCTAGCAGAAGATACTATGCACTTGTGCCTCCGCTACTGTAAAGTGCCATGTTTCAGCATAAATTGCTGATAAAGATGAACTAGAGCTAAGCTACCGGACCTTACAGTGGAATGAATGAAGTACAGGCACATGTTCATTTCTGCTGACATCGCTACGAGTGAAGAACCAGAAAAGCTGACTCCCTGGGCCATTCCAGCAGCAGCCACATCAGCCCCCTGGAAGTCCAGCTGTGCTGCGGCTTGCCTGGTAATTATCAGTCAAAGGTTATGAACCCAAATTAGAGCTTTTGTCATACAGTCCACAAAGGGTTTCCATGTGTAAGTTATTGCAAGTGAAGCTTCTACAGCCAAGCATAGAATAGAATAAAAACAGAACACCATCCAAAAGCTCTTTTTCAAAGGAGAAACAAAAAGCAATTATATAGAATAGAAATCTGCAACTTTGACTGAAACACAGTGATCTTAGAGTACTTCTTGGCCACAGGGACCAATAGGGACAGGAAAGCCCATCATCAAATCACTTAAAAGGGAGGCCATTCTAAACAGACACTGGGAACAGAACTATCCCAGCACTGTGGAATCCCATAAAAGCCTCTTTCAAGTAAGGTAAGCAGTGCTTGCACCCTCTAGAAAGCAATGCCATCTTCACATAGAAGAGTGCTGACTTCTCGGTGGGAGACGTTACATGTGCAGGGAGAAAAGCTCTGCTGAAACGTCTAATTAATATCTGCTTAACATGAACAGTCAAGCACTTGTGGAGCACTGCAGGAGTGGGTTTGGTGATGTTTAGTTTTGGTGGTGGTGTGTGTTTGTTTTTTTTAAATTAAATCATGGAAGGTAGGGGCAAATCATTTTTCCAGGCATCCACCACATTGCCGGCAATGAGATGTGCCACAAACAGCAAGTGTTAGCTCTGTGCAGCTGTTACCTATATGTCAATGGCATTTAAAATAGAAAAATCTTTCTTACACAGTGTTATGAATAAAATTGCACTTGATTTTTGTTAAAAACTCATATCACTGTAACTTTTCCAAATATTTCCTTTCTGGCATCTTAATTTTCTTCATTAACAGGAGCTTCTCTCTAAAAACTTCTCATTCACATTGGACACATGACATAAAACAGCAGTAAGCCATTATCTACCAGAAAATGGGTCTGTTGTTTCTTCAGTGCTTATTTCTATCTGTCCCCATCCTCCCCCCAAAAAGGTACAGGCAGTTCACCTCTAAGCGTCAATTGTAACATTGAAATATAAACTCCTCAAGCAGACATTAGGAATTTTAGTTTCACAGATTAAATATTTGAAAAGTTACAGAAGGTGCTGGAATAGTACACATTTAAATTGCTTAAAAATCCAAACTTGCAGCAACTTTGTAAATTCAAATTTCAAAAAGGTTTATAATGTCCTTGTGAACTTCTTCCACGGCAAGACACCCTCATGACAATAAAGCATCAAACTTCCAAGGCTGAGATCAAGAAACGAACCAGCAGGATGCACTTGCTCCACCAAGCAATTTTAAAAGAGGCGTCTCCACTTCCAATAGCCAAAAGCTACTCCTTCATTCCATTTTGGACCTTTCAAAGTGTGTAATCATTCTTTCCTGGAAAATAAAACACCCAATGTTGTCATTTCCCCCAAAAGGTTCACATTATTCAGAAATAAGGTGGTATGCTTTGCACAATCACAACAAAAGCACACTCTTACGCTTTTTCAGTCGGGAGTCTAACTCACACAGCAAAAATACCACTTTTTAGAATACACATTTAGAATGCACATTTGTATTCTAAGAAGTTGTATCATGGTTGTCCCCACCATCCTTCCCCCCCTTGTAGTATTGTACTGCTTCACTGGCAAGATCAGCAAGTCCAGTTCTAATAAGCCATGTCCTTAACAACTGACTCATGACTCCTTTGGCATGTCAGAAGACTAATTTGAACTGAAGATTTGTTTACTGACCTCATCTGAATCCAGAAGAGCTGGAAGAGCACTGCAGTGGGGGGAAAAAGAAAAAAAAAAAAAGAATTGGTTAAGAGGATTAGAGCACTATTGGGAGCATACTATTCAGTCTTATGTTACACCTTAATCTTTTTAGGGCGCAGGAGAGCAATAATGAAGACAGACCTTTCACTTGAACAGATAGAAATTAGAGAAAGACACACAAAAGAGGAAGAGCCCAAGGAGTATCCTCAATGACCTTCCCAGTTTTAAAATGCTTTTTTTTCTAAGCTTCTCATTACCAACGGAACAATTTCCAAGTTGCCATGAATTAAGCTGCATCATTCACACAGGAACAGTGCTGAACTACACTGAAGCTATTTAAAAACACATCCCAGAAATCAAGCAAGTTACATTGGTACCATAGCCTTTTCAGCTACCATAGACCTCCCATCTATTGGGATCTCATCTCTTCACAACCCTGATCATACTTTCAAGAACAGAAAGCCCTGCAGCAGACTACCTCAAAGTGCCCTTTCCTAGCTTATACCAGTCTAGCCCTTGTTTTCTTAAGGAATCCTACCATTCTTCAAAAAAGGGGAAGTGCTAGAACTGGGAAAAACAAATTCAATTGAGAAAGTGCACTTTTTCATCCTCTTGAAGCTTCACTTGATTTCTCGTCTTTATCTTCAAGCAGAGTTTTGTACTTAAATCCAGAGCCTCTGACAAAACTACCTGTTCAGATTTGTGAACATAATTAACCTGTGAACTTCTGATTTGCTATGAAAAATGTAGGCACAGACACTGACATTCTTATGACATAGAAGTTATTAAAAGCAGAATATGGACTGCCTGCATAGCTGACTATATTGCCAGAAGTATAAAAATGACTCAACAGACATCCAAATTAATTAGAGAACTAAATTATATTATTCAGTGGTTTACATTGGGCAAGATACTCAAAGGACTTTTCAGAGCACTATACTGACAAACAGGGTTTGTTTGTTCATTGTTTTCTGGATTTATTTATTTATTTTTAACTTCAGCTAAGTGCAAACAAGTCGGTCTGTGGTTTCACAGTCCAAGACGGTGTTTCTTAACTCAGCATGTGCTCAAGTGGCATGACCTGTAAGTCTGACAGACTGCAGAAAGCCAAGTGGAAGCATGCCAAGAAGTCAGAGGCCAATTCCAGGCTTAACTCAGTATCTGCTCATGTAAGTGCAGCATACAAGTTACACGGCATTCTAATATATTTGTGTTCCTGTGTCCAAGGAACCTGCTTTTATTGTGACTATAAAAATACTCACACGTCTGTCACTGACGAAGGAACATTCTCCTCTACCCACTTCAGGTCATCCTCCTGCTACATGTATAGAAATTAAATGGAAAACAGAAGTCAGTTTTCCCAACATGCTGTCACATGCAAGCCTTTTCCTTCTCAGCCTACTTGACAAAAACCAATGTATCTATAGCGTCAGTAAAAAAAAAATATATATAAAAACACACAGAAAAAAACAACAAAAAACCCACCTTCAACTTGATTTATGGATTACAGAAAACACGTTCCAAGGAAAATAAAAAACCAAAACCCCACATATAAGTTACTGTCAACTCTGTAATAGTCTAATAGTGACCAGGGAAAGCAGGCCCTCAGGACACTTTTGTTATTTACATAATCTACTTCAGTCTCCCACAAAAAGAACATTATCTTTAGTTGTGTTATATATGAAAAATTATTATAAAAAGCACAAAAGCTAGGTTTTGCAAAGATAAGTTAAACTGTATTGTCAGAATTTCTCATTTTTATCTGATCAACACACTAATTCACAACACAAGCACGCTTGTTTTGAAGTTGGAGAACTGACCCTTTGTCATCCCCCCCAGTTGCTAAAACAGAAGTTTGATTTTCATGTTAACCTCAGCTAAGTAGTATACAGTTGCAACCAACCTTTCAGAAGAACAATGTTAATGACAAAAATATTACTGCTATTATTAATTCCTACAGGTTCTTTCCAATTTTAAATTTATGCATGAATTCCATTAAGAGATTCTGATACATATTTTCTACTTCCTAGCTGAATGTGAAACCACCTCTGCTTATAAGCCACATAAAAAAATGCAGCTATATTAAAAGTGTTACACTTAAAACTATTTAGGCAGCTATGTAACAATATGCACATCATTCCGTTCAAGTAATGAATCACAAATCTCAAAATTAGCAGGGCAATTAATTTAAAATATGGCTCAGCCTGACAAATTTGTTAAAACAAGGTATTATTCATTATCAGAATATAGTATTATACAGTTCTATCTATACTCAATTGTGCAAACATTCCTGAAGAATAGACTGAATTCTGAAGCTTCCATTGCGCTTACAGGAAGTTAGATGAAAACCTGGATTTTCTTTCTTTTCAGCAGTATCATAAACATGATACTTTGACTCGCTCCCGTTCTGAAGCAAACCAGGACACTCACATTTATAGGCTGAACACTTTGCATTTGTGAGCTACTACTGGGGAGCAACCAAACGAGAGATATGGATCTATATCCTTCGAGGTAGGGAAGGCATACTCACAGCTTTGTTTGCTTTTACATTTCCATTTGGTTCTTGCTTCGTACTTCTCATTTTCATTCCCTCTGAAAACAAAAGAAGGAAAAAAGATTGGGATAACTCAACTATAATCATAGGCTGTAAGTGAAAGTGTTGAGTGTTCATTCAGAATATTTCAACAAATGCAAAGAGGCAGAGTAAGACAGACAAGTTACTCATTAAGACAATGCTTTCCCTTTGTATTTTTGACAGGTGGAGTGCCTAGTTTTTCCTGAATTTTGCAATTTTAGCTAGGAAATATAAATTTCTAGTCCTTTACTTTAAGCCAGACATAAGCAGTGTAGAAATCAGACACAGTTGCCCAGAGGGGCTGTGGAATCTCCATCCTTATACTCAAAGGCCATCTAGACATGGTCCTGGGCAACTTGTTCTAGGTGACCCTCCTCCAGCAGGGTGTTTGGACAGGATGATCACCAGAGGTCCCTTCCAACCTCAACCATTGAGACACATGCAACGCCAAAAGTTTATTTTACCTGCTGACCAGCCACTTGGTTGACTTAGGAGCTGAAAAGCAGCATGCATCTCCCAGCCTGGCAGAGAGCCAGATAGAGCTGATTTGGCAAATGCACCTAAGGGATTACACACTCCCCCTCCACTCCTAAACAAGTGAAACAGCACTGATATATCCCAGCAGAATTGATCTGTGGACAGACAGCAGCACTGGGTATGTCACACTATGTTTTACACAACTTAAAAACAATAGTGTTAGAAGGACAATAGACATCGTAGGGAGACAGGAGGCAGGGAACTGAGAGGGTTTTACAGTAGGAGGGGAGTAACTGGAGAGAAAGATGCAACCTAGAGTTATAGGGCACGACTCATTCATATGAAATTTCATTAATATGTAAACATATTCATCCATATGTTTACAACTCCATATTCCTGTAGCAGGCCCTAATATAGAAAATGAAGACGACTGCAGCGTTCACAGAACAGATAATAAATGAAAATCCTTGAACTGGATTTTAAAAAAAGAACTGCAAACTAAATCACTGCCTAGCAACAACATCCGAGAGACTCTCGGATATCCATCATCATAACTGGATCCAAACCTATGACTTATTTAATAAAACAAAGTCCAGTCGACACGTAAAGCAGCCACAACAGTAGCACTGTATTCAGTGTCATCTAAAAATCCCAGAATTAGACAGGAAATGTGAACACTAGCCATAAAGCCAATGTTTGCTCTACAACTGCATAAATCAATGGCAACAGGGAGGCATTGACTCCACTTTTACAACAGTAATGAACTTTGTCAGAGAACAAGAGACCTCCCTCCACAGAAACGTCTCTTTAACACTGAAATTAGGTGGGGAAAAGAGTTTCTCCCTTACCAAAGCTTTCCTTTAACATTGGCTCTTTCTGCTCATCATCATCCTCCTCTTCAGACAGTGGTGAGAAAGCAAACCTTTAGGACGGCAAGAATGAAAGCTATATTAGAATAGTACTTCTTGCCACTCAAGCGATTCATTACCCTGACATTCAGATGACTTGATTCTTCTGTGTAGTTCATTGTTTTTAAGACCGATGCTAAGCTACATAATCAAAAGTTTAAGTCACTTCTTTTTAAGTAAGTTCACCACCAGGAACAGACTGAATTTTATCTAGGTGACTTCCTACACTTACTTTTCCTGAAGCCCCTGCACACACTGCTTAGTACCCTTATGGATCAGTATACAGCAACTAAGAATCACCCACCAGTACTTCTTCGGATAAACAAGCATTCCCAAAAAACAAGTTTTTAGAAAGAGGTAAGAATAGATGAACCTTTGGTTGTTAGCAGATGGTCTCCATAGAATCATGATGACAAAAAGGATCATTGAAAACAATAAACGCCAGATGGCATCATCCACCCATAGCTCCTGCCAGTCCTGTCGAGGAGAACAGCAGCACAAATAGAAAACATTGTGAATAAAGAGACTCCACGTCCTCAGCTGTTTCCAAAGGTGAGCCACAGGCATCTGACAAAGAGGCTTGTTTCCCACAACACTAAGAATTTTACCATGTGGCATATTACTCTAGACATCATCCACAGAAAAATCTGTTCCAGAATGCCCAGTCTCACTTCTTACACTGTCAAGTGTAAACTTACTAAGAGGCAGCAATTGCAGAAAGCATTCAGTATAAACTCACCGACTGACAGTCCACCAGCCTGAACTTCATGGTGGTCCAGATGATAAATACAATAGATGCTGCAAGATTAAAACAAACAAGCTGCTTAATACTACAAAATATGATAATCCAAACATACTACTGTATAGAACTGTGTTTCCCAAACAAAGGGGAAAGACCTAAATAGTGAATTTCTGGAATCCAATTTATTAGTTTTGGAAAACAAGAGATTGATTTATTGCAGCAACCTTATACAATAGGTTAGGCACAAACCAGTATATTTTGTTCTTGATTCTTCAGAGACACAAGGCATAAATCAAGTATGAAGTATTTACCCAAACTCCTCATCCCTATTCACTATTCTTATGTTACTTCCATCTAGTCTCCAAACCATGGTTTCATTATCAGTTGACAAACAAAGCCTACCTTGAAGTAAATGAGCCATCTGATCTGACTGAATGCCTAAGCATTCAGATCTGGACCTGTGAGAGTTCCAACGCTCATCAGTTTTAGAAGACGAGACTTCCCTCTACTAAGGTGTTCTATGCTAACTAAGAACCAGATGCTGCAAGGAATTTAATCAGAGCTCTCGATTGAAAGGAATGTGCCTTTTTGTTGAAATAAAAAAAAAAGTACTGTGCTTAGAAGTTTTCTGCTCATTGTATGTATAGCATTTCCAAATAGATGAGGAGCTAAGCACCTGGAAGCACCAGATTTAGTCACGAAGTTCAGTTCATCACTACTACAAACGGAAAGAGAATCTGAATTTGTATTCTTCCAGGACACAGAAGGCATTATGTTACAATACTAAGGATACTGCTTTTCCAAGAATCGCTCTGGTCTTCAGACATCTTAAAAATCCCATATTACACAGTGATACTGTGATTTTGGCAAAAACTACACCTGTGAAGTTAACAGTATAGGATAATAATCTTTTGCCCCCCCAGCAGCTTTAAGAGGGACAGAAGTGCTCCATGAGAGCTGAACAGAACTACTGATCTCGTTAACATCAGGACTAATAACCCACTGACTCTGAAGTATCAACATAACTTGGCATCGGTCCACTATTAGAAATGGGTGAAGTGTTAGAAATACCAAGTGTTTTGATTGCATTTACAGAAAGGTCACCAACTCAATTTGCTTTAGTGATGAATTCAAGCCCTACATGGAAATGGCAAGTGCTCGTATTTGATTAATGTAATTTTCTGCTTACCTGCTACTGCCAAGATAAGTGTGTTGGTGAAGTGCCGATACAAAGAGAGTTTCACAACATTCCTTCGAAGTTTTAGCAGTTTCATTGTTTGAGTTAAGCTGATGAATATGTATAAAAAGTCAAGGAAAGCCTCTGAAGGGACAAGCTGGTCACAGACTTAGAAGGACACCAGTCTTATGATCAACAGCTCTCCCACCCACACACTTAGCCCTCCAAAAGGGCAGACCAGACTCAACAGAAGAAAAGTTCATCCTATAGCAAACGTGACAAAGAGCAGGATCCATCCCTTTCATATTATTTAGTCATCTAAACCTAGAACTCTCGTCACACAAACATGGTATCCAAGCATCTATTTTGGACTAGGGCCTATTCCTCCAGAAAAGTATCAGATGTACATTTGATAAATAGAAAATGAAGTCTACAAGTGAGTTAAAATCTAATTAGACAGTGCACACACGTCTTCACCCTTTTGCCTACAATTTTATTTCCATAGTGACAAAACAAGTGCTTAGGAGACACATCATGGTAGGAGAGAACTGAAGCTGTCATGGCTGGGCAGCAAACTATTCATGTTTTAAACAGTTTTGTGATTGACTTTTGCTAAAAACACTTTACAGGGATTTTGCTATACTTGGCTTTGAGTTCAGCATTTGACAGCAGTTGCTGAAGTCACACAAGGTTATGGTTGTTTGGATGTAATATGCCAAAACACAAAAAAGTTAACACTGCCCCATTTTGTCACCTAACTACTTCAAGATAAGTTCAAATTTTACAGAAAGAATTTTAGGTTTGATGTTGCCAAGGAACCTTCTCCCCAAAACACAAACTGAGTATGTCCTCCAAGGGCTACAACTATGGAACTGTTATAGTGCTACACAGTGAACAAATTAATTTCATACTTCAACAATCAAAGACTGATAACAGACAGACTTAGTCTATGTTCAGGAGCTGCTCTAACACAGATATCTATTGGGTAGCTAGTTTTCCTTGCACTGGCTGTAGCAGAAGCTTACCTGAACACTCAATTACAGAGGTTCTATTAACTTTACCAGAAGTAGACAGAACATATACTTGAAGCTGATTTAAAAACAAAAAAAGTTCAGCCAAAAAGACTCACAAAACAACAAATGTGAAAGAAAACACACCCCACCAAGCAAAATAGTGAAGGATATCCACCAGCACAGGGCAGTATCTAGGAAAGCCAGGGGAATAAAAGCCAAGGAGGCAAGATCATTCTGGGCCTAGAGACAAAGAGAGAGCCAATAAGAACAAAATGAAAAAGGAAACAAGGTACAGAAGAAGTGAGGAGGGTCAGGCTATTTTATGAGAAACCACAAATACTCCACCACAATGCTTCTGAGTTTTACTACAGAAGCAGAGGGTTTGAACCAAGAGTTTAGTCCAATGATTGAAGGGGAACTGACAATACCACATCGTCAGTTCTCCACCAGCAAGGGGAGAAATAGTTTTCCAGATTAAGTCAATCTAGCACCATTAAAAGGAGCCTCTGCTGAGGTGATTGCTGCAACAATGTGCTCTGGCCACTTCCATTACAGAAGACTAGCAGTCAGCTTGTAACAGATCTAGTAATTAAATCTTTTATACTATCCATGGATAAACTGAACACTCCACTGGCAACCATGAGTTTGACTGAAAGTGGCAAAAATTGCCTTCGCGCGTACATCAAAATCTATCAAAGTCCCAACTGAAACAAGCAAATCACCTTTTATTCCTTTTAAGTATGAGACAGAAATAATAAGCTGTGAATAAGCTTGTAACATTCTGCAGTTATGAAAGGATATCCACAAAATAATACAGGCATCAATCATGGACAGGGCCAAGTTTGCTATCAGAGCCACAGTGTCATAGAAAAACTGAAAAAGTACCAAATATATGACATGTTAAATACCTTATCCCAAAATATCAAAAACAGAACAACAGAAATCTACATCCTGAGATCCACATCTTAATGAAGCAAGAAGCAGCATCACCACTCACATGCACTTCCCCAGCTACAGCCTCCAAACTTGGAGTGCTGGTGCAGGTTTGTTTTGTTTGTGGTTTTTTTGGTGGTGGTGGGTTTTTTTTGTTTTGGTTGGTCAGTTTTGGTTTTTTGTTTGGTTTTTTTGTTTGTTTGTTTTGGGTTTTTTTTAGACTCATGGCCAGGTGATCCTGGCTGTACATTTGTGATTGCAATTAGCCCTAATTAATCCGAAGTATTAGACACAAGGGTCCAGGCAGAATATAGTATCTGAAACCTGACTAGTCAGAAAACTATTAGAATTATTTCCAAATACACAGAATTACATCCTGATAAATAGAGAAGACATCAAACTTAAAATAACCATCAGTAATCCAGTCTCAGAGTTTAACCACTTCATTATGTCTGTTTCCTTCTTTCAGCATAGCCCTGGGATTCTCCCTTAGCATATAAGTAACTAAAGACAGTGGCATCTGTGTCATATCAGAAAATTTAAGCAGTTATTACTGACCCCTGTGACTCTAAGAACACCTTCCATGCCAGAAAATAATAGATAAAGGGCTCCAGCCATAACTACTTTGTGAAGAGTAACTCCGAGGCGAGGCCTGTAGGAAAACAAAGTGAAATTTAGATTAAGAGGGGGAAAAAATGTGAAGTCACGTCAACTTGAGTGTAACATAAGGCTGAAGCATGTAAATAAAAGGTCCTCATAACAAGCTACTTCTAGATACAGAAATAATTTTATTATGGTGCTGGAAGCTTGCTATTCATTTTGTCCTATGGTATAATGTGACTAAGGAAGAGATTGGTAACAGTCCTGTTTCCGAGTTAACCTGTTTAGTTTTTTATGACCATTTCAAGAAGTCTCAGCCCACCTCTTCTTCACCAGTTCCCCCAGCACACCTGCACTTACTAGAAGCTTCCACTACCACACAGCATGTTGTTTTACCATTGAATACAGCTAGGGACAGACAGATGAGCATCAATCTTGGCAGCAGAAGCAGATCCCCTTCCCTATCATCGATTCTTGACTTCCCCCATTTCTAGCCCTGAAGAAAGGCATGTAAAGCTCCTATTCCAGTCAGTGGAGAATCTCAACAGTAACTCAGAAACCGACCCAACAGCGGTACATGGAAAGGGGTGGGAAGAAGAGTAATCATCATACGGAACTGTATGTCTCTGTTGACCAGTGAAGAAGTCTAGACCTTTACAGCACTTAACTAAAGCACCTATCTTTTAAGTAGCAAAGTACAGGGAGATAAATACTGCCTTAAGTTATTAAAAAACAACTGTGAAAAGCCTTTAATAGAACACAACAGACCTGTAACAGAATTACTCACTTGACTATCCCATATCCCAAGCTGACTATGATCACCAGAGTTCGAGCCAATGAGCGCTTCACAGCAGAAAGCAGTTCTGCCAGTATTACTGCTCCTTGAACTACCAAAAGTAAAGAGAAGGAAGCTAGGTTATTAAAATACAATTTCTGTTTCATTAACTACTGCATGCAACTGTAGTATGAGAGCAGACATCATTATTTTCAGAAAGTAGGTTAAAGTGTATGATCTCTTTGTTATCTACATCTGGAGTAACCCTTCAGAAAAGATAGCTCACTTAGCATAAAAAAAAAAGCTACTGAAAAATTTTACATCAATAGAAAGTGGAGAGTAAATGATCTATCTATAAGATCTGCCTGGATGATCTTCCAAACAAGTCAACCAACAAAACCTTCTGTACAATGGGTGTGGCCAATTAACAAAGTCATAATGAAGTTTTACTTGCAGAGTTTCATTTGTATGCATCCATCCTAAAGAATTCAAAACCAGACTCTCAAAGTTTTACATGGAGAGAATAGCTTAAGATGGATTATCAGGCTATGGGCTGAATACCAGAAGTCATCTGCAATGCTGTCATGTTGGACAAGGAGTTTCAAAGTCTCTTTCCAAGGCCAATATCAATTGTCAGAAATTAATTACAAGCTACACTTGGGAAGTGTTAGCTGGCCTCAAGCCAGCACTACAGTGAATACTCTCCAGAATCTAGCATTTTACGTCCCTAAGATGCTACACTCAGGAGTCAATCAACAGCACTTTAGCTTTGGAAGAGCAAGATCATCACATTTATAACATATAAAATGAGGCAGAAACTCTGGTTCCCTGTTCTGTGTTTTGAAACAATCCTCAAGCAATCATACACTTCATATGCATCTGTCACCCCAATTTAGCATAAGCCATTAGTACTATGCTCCATCAATTAAAATGCAAGCTGCAATTGCTACCTACCGGATTCCCCTGTGTAGCGGATATTCTGGAACTCTGCATAGAAAACTGCTTTCTCGAGCATTCCCAGGAAGATAACTGCGCCAATCCAGAACTGGATCCTCAGGAGATCCCGCCAGTAACAGGCTGACCAGGCAAGCCATAGAACCCCGAAGAACACGTACACAATACACATCACCATGAAAAACTATTACACAAAAAGAAGAAATAGGAACCTTAGACCCAGAAAAATTAATTTCCTTGTTTCCATTCAACAGCTGTAAGACAGCTCTATTTTCTCCCCAAGTATAGCAACTTTTGAAGTTTTTATATACAAAAGAGACTAGAAACAAGCAATGCTTCATTTGTCTTATCTAGATTCTTTTACAGTGACAGTCTAATTTCTCACTGCCAACAAAAGGAATCAGAGTAATTGAGTTTGAGTAATTTCTCTCTTGAAGGGCAGTCTGCCAATTTATTCAAAGGCAGTTTTTCTAAGGAAGATATCAAGCACTACTAGCTTTCTGAAATTCAGATAACAGCTTAGGCAAAACATTAACTACTAGAAACTCTGCCCCTTCTCACATATTATTCTATTACTAACTTCATTGTACATTTACATTACTCTGCAAATAAGCTTACAAGTCACCTTTACACATCATTCCATACAACAGAGATAAGCAATTGATGGTTGTAATCCCTCTGTTCAAATCATTTGACAACTACTCTCAAAAGTTAATTTCCAAACTTAGTTTTTGACCAAGCTTTAGGTCAGCCAAGAACCTGAAACTGAAAGAGAAACCCAGATATTAATTTAAATATTACCACTCTGTGATCTTAATTTTTTTCAGTCCAGCATTACTTGCTTCAGAAGAAATTTCAAGGTATACATCTCCTGCAGCGAACAGTAAGCTTGACAGTGCTACTTAGTGCTTAGTTTTCTAAATAACAGCACCATACAAGAACAAGTCAGGAGGTAGATATTTTTATTAAACCAAGAAAGTATTGAAATTAGCTGCACAATCCAAAGCTTTCACAAACTGAAAACACCTTCCTTTAGGACAACAGCTTACTGGTCCTTATAGATTTTCCACATCTAACGCATGCAGTTCAAATGATAAGGACTTAGGCATACTAGTTCATGTTCAGATGCTCCATTACAGAAACATTTAGACAGAGATCTTTTTCTGGACCTGACACATGGGGCTATTCACACTAGTGAATTACATGTAAACAAAGCTGCTGGAAGCTTTTTACTTCTGTCACACCCTCCTATTTACAGGCCACTCTTGCCAACACAGTCAGGCTGGAGACCTTACCTGTTATTGATCCCCAGCTAAAGTCTGACTACATTACATAAATATTGAAGTTATTTTATTAGCCTCCTGGACAGAAGCAACTAGCAACCAAGTCCATGACTCCTTTGAATAAAAAGGGAGTTAGTTCTTTGATGTTCAGTTATGCTTTCGCTGTTAGGAAGTATTTAGGATCTCCTCATGGGATGTAAAACAGCTAGTAGAGGAAGGAAGATTAAGCTGTAAAAGAACGAAGCAAGCAGTGACAAATGAAAGGGTAGCTGTAAAAAAAAGCCAACCTCATAGAATAGCAAATTTTCTAAGATACAAGCTAAGGAGGAAAAAACAGCATCAGTAAAACTGCTCAGAGGCATCAAGTCGAACAATCCAGAGGACAACACTAGTGGTACATGCAAACATCTGAAATCTATGTCTGTTTTCCCTATCTGGTATTTAGAACGAAAAAAAAAAAAACCAACCCAAAAACCCAAAACCAAAAAACACCCTCTCTAAATTATTTTTTCTGAGACACTGGCTTTGTGTTTCCTGAAGTATGAAAGTAGAGTATTTAATTGAGATTCAAACTGACAACTTTATAGGTCAAAGAAAAGCTGGCTTACTTACAATCATCAGAGGATAGTCTGCAAGTGAGAGATACTCATACGGCCCCTTCAGTTCTACTGTCACTGTCAAAAGACAATCCAATAACCAAATTGAACAAGAACCAAAAGGAGGAAGCCACGAGAAAGTACTTAACTGATTTCTACTCAAGCATAAAGAAATTCCAAATCTTCACATAGCTTTTAAATCTAACTTGCACTTTAATCCAAGAAAGTTAGGACTCATAACACACACAGCTAAAAGCATGCAATTAACATTACATGCTCCATTACCAAGTAACACATGGCAGCACCTTAAGTAAAAGTAATTTGTGTTGGAGATCCATGTGTAACAGGAGAGTTCAGGAACACACGTAAGTTAACTTTTTAAGGTGATTTTCAAACTTCTCTGAAGTTTAGATAGGTTATCAATGCACTGTTAGATATACTACAATATAATTTCAAGGAGACATTTATGATCTTTGTATTCTACGCGATTTGAGTTTATTAACATAAACCACTGCATTGGTCTGGACATTTTTGAAACACAACACCAAGCCTCAAAATTGAACTGCTTGGGATTCTTCTTTACTTCCATCATTCAAATGACAGACCAACAGCCTTAGGATCTTCAAGACACTAACAATCACCTATGTTCTTATAAGAAAGAGTTGTAGTAGGTAATATTTACATCTATGTGAAGTGAAATATAGTGTCTTATGAAAATGAGCCATACAGTATACATTAGATGTACCTTAGAATACATTCAGACTAGTATACATAAAAAAATGGCACTATGCTTTTAGCGTAGTGTATAAACGGCTATCTTACTTGTAAAGGGCTTGCTTTGGTACGAGGAAGGTGGCATTTTCACCGTTCTTTTAACTCTGGTAGTAGGATCCTTCACAGTTGTAACTCCAATATGCACAATAAATATATACGGCCCATCTCGCCACGTTTTGATAACAGCATTCATTGCCTGAAAATAAAATGTCTACATGTAGACAGTGCATAGTCAAGAAGACAGGAAAAAGAAAGAAGTAGACTTGCCATACATGGGTGATATCTTCCACGTAAAAATAAACTTCAGCTCTTCGCAGGCCTGAAACTTGTTAGTCCATATTTGATACATAAGTTTTAAATCTATTTATAAGACCTAATAATTACAATGTAGCTGTTTGAATCCAGAAGAATCTCAGAGACCTGGGAGGTGATCAGGGCTTATTTGCAAATTTAATACTGGCTTACTGCAAGAGTCATCTCAAAGGTACTGCAAAAGCTACAAAGAATTCAGCAAAGCATCCTATTCCTTGTTTTCAGTCTAGAAACATTAGGACCACCACAGAGATACTTCTTGCCTCCTGAAATCAATTGTTTGGCAACAGCACAGCTACATATAACTCAGCTCCCTGGCAAAGGCTGACTTCTATAGTGTAAGACAGAAGAGGTAGCTGAGAAGTAAAAAATTTCCATAGTAGTCATTTCCTGCGGAAACTACTACAGACCCTGCAACTGCTCTCATACCTAGAAGACTCAAACCCTGCCAATGAACAGGGAGAGGAGAGGAAGCTTGCCCAGATAAATATTTGCACCATAAAACAAATCAGAGATTTCTTTGAGTTCCAGCATTTTGTGTTAATTCCACAACTGAAGAAGTTCTAGCTATCTCAGAAACCGCAATATTTACAAAGAGCTTTAAGGTTAAGACTAAGACTATCTATATGTATGTCACTCATGTGACCACTGCAGAACTACCACAAACACTTTTTTTTGTAACTGCCTCTCCAAAAGAATTTCAGTAGTAAGAGCATGCATTTCTTAAGAAAATTCCTGACTACCAGACCTAAAGCGAACAGAATTTTATATATATAGAAAAAGAGTTTATGTTGATATTGCCTGAAATTAAAATACTTATTTAAAAAAAACACAGTAAACTTAAAAGAAAAAGGATATATTTTTATATACCAATTTTGCCTTTACAATATCTCCATTTCTTGCTGCATCGATTCCTTATGTCAGAATTGCACACACAGGTATTTATATTTTAACTTTAACGTAAATGGCACTGTAAGTACACAAAGAGTTAAATACTTTCTCTTTGTTGGCATTGAGGACGTTCAATTTGAAGTTATTTTGACAATCAGCCCTGGATAAGGCTTGAACATTATATATAATAAAAATACTAATAAATCTGGAAATCAGAAGTAGTCACTTAATTTGTTAGGTACAGTGTTTTAAAAGACTGACTAGTTAAAGATAAAACCAAACACAATCTCTAAGTATTAGTCACCACTTAAAACATATCATATCAATGATTACTTTAAATTACTATGAAAAAACAATTTTCTCATTTATACCGTCAATCTAAACAGTATGAGTTCTATATTTCACATGTAGAAGAAGCAGTTACTCTGTTTCTGTTACTCTGTTTTCTGTTTCTCCAAACAATGCTACCTAGTTTCAAGTTAAAAAAATTCCAGGTGTCAAAAAAAAAAAAAAGAACTGCACTATCCCTGTAAATGCTACTAGCAATTTTTTATACAAAGAAATATAAATTTTTAAAACATTGACTATTGGTCTCCAAGCCATGTTTAAATTCAATATACATACAGTTTTATCTGCCACCATGGTGTGATTTCCTCCACTCTCCTTCTTATCTTTTGAGCCCTTAAAGAGAAACAGGAAAATAGATAAATCAATATGCCAAAATTATCTCTTTCATGTTTACACTCACTCATTAGAAGGAAAGAAAACTCTTTACCTCTTGTTTCTCGGGTGAGAGAGGCTCTGGATGAACAAATTCTTTATAGAAAATCTGCAAGATATAATAAAGGTATAGCATTTATAGGCACTTCATATTAACATGACTTTACCAGAACAGCTTCCAGTAAACTTTATTATAAGGAAGGATTCTCTGAACAGCCATATTAGAGAGCTTTCATTTTTCTAAATCAAACAACTACCCATTTGTGGAAGGAATCTCGAATACTTGGATTAATATTTTTACATTTGAAAGTTGCTTTTCTTCCCCTCAAACAACAGGTGTCTACTTTTAGAACTGGACCCACAGACATGACAGTAGTGAAGTTAATTTTATTTTCCAAATATTAATCTCTTTGATATCTCCATTACTAGATAAACTCTAGACAAACAGAAACAGGATTTGAAGATTTCTGCCTTAGTCTATGCGAAAAGAGTCCCTAGATGGGTGGATGCCTACTAGAGATCCAGATTTTACCAACTCTCCTGAACTACAGTGACCTGAAGTTTGGTGAAACTACTGTACCACAAGAAAAAAGCTGAACAATCAAAAGGAGAAATGTCTGTGAAACTTCAGAAATTAATATCTGAGAGGAATATATTTTATTAAAATTCTAGTAGACTTTTCAAAGGAATTAGACTTTTAAAACCCCAGTTTCATCAACCTGAATGTTCAATTAAGATTCAATTAAGTTCACATTACAGACCTAAATCTACAAGATTTCTTCTATAAACCAAGTAAAAGTAGCACTGACACATCTTATATTATTAAACAAAAAAGCAGGCAGCATACAATTATTTTTTTAAAAAACCCTTCAAGCCATCTTCACATATATCTTCACATAATCAGAGGCATGCGAGCAGATTATTAAAAACCCTTTTCAAGTCACCTTTAGGTTTTTCTTAAAAAAAAAAACCCAAACAAACAAGAAAACCCCAACACCAGGTTCAATAGTTATGAGACATTTCCCAGTATTCTCTATCCCCAACCCTTTGTCTAAATCAGGAATGGCTGACTACAGATGCAACACTGCACAATTTGTCTTGAATTCTTAAGGAAGTACATCATTAAAGACAGACAGTGTGTTATATTGATATTGTCATTAGTATGATCGCACAGCTTTGCCTGGCGATACACAGCTGGCGTAGAGTCTATGTTTGCACATTACTTCCCTATGCTGTTTTGCATTGTCTTCTCTCTTCCACTTGATTTGTTTCAAACACATTTTCACACTACTTATTTTTCATTTTTAACCTGCTATCAGTGCTTAAGTAACCCATTTCTCAACACTCTTATTTTCATTATGATAAATCAATATTATCTGAGCAAGAAATGCCAGTCCTTTATTGACCCAAATTTAGTGGTAGCTTCACTCTGCTGCCAGAGATTCACACTTCTACTCAACTAGCCGTAGCCTTCTGTAAATGAAACAAATTCAGAACACAGAACCACAAACAAAAAGAAGCACTGAAATTTACAGTGGTTGGGGTTGGGTTTTTCCCCCCATGGTTAGCCAGACTAGCAAGGCAGAAGTAATGCAAAATGAAGAAGCTATCATTATAGTTCCGTTGCCATACACAGATAAAACCAAGTACCTCCCAACCTACAGTAATACTTACACAGGATGCCAACACATCTAACAGGAACTACTACCTCCTCTGTATATTGTATGAGAGAACAGAACAAACTGAAGTTTCTACCCATACCTGAGGCTTGAAGAGCTCAGAGCAATTTGGAAAGAGGAGAGAAGCCATGGCATAGTATCCTGACCAACCCGGATGCTCTTCAGATGTAGCCCCAAAATAGTACTCTGCCTGTTCATCCTGCCAAACATAGAAGAGAACTTAGGTTAGCATCCAATATATCTAACGGTTTATCTCAGCAGGCAGCTGCAAAACGCGGAGAGCACCGTAACTTCCCTCTGCACACACTCTTGAATAGAATTTAGTAGAATAAAGGCCATCAAGACCATGCATGACTATAAAAACAAAGGCCGGCCAAGAAAAACCCTATACAGGCTTTGAATAAGAATTAATACCCAATTAAAAACAAATCACTCCTGCAGTGGAGGTGCTGCAGCCAGCATAAACTTCAGTCTACGCAAACTCTACATTATATTAAAGATCTCAGTACTGTGTTACATTAATAGTTGCAACTGTCATAATTAATATTTTAAGTAAATATGGAAAAGATATTACACAGTATAAAACACAGTTGTTCTACCACATTTGATAGAAACACTAAACATTTTGTATAAATTGCTAATACTTCCAATGTGCAACCATAAAGAACAGAATTTAGACTAAACATGAAAATATTATTTTTATTTTCTATTTGCTGTCATTAAGCAGTTTTGTAAATAATATTTTCATCTACCATAAACTCACACACTGCAGTTTAGAGCTGACGTACTTATTTAAGCTTCTGGGTTTAGAAGAATTCTGACAAACACTTCAAGTTTACCCAAAACCCAGAAAAGTCAGTAATTCCAGCAAGCTGTGAATCAATTCCCTTGTGTTCAATTCCCAATGATCCAGAAATTTGTTGTCTTTCAATAGAAGAGTGTGGCTTTTAGACCAAAAGAGCAATGAAGACATGAGTGACATCTTCTACAATCCCCTCACCCCTAGATCTGCTTACCCCTAAAAATCATAACCCATGGTTTTCCACACAATTCTTACCCCAAAGTTGAAGACTTCATTGTAGCAGTCAGAATATCTTAAGTACCAAGTAACGTTGTAACTTTGGGAGGGATCACAAGCTTTTTCATCCCCTTCAACTAAAATAAATAAATAAATTTAAGAACATGTAAGATACCCTCTACCTGCCATGCTTTTCCTCCCATTCTGTGCCAAACTACCACAATTAAATTTATTTTAAACTCAAAACAGAAAGCAAAACAATAGAAAAACATTTTCCTCGAGTCATTACTGTTCAGTGACAGAAAGAAGCTTGTGGAAAACAACTGCATTGTAATGTTACAACATTCTATTAAATAGCTGAAGATCATTTGGAAACTTTCTGTTCTCAAGAGAATCCGGGATACTTCAGCAACTGCAAATACCAACCAAGAGGAGAACAGCAGTGACTGAGCTATTACAATACACAAAAGGATTTACCTTTCCAAGATACATGGGACACACAGCAGATAAAGCGAGCTAGGAACAGGTAAATACTAAGGGCAATTTGCACAGATAATTTAAACACGCCAATACCATCACCAAGAAAATAAATAAAAACGTAAGATTTTGCAAGCCAACGTCCACCCCCCACTCCCAAAAGACAAACAAGCAATCTATATATTAGCGCACTCTGTCAAAGCCACAGTGCTACCTAAAACAGCAGTAAGACAACTTTATGCTTTGATTTATTAGAAAACAACATGCATAAGAAGGGAAACACAAGACTTCCCCCTCCTCCCTGCTCAGGAAAGATTGTGTGTTTTTTGCGTTTCAAATCTCATTCTGAAACTAAAGCCCGATGAAGAGAATTTGACATTAAGAAGGTAAGCTTCACCCAAAACGAGCAGTGATTATTCAGTCTTGGAAGAGGCATTTAGATGATTATGTTTGGGTTTTGCCAGTCAACAGATGGCAAAACTCTGAGTTGACAGCATGTTTCTAGTGGCTAGGAAGTCCCCACATCTTCACAGGTAACGTTCATCTCAGACTAGACACCCACAAATGTGTTACACCTACAGAGCTTTTAATTAATGTTTCCATATTGACCACGGCAGGTAAAAAATGCAATTAGAAAAAAAGACCCTGCCACAGAGTCTTAACTGACTAATCCCACTTTAATCCACATGACTACTAAAGCAAGTAAGTGTAGAGCTAAAAACTCAACAACCAAGTCTCTGATACCAAAGATTAAAAAAAGGAAAAAAAAAAAAGAAAAATATTGGAATGCAATCACTGAAAGATAAGAGTTTCCTTATGACACCTTCTGGTAAGCATGAAAACAAGGCTTACATTCTCCACATAGCCCCAGATGTTGCAGAGGGCAAAACAAACTCAAAGGCAACACAAGCACTGCAGTGACACATGTAGATGGCAAATTCTTAGAAGACAAATGCTCTTCTAATAAAATTGATCTCAAAAAAGTGCCACCAAAGAAGAGGAGAAATTCAGAAATACCTTTTAAATGCCTTTTTACCTATTAAAAATAAATAAGATTATTGAAACTCTATGTTCAGCAGTAACATCAACTAGTTAAAACAGGCCATGACTAGAATGATCCACCCATATCTGCAAACATCAAAATTATAGAAACTTTGAAAAGGAAGTACTCTAAAAGACAGAAAAGGCATCCATGGTATTTATTGAATTCAGCAACATGGAAATCTAAGTTCCTTAACCTTCAAAGAAAACGTGCAACATTCAACTCAAATGCAGTCTTTGCAATCGTTTACAGAGAGCAGAATTTCTACCATCATGCTAGATAGGAAACCAGATGCCTTCTAGAATAGCACTTAAGAAAAGTAGTAGATAAAAATATATTCATTATTGACAATACTAAACACCAGTGGCAGTCTTCCCAGTCAGAAGCAGAAAGCATCAGACAACAATACATCACACACATGAGAAAAATAAAATCAAAAATCAAGAAGGGGAAAGAAAATGGAAGAAGAGGTGGAGGAGGAGATGCAGGTGCTCACCAAAAACATGAACAACCCATGGGCAATCATGTTTGGCAAGAAGGGTCATATTGTCCACACAAACAGCACAAAACAGATGGAAAAGGCAACAGACAGCAGACAGGAGAGAGACCAGTTGCCACACAGACACAGGCAGAAGAAAACAACATGTAAAGTTAAAGCTTCCCAGTATCAGATGCAATTTAAATATAATCTAGGCTGAGAAACCAAAAATAAGTTCCTAGCCTTTGTTCCTTCCTCTTTCAGTGACTCGTTATTTAAATTCATGTAAATCTTTTAATCATACTGCCATGTAAAACAGGTGTCTTCACTAAAGAATTTTAAGGCCTAATGCCTGTTTAAAGGCTGACAGCACACTGTAGTTGAAGTCCACATCAGGAGGCAGGAGATCAAATTCTTACTGCCAAATCTGCCGCAAACCTGTCTTGTAACAAATTTTATTTTCTCCATGTCCTAGTTCCTTCCTTGTCTTGGTTATTTCAACTGTACACCTCACAATTAGACTTAACCACACACTTCACTGCAGGGATGCACATCTTAGATGCCATGTTAGTATGAGTACGCTATTTCTGTTAAACTTTAGGCAAGAAAGCCTAAAGCCTACCAAAGCTCAAAAGGCCTTTTCAAACCACCCCCTTTTCCCCAAGCATCAGATTTCTACACTTTGATCCTGCACGCGTACACTTGTAATTGTCTTGCTGCAAGCAGTGAAACTCAGCATTTGGGCTGCGCTTGACAAGTGGGAAAACCTTAACTCCGACATGATGGACCTTCACTAATAACCACTCTAATACTAGCCTCCTATTTCAGATTCACGTGGAATTAATGGAGGCACTTTAACAAACTCCCTTTGAAACACTGTCCCAAGAAGGGCAGGTATCTGAAATTAAACCTGAAAATCAATAAAGTTAAGTACTAAACATAATAGAGCACAGAAATACGCAATTCCATCAAGAAGCATCGGCTAGTCCTCATGATACCTTTATTTTGTCACATTTAAAAAAGAGTATGCTCACTGCAGTAACGAAGTCTTGGGAAGCGACAAAAGCACAGATCCCACTAATCGTCTCTAAAGTGACTTTTCTTTCCTTGTTTGACACAAGCGCAGAAGGGCATTCACTAGCACTGTACCTGTATAACTACCAAACTAGCAGCTGGGGATAGAACAGCTTCCCCCCCCGGCCATGGTAAGAACTGGCACAAGCAACCCCTTAAAGTGATCAAAGTGCAGGGGAAAGATTTCAAGTCTTCCTAAATCAGCTAGTTACTTCCACAAGTCACCTACATCATCTCGTTGCTATCTAAATGTTGTCCTCATGTTCACAGATAAGAGAGTATTTCACAGAAACTCTCCTTTGAGCTGTAACCTACATAACCCGTAGCCCTGGCCAGATCAGCAAAGAGCAACGAACAGAAAGAACAAATGGGGAGGCTGCCAACGTGTTTGCTCTGTAGCACACTCACACACTGTGATCAGAAGGAGAAAACAGCTCTCAGGAGAGCTCTGCCATAGCGCGCAGCAACACTCCCTTACCACTCCCAGAAACACCCAGCTAAAATGAAACAGGGCCTCAAAAGCACTGCCTCCTGCACAGTGGCATCAGTCACCCTGCAACACAAATAGCCCCTGTCCCAGTCGGCACAAGATCTCCCAGCTGGAGGAATTTAGCTTATCTTATATAGGGAAAGCACACCTCACAGTAGGGCTCAGCACACCCCACACCTGATTACCCGCTGTCTGAAATGAAGTGGTGCTCCCATTGCACATCTTGCCCTCTCCACAGAGGGCTTGAACAGATCACAGTTGGGAAGCTTCAAGGCTGTTAACACACCCCACCATATCAGAGCTATGGCTTTCATCCAGCGTTAAGGAGATCAGCTGTCACTGCAACCAGTGCAGTTAAAACACTTCCCAGTGTTTTGAGTCTCAAAAGTTAAAGCAGTCGAACAGCAGAGACAGCAGGTAACCACTTACATCTCAGGAAAATGGTGGTGTTGCTGAAGAGAATCTTCCCAAAGTTAAACTTCTTCCCCTGCAAAGGCACAAAAAATGAAGAGACATTAGTGGCATTAATGTCACGGAGCTAAGTAAACATTATCTTCCACTCAACAGTTTTAAGTTAATACAGCAATGAAAGCAAATGCCAAATCAGGAGCCAGCCTTACTGGATTTTCCAGTCATGCTTCACTAACCCTTCAACCTACTCTTAAAGATGGTTTGAGAGGCTCAGGGCTTTTTGTTCTGCAAAACTGAATCAGTTTCATCATCCTTTGTTGAAGTGATTAATATTTTCTTGCTGATGAGAAGGTCTGGACAATGCAACACAAAAAAAAAATTGTTCCAATAATCAACAGGAGTGTTCACTGTGATCCTTCAATTTTGTTCCTGAACCTCAAGAGCCTCACAGAAAACGTACATTTCTCCCTTCCTCAGTCTGGTAAAGGCAGGTTTAACGTGAGGCAAAACAGCTTTTCTCCACGCAACTTCAAACACGCACGGTACAACACACGTGCCGGAAATCCCTTCACCTTCCCAGAGGCCCACAGCTCTCGGTTCAGCCTTTCAGGGGCCCAGCTTTCCCGACGCCAGGCCCCAGCCCAGCCCGGGCGGGGGCCGCCAGCCCAGCCGCACGGGGGGCGCCGGCCGCCCTCTCCCCACACAGGCCCCACCGAAGCCGGGACCCAGCCGGGGAGGCCACCGCCTCCCGCCCCACAGACCGCACAGACGCCAACGCTCCCACCGCCGACCCGCCAAAAGGGCCTCAAGCCCGGCACAGGGGCGCCGGCAACGGGGCAGGAGGGCGGCCCGAGCGGGGACCCACAACAGGCCCTCCTTCGGGGCCCCGCCGCGTTCCCCCCTTTCCTCCTCCCAGGGAGGACGAGGCCTCTCACCACCGCCGCCACGCACACGCACTCCGACCGCCGCCACAGCCAGCTGGCCTAGCGGCTGGGGGCCGAGAGCCCCCTAGCGCGGCGCCCCGGCCGGCCGCCTTCCCCGCACTCACCATGAGCACTGGAAGCCGCCATTTAGAGCGCTGCCCGGCGCACGCCGCGCCCGCCAGCAGCAGCACGGCCAGCAGCCGCAGCAGGACGGCCTCAGGCCGCCGCCAACCCCCGGAACGCGGCGCTGCCGCCGCCATCCCGCCGCACGGAGGTCGCTGCCGCCTTGGCCGCGCCTCTTCCGCTGCCCGCCGGGGGCGGACGCGGCTGTCGTGGGCTGGCGGGAGCGGCGCGGGGGGCGGAGCCGGTCTCCGGCTGGGCCCGGGCTGTCACCGCCCCGGGGGACAGAGCGCCGGCCGGGGCCTCCGGCACCTGCGGCGAGCGAGGCGAGGCCGTTACGAGAGGGGTGTGTCCCCCCCCGCTCGCCCGGCTGCCGCCGCTCCCTCAGGGGAGTCCCTCCCGGGCCCTGCCGCCGGCGGGTGGTCACCCCTTCTCCCCGCCATGGAGGCGGTCACGCCGGGGGAAGTCAGGTAACGCTGCCCGGTAGCGTCTCCTCGTCCGGCCCTCTCCACAGCTTTCCGCGGAGAGCTGCGGGGTGCGGGCCCGGCCCCGGCTCCAGCAAGGGCCCAGAGCCGGCCGGCGGCGGGGGGCAGGCGTGAGGGGGGCCGTGCCGATGCCGCCCCCGCTGCCCCTGCCTGGGCAGACCCTGCCTGGCCGCGGAGGGGGAGCAGAGAGCAGGGTGGTGGGGGTGCAGGCAGGCCGGTTGCAGGGTGTTAAATACCAAAACCGAAAGGGCATGAGTATCTTCAGGCAAAATGGGAAGGGTTAAATTGCCTAAATATATGGTTACTGTGAGGTCTCTAATAATAACCCAGGTCTGCTAATATTTAGTTCACAGTAATTGTGACTGAGTCTTCATGACTGCTGTCTGCATTTTATGTCACATGTAAGTATTTTGTGAGCATAAGCTCTTTGTCTGCCAGTACTAATATCTTATTGTCTTCGATGCCTGTCAGAACTCAGCATGCTCTGGGGAGTTTGATGATAGACACTACTAGCAGTCCATTTCTTCAGGCAAGCCAAAAATTTACTGTTACCTAATAGATCTAAAAGTTACCTTAAACCTAGAGATAACATAGAGCTGTCAGCAGGGCCACCAGAAGCCTCCCTCCCTCGTCAGTCCCACTGCAGGTAGAAGAGAAGGGTGCAGGGTTTCTCCTTTTCTGCCAGTCCTGCCTCTTTCTCCATTCTTATTCCTGGAGCATAATATTTGACTATAAGGACTGCAGAGAGAGATCTGTCTTCAAAATGCAAAACACCAAGAATTCACTCATGCTGATTCAGTTGTTCCCTGAAAGTACCAAAATTTTAAAGGAAATGGTTTAACATGGAACTAAATGTGTAAGACATTCTTCCCATATCCAAACATAGTAGTTCAAAGTCCAACATGTTTTATGCCACCACGGTTGTCTGCAGTTTCTTTAATCCTTACCCCGCTTGAGGAGGACTCCCATCATCTGATCATTCAGCAGGTGTTTGGTGAAGACATACAAACATTTTCTTTATCTGCTCTTTCTAGTGTCCAAGATGAGGCTGTGGACAAAAGCACCTTTAAGAAATGCAACCAGATTGCTTTTTACAGGTAAAAAGAAGAATTATCATGCATGTTGTTTGGGTTTTTTAACTAGTAATATTAAAAGACACAGGAAATAGTTATATGTTGACTTTTAATCACAGCAAGTTTGCTACTTTCAGTATTTGTCGTTCAAATTGAGCATTCCACTCACCTGTCAGCAAGCAATAATCAGCGTATTTTAAAAGGTGGAATCTTACATCCAGAACCTCTTCTGTTAAAATTCAAAAGTGTCGGTCCTCTCATCTGACAAAGCCCCAGCAATATTTTAACTATAAGTACACTCAGACACAGCTTGTTTTGTTGATGTGGATATTTCTTGAATATCCGTAGTTCAAAACAATAAAATTCTCAGTAGAAACCATTAGTCTGTGACAATAGCATACATGATTACAGTCCTGTTGAACCTGTGCCAGAATTCAGCATCAAATCTAAATTCTAGCTCATTAGACTCTTAAAGCTAACCTTAAGCTAAGCAATCCTTCTCATCCCATTTCTAACTGAGGTCTCTCTCCTCCGCCTTTTTTCCTCCTGCCCTCCATTGTTGCCAGAGTGAAAGGAATGATTGCCTAGCGTTATACCAATTAGTCACTGACGTACTGGGTTACAGTTTCAGATATTCATTTCTGTTCTGCAGGAAGTTATGTTCGGAAAACCCCAAATAACATTTTGCCAGTGGGAGCAGGACTCCATCCTCTTTTCACATCAGCCCTTTCTAGCGTGCCACCACTTTAACTTAACACATCTAATTTCTCAGCAGGAGGTTGCCCTACATTAGCGAGCATCAGATCCTGTCTTTGCTTTGCTTTTTAAATAAATCCTTTATCTGATTGCTCATATTTGTGCCATATCTGTTTGCCAGGAAACAAAGTCAGTTTACCAATGAAGAAGCTTCCCTTTAAGGTAGTCTCCAAGACACTTACTTATCTTCAAATAGTTCGTAAAACCTGAGCTCAGCAAGGAGCATTCTGCAAACAGCTGAAGGAGTCTCTGTTTCAGGCTCTCTGTCCTGAAAACTTCATCAGGGCCAGAAGCTGTAGTCAAAAGTCTGTAATCAGCAGGCTTGTTGAAAAACAGTTTCCTCGGTGCATATTCAGGAGGTTACAAATTACAAACATATACTGCTTCATATTCACAGAATGTAGAAGCTGTTCGCCGAGTGGTTGCAGACCAAGCAGGGGTATATGACAGAAAATGAAAAACAGATTATTCAACTGAAATTTCTGGGGTCATGGAAAGAAGAAAAATGTAACTGTACAACTAAGAATTTAGTTGGACACTTGAATTAAGACTACTATTGTTTAAAAAAACCTATAGAGTGGTGATGGGTGACCCAGCCCCTCTAACATCTCATTCGTGCATGTATGTGTGCTCAGAACCATATTCCTTCTTTTTCCCCTTGACTTGAAGTTCTGCTAATAATTTTATTTGAAAAAATTCAAGACAAAATTATTAATTAAACATTTCTAACAATATTATGTCCCTCTGTGTGATATAAGCCACAACACTTAGGGAGACAAAAAATAATTTTCTGTCTTAACAGGCGTCAGAAACTTCTACCTCCTGGAAAATCCTTGTATAAAGCATTGTTGGATTCAGTCACGTTAAGTGATGAAAATGTCAAATTCCACATTATTCATGAGGAAAATAAGGTGAGATCCCACCTAGTATAAGAGGGTGCTTACAGAAAGAGCAGTGAATATTATCAACAAGTCTGATAATATTTACGAGTTTTGAGATTCTTCAGTGATAATTTAAGATGTGATGCAAAGCATCAGCCTAAAGATGTCCTTACCACTCAGTATTTATTTGACAGCTTGAGATTGTGCAAGAAGAACAGGTATTATAAGTAACTTAAAAATACCTTTAACTTTGTGAAGAATTTGCATCGAATTCTTTTTATCTGAAAAAATGTTTTTAATTCAGAGTTTTCTCCACTATTCCAAAATAATAAATTTTTTTTCTGTAATGGAATAAGAAGACCTATGTTCCAGCACCTCCTAACCATACCTTTGTATTCCTGTGTTTGCTCAAAGGCAGTTTTTTGGGAAAAAAGAAGTCTTCTTTGCATTTAAGAAGACAGCCAGGAAGAGGAGTGTCTTCTGTTTCTCTAATTTAACAGCATAGCAGGTAGCACATCCCCTCAGGGAACAGGCAACCTAACCTGTCTACAGATAATGGCAGTTTGGAACTACAGCTGTCTTCCTATAGTGCTCTATGCATCACACTATATAGATACTCTGCATAAATGTATTTTCTGCCTCTCCTGTTAATCCTGACCTTCTTTGCAGTCAGCACAGAAAAAGGAGCCTATTTTTTGTCTAGATTTTAAGGTAGATGAAAGACTGAAGGCTCTGTGGCTTCCTAGACTGTTTGGGGGTTTATACAAAGATGGCATAATGTTAAAGATTTCCTGGAAAGCAGGATCTGGAACTCCAGATGAATCTTTTCTCTCTTGCCTGCTCTTCCTCTGGTATTATGGCTCTTTCATTCTTTCATGCCTTTGAAGAGAGCAGGGCTGATGGCTTCCAGGTAGAGGGAAAAGATACCAGGCCAAAATTCTGCAGCCAGTTTTGTGTGTCACGGGATGAGAGATTAAAAAAAAAAACAAACAACAGAAAAAAAATGGACTTGTGGTGTAGGGATCTTCCTCAGGAGAAAAATGAGTCATTTTGTATGAGCTAGAACAGAGTGACATCCCTGAACTCTAAAATAGCAAGTTACAGTGGGTAGGGCAGTATTATGCATTTTCTATAAGTGCCTTTCTGACAGTTCATCAGTGTCAGCACCACTGTGAATACTAGTGAACACAGAGCACTGTCATTTTTGCAAAAAACCCACATCTCAGTAGCATCCCACTCTTACATTGACAGCACAGTAGTGAAATTGTGCAAACTTCAAGATTAGTGTATACTACCCTTGATTTCCACACTGCTTGGGGGGAGAGCTGCAAAATGCTGGACGTGGGAGACTTGAAGATAAAGAGTTCACTTTAAAAAAGTGTTGCTTCTTCAAAGGGGAGAAGTAGAGATAGCTGGTGTAAGTTCATATGGATGATGATTGTTGCTCAGCAATGCTAAAGAACATTAAATCAGAAAGCAGGCTTTTTTTTTTTCCAGACAGTAAGTGTTTAGTGATGTTGAGTTGAAAAGTAAGTTGGTATTTTTTATCGTTACCAGTTTATCTGTTTGTTTGCTTCCAGGTTCGTCTACAAGTAGAAATTTGTAAAATAGAAGGCAGTATTTTCAGGCTTAAAATTGATGAGGCTTCTCCTCTCAGAGCAAGATACAAAGTTCCTGATGTTCTTATAAAGGAACCCACCACCCAGAGGTAACTGATGGGAAGATCTGCAAGAGTGTTTTCCCTTCTCCCTCATTTGTGCTACACTACGGTTATCTTTTTACAATACAAAGTTGTTACAGGAAGAGAAAATAAAAATGCACGTAGTTAATTTACTTTTAAAAATTCTTGTTGAATACATAGGAGAAAATTTTGTCGTATACATAAGAAACTTGAGGTTATTTGACGCCATCATATATAAGCTCTTGGTGTAAGTTTTATTCAACTTACAATGCATCATTTTTACTGAAGACATTACCTGTTAATGTGAAAGGAATGCACAATCTGGATAGTTTTCACAGCAGTTCTGTAGCCACCTGTTGCACTGTGCAGTGAACCCTGAACACAGCATGTATTTCTGGAATTCTTTGCCTCAACATTAGCTTTGAGGGTTTTGTAATGTATGTAGATATTCTCAGCCCTTCTTTTGTTTCAAATCGTTATTTAGTCACAGGGGATTTCACGTGCTGCTGATTGATGTAAAGCTGTCATTGCTTTTCATTTGCCAGACTCTTCATATCCCAGAAGGAGGCAGGTATTTTAGTGCTGTCAAGTGTTAATGAGGACTACAAAATTCAAGTCACAGCAAAACCCTTCCAGGTTGACCTACAGTCCAAGGGTGAGACTGTTCTGAGCATGAATTCCAATGGGTTGTTATATTTTGAGCACCTACAACCACCTCCCAGTGATAGGTACAGTATCTGTCTGTCACATCATAGTATCTACTGATTGTGTTGTAGCCGAAGATAAACAATTCCATGGAATTGCAATTTCTGTGATAGAAGCTCTTATGCATTGAAATCTGTCTTCTCTTTTGCTTCATACCAGTAAGTACAATGGTGAAATTTTAGTGAAGAAATTCTAGATCAATTAACTGCAGACTGCTTTAATTCCTTGCAGCAGCCATGTGCAAAATGCTAAGTTCATTTAATGGCAAATTCTGTAAAACACTAAAATATCCCCTTGTCTTATTTGAGAATGAGTGATGGTAGTAGATGAGCTTATTAGTTTTGTTCCTTTTACAACTTAAACTTACTCTTTAGGTAAGTTCTATTCGCTATATAAGCTCTTGGTGTAAGTTTTATTCAACTTACAATGTGCTATATAGCTGCAAGATTTTACAGGTCAGCTCCACTGCAAAATGCTGGAAGGGTGAGAAACCACAGTGCAGGACATGTCATGACTAGAAAAAGAGCATAGCAAGCATCACTCCTAGATTATTTAAAAAACTTTAATTAACAGAGAGCCCTTGACAATAAACTGATTTCTATATATTTATTTTTTTCACTAGAAAACCTACAGGAGAAAATAAGGAGGCAGCAAGTGATTCCTCTAAGGTAATCCAGGTTTACTGCAATTCCAGCATGAATATTTTGTAGAAAAGAGAATTAGACTCACATGTTCATTTTTTCCAGGTACTATGTTTACAAACATCGTCTAACCACTTTCCAGTGAAATTCAAAAAGGACCTGGTATTTCATATTGAGATATTTTGCAAATTCATAGTTGAATAAAGGTTTATATGTTTTACTGGGGCTGTAGAAGACATCAGTCACAGAATCACAGAATGGTCGGGGTTTGAAGGGACCTCTGGAGATCATCTAGTCCAACCCCCCTGCCAGAGCAGGTTCACCTAGGGCAGGTTGCACAGGAACGCGTCCAGGCGGGTTTTGAATGTCTCCAGACACGGAGACTCCACCACCTCTCTGGGCAGCCTCTTCCAGTGCTCTGCCACCCTCAAAGTAAAGAAGTTCCTCCTCATGTTGAGATGGAGCTTCCTATGTTCAAGTTTGTGCCCATTACCTCTTGTCCTGTCACTGGGCACCACTGAAAAGAGCCTGGCCCCATCCTCCTGACACCCACCTTTTAAGTATTTATAAGTGTTGATAAGATCCCCCCTCAGTTGTCTTTTTTCGAGACTAAAAATACCCAAATCCCTCAGCCTTTCTTCATAAGAGAGGTGTTCCAGTCCCCTAATCATCTTGGTAGCCCTTTGCTGCACCCTCTCCAGCAGTTCCCTGTCCTTCTTGAACCGGGGAGCCCAGAACTGGACACAGTACTCCAGGTGCGGCCTCACCAGGGCAGAGTAGAGGGGGAGGATGACCTCCCTCGACCTGCTGGCCACACTCTTCTTGAGGCACCCCAGGATGCCATTGGCCTTTTTGGCCACAAGGGCACATTGTTGGCTCATGGTCATCCTGTTGTCCATCAGGACTCCCAGGAAGATCAGGTAAATCTAGCTTAAAAATGTTTTTTCCGTGGCCTTTTTATTTAGAATTTCTTTTTCTTTTGTTCTCTCATTTGATTTGGAGTAGATGTGTAAAAGGGAGTTTATGGTGATATGTTGTCATTTTCAAATTTCCTGTTCATTGGAATTTCAAAAAAAAAGAGACCTGTTTCATAACAGTCCAAAAAAGTGCCTCCACATACACTAATGCTTAATACAGAAGTAAGATTCTGTCTGAAAAAAGACCAGGTCCTGGCAGTGCATAAAGGCACATACCAGTTTTCTCAGGAAGTTGAGTTATGTCCATGATATAATTTTAGCCTCGTGTAGAGCAGATGGCTTCTTACTCCACCATCCTGTTATAAATGGCAAGAGCTATGCTGCTTGCAGCATACTTGCGTCTGAACTCTGAGTTCTGCCAGAGAGTGTGCTTGCTTTGGGGGAGTCACACAGCTGCAAGAGGCCACGTCTGCTTGTTCTGGGATGAATGTAGAAAAGAAAACCAGGAAAGACGCTGCAAAAAGTGGAAATTCTGGGACAAGGGCACAAGGCTCAAAATTTGAAGGAGGCTAAAAGAAGTATCGTTTACACGCAGGACTCTGGCGAGTCTGGAGAGCTTTTTGTTGTCTGACCCTTACTGTCTAGGGGAGCGGTTTGGTTTCTGTTTGTATAGGTTTTCCTGTTTGGTTCCATCCATGCAATCTTTGCATTTCATAATCATGTTCAACATCCAGAAGAAAGACATTTTTTATAGTGAGAACAATCATTCACTGGAACAACCTCCACAGGGACGTGGTAGAGCCCCCATCTCTGGAGGTTTTCAAGATGCACTTGGACAGCGTGCTAGATAATATCATCTGGGCTCCCTTTTCCACGGAAGGTTGGACCAGATGATCTTTCGAGGTCCCTTCCAACCTATCATTCTATGATTCTATCCAAGATCTCAGGTATTACTTTTATGCTGTAGCAGAGTGCATGTGTGCTCCACTAGCATGTCAGTTCTTCAGTGTAAATTCCTGCATCAGGATCTGATTTGTGTTTTGGATATATTTATATTAACCATATTTGGCAAAAAAAAGCAGTTATCAATATACAAATCTCATGTGAATAAGCATATTTTTTCTTAGAAGTACACGATGTGAGCAGCTGCATTTGCTAGGCTTGGCTATTTCTGTTTATGCAGGAGAAACAAGAGGATCTAGGTCTCTGGCAAGAGAAATTTGGCCGTTTCTTAGACATCAAAGCTCATGGTGAGTCTCAGTCTAGTTCTGAAAACAACTTTACTGCTTTGTAGATACCTGGGTTTATTCATATTTCTGTCTGCTTTCTGTTTAGCTGCTTAATGTTTATCAATGTCTTGCTTGCTCCTTTTAACTTGCCTACCAGATATCGGTGACGGGTAACAAATTTGACATAAGTACTGGGAATATTCATTAGATTTATGTTCAGGAGGGAACACATTAAATGTGACCCATTTCGTCAGCTCACTGTATGCCATTTCTGACACAGCATAACCCTATCTGTGTTGGCTGACTGGTATATAATGCATTATTTCCTTTTTATTTTCTTTTTTTCTTTTTTACTATCAGCACGTAGCATTGATTTCCCTTGTAGTTTATTCTCATGGTGTATCAGAAATCACGATACGTAAGTGTTAATCATTGTCGCAGCAAAAGTCTTTAAGTGGGCAACTACAGAAGGTAATACTGAGCAGTCTTAAAGGATAAGAAGAATGTTATAGAAATGTGTAGGTCAATTGCTCAAATACAATTTAAATTATTAATTGCCAAAATTTATGACCATCTGCCGTCTGTCCAGTTGTATTGCACATGAATTGAGTTTGTCCATTTTGTCCATTACCACTATCCTGCAGACTTTTATAGCCCCCAGCACTACCCAGCAGCTGCAGCAGGGAGAGGGAAGTCTGAAAGAGCTTCCTTTTGGTGACAGGAGGTTCTTCAGTTCACAGTCAAGACACAGAGGGGCAAGAAGCTGTTGCCCTTGTTGTTCATGCGGTAGCTGATGTATTAGGCCAGCATCATGTCTTTTCTGTTTCTTTGTGTTGGAGGAATAAAGTCCATATGGTCAGGTTCTGATCCTGAAGCCACTGCTTGTCAGCCTACAGGATCTCTGGTCACCTGCCAAAAGTTGCTCTGGATTCAGTAATGTGACAAGATGATATCACTGCCAGAGGCTCTTGTGCATGCTACTCCCGTGGCTGAGGCTGAAGAGAAGAGCAGTAGAAAACAGGCAACTCTGATTCTAAAGTCCACTCTGCTGTACCACTGTGCTGCAGAGCTTGGCTTGTAGGTACTGGGGTAGAAACAGGAGATAGTTTTAAGCAGTTTCACTACAGAATAAAGAAGTGACACACTATTACATGTAAATTTTTTCTACTGAAGTGATTAATTTTATCTTCTTAAGCAGATCAAAATCAGAATAAATACAACAAAGTCTGTTTAAAACATTACCTTTATAGTACATAAATAATAATGAAAGTGAAGTTGAAATCAAGTATGAAGAAGCTAATTATTAAAACCAGCTTTTCAGTATCTTTTTTTTCAGTTAGGTTGCTCTGCTCTGTTGCTTTCAGCTAAGCCTGAGAATGGAATGTGGTCTTCTCTTTGATTGTTGTTCCCACAGGTCCTAGTTCTGTAGGCATAGACTTCTCTTTACATGGATTTGAACATGTTTATGGAATACCACAACACACAGAAGCACTTCTTCTCAAAAACACCAGGTAAAGGTGGCAGATTGCTACTGAAAGCAGTATTGGTTTTGTAGAGGAGAGATATAACATTGTCTTATAATTTAATGCACACAACAGCTTGAGATATGTATATTCTATAGGGTATGTTTTAGTTTAATGATACAGCAAGCTGAATCATAGCCCCTGTCCACGTGGAGTAAGTTGTTCTGCTTTTCCTTTCCGCTCTGCAATTTCATGAATGATTCTTTCTGTTCTCTTTCAATTTTCCATGCAGTTTTTTTCAGAATTACAGGATTGGTCACGTTTAAGTAGAACTCTTAAAAGAGAAACTCAATGGGAGGATGGGAGAGTTCAGAATTCATATATTAGGACTTAGAGCAAATGAGCAGTAGTCTCACTGGCAGCAAAAATGTTGTTTGATTCAGACAGCTACAACCAAAGCAAAGAAGCAGTAATCTAGGATGTCTACAACATTACTACAACATCAGCTCTGGATGCTAAGCAAAAGACCATAATACAGAGCCTTCACCGTGTGTTCACTGAGTTTAGTGGAATAGCAATAGATCTAAAACTGGCCTAGTGCAGGATGCTTACATATAACAAACACATCTGTTTGTTTGTCCTAGTGATGGTGATGCCTACCGGCTTTATAATCTGGATATCTTCGGCCACAAGATACATGACAAAATAGGCATTTATGGCTCAGTGCCCCTTCTTTTAGCACACAAGCCTAACAGAACTTCAGGAATCTTCTGGCTGAACTCTTCAGAAACACTGGTGGATATTAGTACAAAGGCAGTAGCTGAGGTGAGAGTTGCTCACTTTCCTCAGAATTTAATAATGAAAGAAAACACTCCAAGACAGGGCCAACAGGAACATGAAAACATTATTGGAGATTATCTTTTGCTCCCTAGTAAAGAATTGTCAGTCTCTTTCTCCTGTCCTCCCTACCGCTAAATTTGTTGTATTGAACAACTGAAAAAAATAAGGCAATGACTCCTTTCAAGAGTCAAGTTACAGAATTTGTATCTTAACAGTTCTACAGGAGAAGAATGAGAGGAAATGTGTAATGTTGGAGCAGAAAAAGTCTACACAGGTGGATGTAGCAGGCAGAAAAAAGGGTGGACAAAAATCTTGACAATCGCTTGGATTTGAGGAATTTTCTGAGTTTTTAAATCCTTGGAATTGCCACTCATTTCTGCTTAGCAGGGTTATTCTTCTGTGGAATGTAATTGATCTTCAGAAAACATAAAATGTTCAGGAAATGAACTAACTCAATTCTTGAAACACAAACATATGAGTTCTGTTTAAAATTAACACAGCGAAAAAAAATCTTTCTTTATCCCAGCACTCCATTACACGGTTAAAATTATTAATTTTCTTTATTATTCATGATATAACTATAGCTGTTACTCAAAGATCCCACAGAAAATGCATAGTCTTTAATTACAGAAAAGCTTTAACTACTTTGCCCCTCATTACCCATTTTTCCTCATTAACTATTACTTTGTATTTTGTATAAGCAGTATGCAAGGTAAAAGATTTGTGAAGGATATATAAGAAAAGTTCAGTGTGTATTCCTAATACCTGCCAGGTATGTGTTAGTGAATTTTGTGGGTTTCCGACTTTTCTGCTTCATTGAACAAAAGTTCAATAGAGAGACATTCAGTTTTACCTGGGTTTCCTTCAAAGCACCAGCCATCCAGATCTGCTGCAGAGACCGCTAAGCAGAGAGCAGTGCCTCTAACTGATGTGCGCTGGATGTCAGAAAGTGGGATCATTGATGTTTTCCTGCTGATGGGACCCACTGCTTTTGATATCTTCAAGCAGTTTGCACAACTGACAGGTACTAAGTCACATAATTGGAGTCGGTATGGCACATGCACCTGGGAGATTCTCTGAGGAGCATGCTGTACCCAGGAGTGGGTTAATATTTACCTAGCCTGTTCTGTGCAGGAGGCCAGTTGTTCCTGAACTGTGGTTTGTAGAGCAAAGGCTGGTGCTTTGTGAAGACAGGCCTCCATCCTTGTTTTTTCTAGTGACGGTCATGGTTACTGCTCTCTGAAAGTGCTTCCTTAGATGAAGAGACGAGACACGGGGCTAGAACTGCCAGTCACCATCAAGACAGGCCGCCTTATAACGAGAAAAGCCTGAAGTTATGCAGTAATGTATCCTGGAGAGTAGAGAAAGAAGATAGGTAACTGTCCAGTGTGTCCATTAGGGAAGGGAGCAGAGATGACATGCAGATATGGGAAAGGAAAGAAGCAAGAGTCTCAGGAAGAGAATAAAAAAACAGAGGCAAGAGGACTTAACATTTTATGAAAGCAAAATTCTTTTTGTACTAAAGAGAACTAAAAGCACAGAAACATCCGTGGTAGTTCTTTAGTGTGTTAGCAATGATTATTTGCTGCACAGATGTTATGGGGAGAATTTGGTTCGGCTGAATGGGAATAGGAAAGTAGCCAGATCGCAAGAGGATCTCACCAAGCAGAAATGCGCACTCGGGAAGGTTTCTGAGCTCCCTTTTGCCATATGCATACCTGTTTTCTAATTTTAAAAATTCCTAACATTGCAATTCCATGGTTCTTCTTGTACTGCAGCACCTGTAGGCCTGTTCACACTACTCAGGTTCAAACAGTTGCAGGAATTGCATTCTACTGATTCAAATCTATTTAACTGTTTGCATTAATGACATTTAAGCTCATCTGGAATATTTTTACATGAGAAAAAATTAAAAAATAAAATTATATTGGTTACTGGAGTAACATTTCAGCATCATGGTACATTCCTTTTCACTCTTGTATTATGATTACAGTCCTCTGCTCTCTCTGGCTGTTTAGCCCATTGTAGTGTTTGATATTTCCAGCGTTCAGTCACTTGGGTGTGAAGAACATGCTTTAGACACAACTTAGGGCAGCAGTCCCTAGCTCCAGACAGTTACATATTAATCATGTTAACTTTTCTGGAGTCTCTAGATAAAATCCTGAAGGGCATTAACAGCGTTATCTTCATCCATATACTCTTCCTAGGCACTCAAGCCCTGCCTCCACTTTTTTCTCTGGGCTACCATCAGTGCCGGTGGAATTATGAGGATGAGCAAGATGTGAAGGCGGTAGATGCTGGCTTTGATGAACATGGCATTCCTTATGATGTGATATGGCTGGACATAGAGCACACAGATGGCAAGAGGTATTTTACTTGGGACAAAAAGAAATTTGAGAACCCCGGAAAGATGCAAGAACATCTCAGGAAGAAAAAACGCAAGGTAAATAATAAAGCAGGAAGAAAGAGAACATTTCTTTGTAGTGTGAAGCTACCCAATCTAGCTTTAACCAAGGTACTTCAGATACTGGAAACAGTTGAACTACAACAGAGTAAATTAGACTGTGTTGCGGTCTGCTTCCAGTGTGCAAGCTATTAATTAAGCTCCTCGTGCCATTTTATTATTTCATAGTTTGTTCTGTATCCTGACCATCAGGCTAAGTTTCACATGTGAAGCTCCATCTTACAGAAGCAGCCCAGTGCTGTCTTTGATGGTCATGGTAGAAAATCTTTATACTTAACAGGAGCTTTCACCATTGGTAGTTGTTGTCCTTGCTTCAGTTTTTCTTTGTATTGATAATACTTTTTATTTTCGGCTTACACTAACTGGGATTGCTTACCAAAAACTAAAAGTTTTTTCCTTCTGGTGAAGTCCTGGTATGATGTGCAGTCTGTTAGCTTAGTTAGCCTTTATTTCTGCTTTTACAGCTAAAATATTTTCCCTGGAACTATAGAGGTATTAAAATGTACACAGTTAATATCTAAAAGTTGTAGAATTGCTTAATGCTTTATCTTTGCCAAAAGTCAATGAACAGGGGACTGTTGCAACAGCATTCAAGTTTTATAATTTCTTTGTTGGAGCTATAGTACTTTCCCAGCTTTACAGCAAGGCAGTTAATGGCAGCAGAAAGTAACTGCACAGCACAATACCTGGATGTTTAAAAACAATTTTAAAACTTCTGTTGCTGTCATATGTTGTACAAACTAAGATATATTTAAATGTCTTAAGGCAAATTATTTTAAGCAGGGACATGAACATGGAAGTCAGTTATTTTCCCATTCACAGAATACAGTAGTGAATTAAACATGGTGTTTTTAGGGGTTGTGGTACTTGCTTTTATCTGAAACGATGGTTTTTGGCCCTCATTTCAGATGGGTAAGCATGAATTCATGCCCTCCTTGTACATTCAGCTGTTGTATGTAAGTCTAGCACAGCATATACAAGCACTGGTAACTGCTTTCTAAAATTAGTGACACAGCTACCTTCTTTACCTGAAGTGAAATTACTATCTGCCTTTTATCATAAGTGAATTCTTGCTGGTTTATTCAGTGCAGCTGATGCTAATGATGTGTTTTATTTTCTTATCCTGGCAGCTTGTCGTCATTGTAGATCCCCACATTAAGGTTGATCCCACATATACCCTGTATTCACAGGCAAAAGACAAGGGATATTTTGTGAAAGACAGAAATGGGCAAAATTTTGAGGGCATCTGTTGGCCAGGTAAGAAACCACTCTGTCTCTACATTTCAAGCTGTTTATTTTAAAAATTTTGCAAAATAGTTTAATTGGGACCCATGGAAGTGGAATTAAATTCTTAAATTCCTTGCATTTTTTTGTAAATATTCACAATTTCAAATACTTTGTGGTTTCTTTGATATAGTCATGTTCTAATTGCCTCAGCTGTACAACTTCCTCTGTTACGTCTGTTGGCTTTGCAGGTAGTCCCAGTGTCTAGAGCTAAAAAAGTTGGATTTGTTGATCAGAATAGCCATCCCTCCTCCCAACTTGTCTCAAGTTGCACAAATGCAGCCTGGTCTGTTGCAGTGAGCACAGCTGATGTAGGCTGGATGAAACTAAGTGAACTCTGATACTGAAGACTTTGATTCAATCATAATATAGTGATTTGACATGTTATTTTTCATGAGGAGATCTCATGGCAGGGGGGAAAAGGAGGTTGTCCCCCTTCTTTGCAGACAGAAAGCCCACAGTCTTGGCAAAGGAATGAATATGAGAAAAATCAAGGGCGTATTACAACTTCTAGTAGCATGGCAGGATGTAGTTGTTCAACTTCTAAGTGACTTTTTCCTGTTTGAGCTCAAAATACCAGGGACGCCATCTCTCCCTGGCTTCCTCTTCACATCTGAACATATTTCAAACTGCTAACAGTCATCCTTAAATGGTGCTGAGTTTTAGACCTCCAGAATGTATGTCTATTGGTCTGCAGAATATGGCAAGGGGTGCACTGAGTTCCAAGACAGCCTGGAATTTGCGCTTGAGCTTTTGTCTCAGAAACAATAGCGACCACATTATTGCTGCCCATTGTGGAAAGCATCCTAGCTTTAGGCCACCGTATTTAGGTGCAAAGACAATGCACGCATGCTCTTAAAATCAGGTAAATAATTGATCTCTCACATCCACAGGTTCCTCTTGTTACCTGGATTTCACCAATCCTGAAGTGCGAAAATGGTATGCAGATCAATTTGCCTTCAAAACATACAAGGTGTGTATTTATTTGCTCTGATCTACATATCCCAGAAAGCCTGAAAATAGGGAAAATAGAAAAGATAAACTACTGGCTAAGCAAGTTGGTGGCTTTTGTAGCTGTATTATCATAACGTAGAGGAAAATATCTTGATGAGCTGAAGTACCACTGAGGAATTTTCTCCATGGACTTGTTGGAAAGTTGGAACTTTCCAACTTCTAAGAAAGTTGGAACCCGTATGCCACCAGTGAACCTGTTCACTTAGGTGCAGCAGTAGAATGGATAAACTGCAGGCATTTTAGCAACCCATAATCTAACACAGCTACTGCAATTCCAGCTTCTACTACCATGATGGCACATAAGGTGCGATGTGGGAGTGCTCTCTCATAGCTCGTGGTCACTTCACCCTGACTTTGTTTCCAGCAGTCCTGCCTAGTGCTGAAAGCATCTGGGTGAACACTGCTGGGCACCTCCAGTTCCCCCCTCCCTGTCCTGAAGTTCTACTTCCAGTAGGGTTGTTGAAACCACTACCATAGTGGACATGTGTAGTAGGCATTTCCCGTGCTGCTTTTCCTTTCCTTTTTTTCTCTTCTGGACTTCTCTAATTTTTTCCTCATGGCTGTTTAATACCTCTCTTTTCCCTGCCCCTTTTCCCTCAGCAGAAGTCAGCAATAGCAAGTACCTACTGAGTTTTGTAAGAATTGCAAAAATCAAGTGGGCTTGTAGGCTGCCATCCTGACCAGAAGGGCACCAAGAGAGATGAGATGAATGACTGGCAGATTTCAAGTGACCACCACAGGAGTATAATTACTGTGTTTTGCTTTGCTGCTGCCGTTTCTACTCATACCCCAGACTGGTCTGACACCCACTAGAAATAAACAGGCTAAGTCACAGCAATGGCTCTGTTATGTCCTAATTGCAACCCTGTGTCACAGGGATCCACTGATATCCTCTTTGTATGGAATGACATGAATGAGCCTTCAGTCTTCAAAGGGGCAGAACTAACAATGCAGAAAGATGCTGTGCACTACAACAACTGGGAGCATCGAGAAGTACACAACCTCTATGGATACTACCAGGTAGAGTATCTAGAGACACAAACCAGCAGTTGTTCTCATGGAGTATGTCTAAAGTGGTAACTTACACAGTAGTAGGTATTCTGTAACCTCTATCAAGGATTGAAACTCTGCTGTGCTGGATATTGCTATGTTTGAAATAAACTCTGTGATTGGTCACAAGAAAATGTGACAACATCCGTGCCTCTGCCATAACAATGTAAATTACATTGGCGGTGACTAGATGATGATAATAATGTTTTGTTGTTCAAGTATATTCTAGTAAAAAAGTGTTGCTTTAATAATAAGTATTATTTGTGGATGCATATTTCTTAATTTTCCTGCCTTGAAAGGGCTAAAAAGGCAGTGTAGCAAATATCCTAATTACAGAGTTTATCTTCCTGACTTTTATATTCATGCTTTTCAGCAAATGGCAACTGCAGAAGGACTCATCAGACGTTCTTCAGGAAAAGAGAGACCATTTGTCCTCACACGATCTTTCTTTGCTGGATCACAGAAGTACGGTAAGTAAGGACTAGCTGGATGCCTTCCATGCTGCTTTGTTCTATTAAGTTTGCTGTGTAGTAGTTAAGTCTAGAGAGGACAGAAACTGTCTTAGAAATACTGACATGGTGAGTTCGTAAGAGTGCAAGTGATTAAAAAAAATCAGGAGAGGCTGTCAAACTGTGTACAAGTTAAAGGCAGAAAAACAACCCGTGTCCTGTGACAAACCACTACCTGCTTTTATTGCATATTTCAGGATCCTCTGTGTATAAATAAAAAAAAAGTTGCAATGAACAGCAGTTCACCAATAGTTCATGACCATTCTTGTCTTCTTTCCTTAACTGCAAGCATAAGCTGAACCCAACTTTCCTGTGTAATGCTGAAACTGGGTATTTCCAGGGGCAGTGTGGACTGGAGACAACACGGCAGAATGGGGTTACTTGAAAATATCCATTCCAATGCTTCTCACGATCAGCATGGCAGGGATTTCATTCTGTGGAGGTAAGGTGTTTAGCTGGAGCTGCTCACTATGCATAAATCGCTGGTGCCACCAAGCTTGTATCCCAGGATAGACTTCAAAACAGGTGGTGGAAAGCTCCACAGTCCAGTGCATTTCAAGGCAGTTTCACAGAGTTGTCTGGTTTCACATGCCGGTAACTTCTCCACTAACTCCTATGTAGTGTTTGCATCCCATCTGGAGCAGCTGTCCTCAGGTGGTGTTCTGTAGCATCGCTGTGACTGTCCTTTGTCACTGCGGAAGGCACTCACTTAGAAAGCTCTCTTGAGATTTTTGTTAAAGGATAACTTGTTACACCAGTTTTCCACTCTTATTTGGACGAACAGCTGCCCAACAGCAGAACTGCAAGCACACTGTGAAATGCATGGATTTATACACTCAGAATGTTTGTTAGAGGAGTACTTCACATTTGTCAGAATAAATTCCAAAAATGTGTATTTTTATTTGTCTGCGCAATATCTAGCTGATGTGGGAGGGTTTATTGGAGATCCAGAACCAGAATTACTTGTTCGCTGGTATCAGGCTGGAGCCTACCAGCCCTTCTTCAGAGGTCATTCTAACATGGAGAGCAAACGGCGAGAACCGTGGCTCTTTGGGGAGAAGAACACCCAGATCATCAGGGAAGCCATTAGAGAGCGCTACGTCCTGCTGCCATACTTATACACACTGTTCTATCGCGCACATACAGCGGCTGAACCGGTTATGAGGTAAGAGCATAAGTCAGCAGGTTTAGTGACTATGTTCAACTTGGAGGAGGGAAGTTAAATTGCCATCTCTTACTTTTTTAATTGCTTATTTAAATATTAAAAAAGAAAATACACACAAAACCTACTAAATTCTATTTTCATGCAGTCTGCAATCCTTGGTAAGGTTCTCAGAGGAAAATTATATGTTTTGGCTTTTTTTCCAAATGACGCCTGGAACACACTGATTCAGTAAACACTGCACAGCCCTGAAACATGTTTTAAAAATACTGTAGACTGCAAAATTCTCCTCATAATAAATAGCATTATGTAGTATCCCAGCCCACACTTAGTGCTTAATGGCCTGGGAACTTGCTGACCTAAAAACTTTTTGCCCCTCATGAAAATAACTCTTACTGCTGAATTGTGACGGTTATAAAAGCGTATTTCATATTGGTAACTTGATCCTTTATCTCTGCAGTATTTCTTACAATTTTTCTTTTAGTAGAGAATCTCATAATCTAGAGGAGAAATGAAATTAGAAAATAAACTTTTGCTCTGCTGCTCCCTAACCTCTAAGAAAGTGTCTCAGGGGAATTGAACGCAACAATCCTTTCAGCAAGAGATGAATGTCATTAATCTCCCTGGTGTTACTGCGTCTTTGAAGTTGCCCTAGAACTCTCCCTTTGCACCACATTTACCTTTACTACTTGTTACGCAAGTACAATGCATCTCTTAAGTTTTAAAAACATAAAGGTCTTTTTGAAGAGGGTTGAGGGGTTTGAACTTTGAAGATGATTTGCATTACAGACAGTGTGAACATCTGTCTGCACATGTGTAAGCATAGATGCCCCTGTTGTATGCACTGACATAGGCAGTGGGTTTCTGTCTTTCTTGAAATGAAGCTTATGTTGACAGGTGCACTGCCCGCAATATTAAATAAAACTTTGATTATGTCAAATTTGCCGCAGTAGCTACAGAATTAGAGAGGAAGCATGGTATTTTTTACACTGAGATAAGCAGAGTGGAAAATGTGTCTCATTAGCAAGCACATAAACAGCAGGGCTGCAGTGAACAAGCAGGTGCCTACGAGCGAGCAGGTGAGCCAGGCTTTTTGTGTAAGGAAACCCAGACCCTGTCTCTGAATGAGCTATTGTTGTCATAATATCTTTGAATATACAACTTTAAACATACAACTCCTGTTCTGTAACCAGATGGTTGTCGCACTGCCCTTTTTTGAGAAAGACTGAAATTGAACTTCTGGTGCAGGTTTTTCAGTCATGACCGGGAGGAGACACGCTGTAAAAGCAATGGTCAACTGCTGAGAACAGGAAGGACTGTGCTGCAGGGACCAGCTCATCAGGTGTCACCATTGCTGGTAGACGGTGACAGAAAGGCTCATCCATCTCTCCTTTGCTAGAAGGAAGGGATATGTAGTGGAAGTTTGTAAGGAAGAAGGCAAGAGAGAAGAAAGTGAGGCTGCAGGAGGCCAAACCATAGGTATATATGGGGTGTCTTAACCCATGTTAACTGGGAACTCTCATCAGTGACTCAAAAAGAGTACTTTAAGACACAGAAGAGGACCTTGCCCTATCTTCAGTGCTTGATAGCTGTACATTGTAAAGAGAGGGAGGAAATGGAGCCTGAAAATGCCAGAAGGTCTTGAACAGACTGGTGTGAGAGGGGAAACTAACTGAATTTCACTTTCTTTCTTTCTACAGGCCTCTCTGGATAGAGTTCCCAGGAAAAATAGAAACTTTTGGTGTGGAAAATGAGTACATGCTCGGTAAGCAGGTATCTTCTCATTCTCTGGAATTTGAGTTAAATATTTTTTGGGTGATAGACTATGTCAGAAATGACAGTAGCAAACAACTACCATCCAAAACTGATTGTTTTTTGCTCTGATATGGCTCACTGCTAAAGTCAGTTTTCTCAGAAATTAAGTTTAAGAGATTAATGTGTTTGTGTAAAGCACATTCAGCCAATATGGGATGAGAGAATGCGAGGGGAATGGTACATTCCATTATTCTTTTTTACCTCTGGGCTCAAGAGTGCCTACTGATGGCTTTCAAATGAAGGGACATTCACTTCTCATGCAAAAGTCTGACCAAGGTAGGCAGGACACAGCTGCAAAGCTAAGTGTGGTGAAGCAGAGCATTTCAGAGGACTGTGGAAGTTCAGCTTCATCACCAGCAAAGCAAGGAGAGAAGTAGTTTATCAAACTGTACAGTCTATATATATTTATGCATTTTTTTTTAGGAGTAAAGAACAACCATCCCAAATGCAATAAGCTTAAGCAGATTTTTTTTTGCAAGGACATTGCTGTCTTCCACTCTTGGCTAGAAAAGTGTATTTTTTTGTTCAACCATAGAGCAAACGGGAAGCAAACTCTTAGACTATGAGGGGCCCAGAAGTGCCTCCAAGCTGGTGGGTATACAGTGCAGCCCAGCTGCATCCCAGTAGCCTAACAGAACAAGACCCAGGCAGCCATCAGCTCCCTACACATGCCTTTTTTTCCAGTAAAAAGTGAACTTAAGTACATGGCGTGCCCCAGCAAGCCCCTAAAATGGCTATGGGAGGCTGACAACCCCAGAGCACACAGCTTCCAGTCCAATGAGATGCAGCCTTGAGGACCACAGCCATGTTTATGTTTTTCTTCAGGAAATGCTTTGTTGGTGCACCCAGTCACGGAGAAAGACGCCAAGGCAGTGAGCATTCTCCTTCCAGGGTCAGAGGAGGTGAGGATGCGTATGAAGCTGCTCAGCTGTTCAGCCCACAGAAGTATTTTATACAGCAACATTCCAGCTCCCCATCTCTTAACTGCTGAGTGCTGCCACTGTGCCAAGTGCTGACCGGCCATTCTGTGCTACTCTGAACCTTGCTGCCATCTTTATACCTCGTTTGCTTGGCTTACAGTAAATTTACTTTCTTGCTTTTCCAAGAGCTGCTGCACAAATCTCAGGTCTCCTATAATTTAAAACTCCCCTCAAGGCCTGCTGCTTCTCATGGAACACCAAAAACCACCTTCACTAAATTGTCCATTCCCTTTTTTCATGCATTTCTCTTTAGGTTAAACTTCTCTTTTATGTAGAAGAAAACGGATCTTTGAAGAAAGGTCATAAGGAAATCAGAGGGAAGCTGTGGGGAGGGAAAATTATAACGAAATACAAGCCTCAGTAGGCTGTGTTGTGTGTAGCAAAGACTTTGACATGTACAGAGATCAGTTCCTCTCTGAAGTAAAGTTACTTATCCACAGGATGGCACTGTGATCCACTCCTACAGAGAGTTTGGCTGCAGCAGCCGAGAGGTGGAGGAAGGAAAGGAATTTGGGGAAAATAGTTCCTAAGGGAAAGCCTGAGACTCTAGAGAGGAATGAGAGGAAAGACAGCAGCGAAGGGGAATGTGTGAGACCATGCAGAGCCTTGTGACCCTAATGCATCTGAGGACACTGAGAATTCTTCTCAATATAAGGAGAAAAAACAGACTAGGCTCTTCAAACAAGTTAAGAAAAATACTTTTATCAAGATCTCTATGGGAATTGACTGCCTGGCACACTGAAAGCAGTTAAACCTGTTGGCAAGTGTGGTGCATGGGAAGTTTCAGGTGTAGCTCTCTTTTGTGACCTGTTATTAGCAACTTTGTTGTTAATTTTCACTGCAATTTAAATCCGCTTATTCTGTAACTCAGCATTTCTAGATAAAAAAAGAGTGGTATTTCATTGTTTTGCATTTCCAGATGCTTTAAGACATACAAGATGTTATGCAAGCTGTAGAACAGACCAGCTTATTTTTGTGCTTCAGGAATGAGAATTTATTCTTTCCATCCAGAAGGTCATTTGATTTAAAAAGTAAATGCTTTTTCTTGCACATCAAATAAGTTTTTAGGAACAGTGACAGTAAGGTTAAGTGGGAGAACAACCGCATCTGCAGAGGGAACAGATCATGCCATATGTCAGGCTAATTCTTTTTTCATTTTTCCTAGATTTGGTATGATTTCAGAAAATTTAAACGAATGGAAGATCTAGGCACTCTGAAGATCCCAGTAACACTGGAGAATGTATGGTTTTGTTTTAAAATACTACTTCCATTGAGCAGAAAAAAACCAAATAGGCTTTTGTTTTGTCAACATTCAAAATCAGAAAAGTGACGTTGCAATTTCCTTGTAGAAATGTAACGTAAAATAGCTTTTGTAGAGAAGAAAATCCCATGTCCTTTGTTGTTAGATGGAGCACTAATATGTCCTGGTGGTAAAGAAAAGTGAGATGATGTAAGGGTGACTTCTCCAAGCAAAGGTATTTTGCTTGTACACGTACAGGAAGATTACTACTGTTCCCATTGTTAGCTGAATAGTTTCTTTATGTACTTGTGATAAAAGCTGATTTTGGGCTTTAGTGAGAGCAAGCTTCAGTTATCCCTGTTCCAAGTTAAAATTATATGATCAGAGTATATGAACTTTTCTATACTGGCTTTTTTTTTTTTTTCTTCCAGATTCCTGTATTCCAGCGAGGAGGCACTGTGATACCTCTGAAGACCACAGCTGGAAAATCCACTGAATGGATGACAGATATTTCTTACGAACTCCGCGTGGCCCTGAACACTGAGGTACTCTGAGATGATGTTCCCTTTACAAAGTTGCCTTTTATTACATCTGACCTTGTTATGGTCCTTGCTGCCTGTTCGATCAGCACAACGGTATCTGCATCTGTATGCCAAATGGCTCTCCCGCACTTCTCCTGTTTGGGGGGGCTGCCACCTCCCCTCCCACTGTTCCCTTAAAATGAGACTGAGTATAGCAGTGGCAGAACATTTTTCTGACCGTCCTCATCCCTCCTCCAGTTCCTTGGAGGAGGGAGCAGAGAACGGTCAGGCCACAAACTTCCTCTTGGACACAGAGAGAGAACTTCCCACAACTGTCTTTTCTAATAAATGAGGTGACACCTGGCACCCACATCAGTTTACAAAATGAGGATGTCAGAGCACTCACAGACCTGGACTCTCTGAGCCTTCCAGGGATACAAGTCACTAAGTAAAAATAAACACACACCCTTCACTATGAAGTGTAACATATAGTGAGGCATTTTTAGTTTCTTTGTCCAGCACTAGAGGCTGCTGTTAATTTGCTCCACCTGGTGTGTTTCACAGGCCTGTGCAATGGGTGAGCTCTACCTAGATGATGGGCATTCATTTCAATATCTCCACAAGAAGCAGTTCCTCAATCGGAAATTCACTTTCCATAAGAACATTCTGTCTTCCAGGTAACAGCAATTATGGAAAAAAGCCACCAACACACTGTCATTGGAAATGCCTTTTCTAGTTCATGAGGCCTTCTTACAGGTGTAGAAGTATTAGCCTCATCTATTGCTTAGTGAAGTCCCAGAGCGTGCAGAATCCGTTATAAAACTGCAGAGGTAAACAATGTTTTGTATAAGTCTAAGGGCAGAAACACATGCAATACCGAGGGTTCTCATTGTTTCAGTCTAGTCAAATCTGCAGATTCTACGTATTTACTCAAATACAAAGAAAGTAATCAGCAGGAGTAAAGCCTATCAAAGAGACAAAAAGAAGATAAACTGGGAGATTTGCAAATAGGCAATACCGGGAGTGCTTGTATTTTCTAAGATGTGTTTTTCTAAGATCCTCACTGAGAGGGTGGTCAATCACTGGAACAGGCTGCCCAGGGAAGTGGTCACAACACCAAGCCTGTCAGAGTTCAAGGAGCATCTGGACAATGCTCTTAGTCATATGATTTAGTTTAGGTAGTCCTGCGAGGAGCAGGGATTTGGACTCAACGATCCTTATGGGTCCCTTTCAACTTGAGATATTTTGTGTGGGAACCACAAACAGACACCATCACATGTAGTCTCCAAAAGTCATCAACAAATGTACCATGTACATTAGCATGGTAAAAAATACAGGAAAAGCATGTGAAAGGAAGCATGAGTAGACACAAGCTGCAAAGGTTGAGTGAAACAACCTAAACGCCAAAAATATCCGTAGCTGCTTGTAGGGAAAGAGATCCTAAATATGTCACTATGACACTTTCACTATTGAGGTATGTTGCCCATGGGGCTGTGCAGTACATAAATGGTGATTTTACAGGCATTTGTTTATTTCTTCAGGGTTCAAAAATATGCAGTAAAAAATTAGCTGATAATGGGAGAAAGTTTTACTTGTTTCAGGAGAAAGGTAAACAGAGGAAAGGAAGCCAGTATAGGGAACTTTCAGGGTGAGACTGAAGTATTGCTTTCTCTATATGGTGCTGAACTTTTACTGATGGACAGAAACTAACGTATATGAAATTATTTTCTTTTTTCAGGTGCACAGATGAAAGCGGACAATACCACACCACATGTGTGGTTGAACGGGTGATAGTTCTGGGATTTGGACAGCAACCCACTTTTGTGACAGCCTGTTCCAAGGGTAATGAACTGACTTCCATTTTACTCCAATTATTTGAAATACCATTGCACCGCTGCCATTCACTAGAGGTGGCAAACTGACAGCTCTATAAAGGAAGTGTTATAACATAGGGAGCATCTTTGTTTAGTTTTATTTGCTACTTTTTGGATATCAAGGACAGAATTTAGTGAAAGGAGACAGCAGCTACTCACCACTAATATTACAGGCAATATTAAAGAACACTTGCTTTTTTGTAAGGCAAATAGATACATCAATAACAGTGGTTCAGACTTAACAAGTTCAGATAACTTTGTCCTGCACAGAATACGACCAGAGATAGCATTTCAAATGAAGAACCATTTGCTTGGATCTGTAAGCCTGCCTGGTTTAGAACAGCAAACTTGCAGACAAAAACAGAATTACCTTTATGTTCTCTTGCTCATTCAAAAGCATCTGGAGTTCCTGACTATGTGAGGATCGCTAGAAGTTGTGAGGAATCCCATATGGATTGGCAGCGGCATCTAGAGAAAGGGCTTATGATTTCTGGCTGCTTTCCAAGCATGCCGCCTTCACTTGGGGAATCGCATGGACATGGCTTTCTGTCTCCACCTGTTGAGCTTGAGGACTTTTAGGGTGCTTGGAAGAAAACCTATGCTGAAACAAGGGTTATTTTTTTCAGAAAAATCCCTGAATAGTTCCATAGTTTGATGTACCATAGTGTGAAAGGTCAGAAAAAAAGAAATAGTTTTTCCAATTCTGCTACATTCTTATGCGTATACTGGGCAGATTTGACTACTGTTTTTTTTGTTAATCAATCCTTTCCACCAGCGGCAGGGACAGTCTGAATTAAAAACTGGAGGGAGTCATGTGTAACTGCATTTCAGAAGGGTTCTTCTTAAATCTTATACTGAACTCTCTTGTCCTGTTCAGATGGGAAAGAAAAAGAAGTGGTTTTCACATACAACATGAAGACCTCTGCACTGACGCTGGAAAATTTAGCCCTGAGTGTAGATGCTGACTGGGAGATTTGCATCAACTGAAAGAAGACACTTCTTCGAAGAATTCTTGAGAAGTTGAGGGAAAATAAGTTGGGAGGACTTAAAAGGCTCACTTGGATCCAATCAAATCAAGGAACATGTTTCCCACCTACACCCCAAAGTAATGTTTCCTGCAATTTTTCTTTTAAAGCAGTAATTTAAACTTGGATAGCTCTTTTAGATGGCAAAAGTAATAGCACTAGGATCTTTGGGGAAAAAAGCTAAATACTATCATCTCCTTCAGGCTAGCTTCAGTTGGGCTTTAAAATTGAGTTCTACCTTCACTTGCACTGGAAAAATCACAAATTGATAGGGTGAGATTTTGGCTTGTGATCATGAGGTTTAATTCAAGTATTTGGAAATCCCACTATTCAGAGACTGGAGTTCTTGAGAAGAGCAGATCTGTGCCAGCTCGACAAGCAGCATCAGTAGATGTGCCAGATGCAGAGGTTATCCTCAGAGTTCTGCCTGCAAGCTGCCTTGTGAAAACAAACCCAGAAGGAGCCACACAGTGTAATTACAGACACTTGCCCTTTCCGCTCCTTATGACAATGCGAAATCAGGAAAGTGAACAACAGGCTAGCCAAACCGTTCAGTCACAGAAGGTAAGATTTGAGTAGGTTGTGCCAGTCAGTTGTGCAATAGTAAAAGACAGTAACATGGGAGTGCAGAATTCTCTCCAGTAGCCGGCTTTGAAACTGGTGTTTGAATTTTGAAAAGGCACAGGTCTACCTAAGTGCAATACTGGCTTAGGGTAGCAGCTAGACTCGCACAGAAACATTTTCCATGTTATTGCTCCCCTCTGCAAGTAATACTTAGAAAAAAGTCATTTGTTAGGAAAGAATTGGCAATTTTGGATGATTAAATGTCATTAGTTAAAGCCAGCCCAGTGAAGCAGCTCAGATTATGGAGAGCTCTGCTTCTCCACATCTGCCAACTCTTGCCAAGATTTGGCTTCCTTTACACATATTTTAGTAATTTCTTGGACAGTTTTTAGTATCTGGCTGAGATTTGAGCCTGGTATTTATGAAGCAAATTTTTAGTTTTAATGGGATTAATTCTGCATTTCACCATCCCACTTCGTGCTTATTCCCCTATTCTCTTACAACTCACCCTAATGTTCCCTTTCCTCCTTTTCCCGCCATCTCTGCAAACAGAACTGGTGTGTCCTGATGCTTTCTTCCCTTTCAAAACCAGGAGTCATCCTGAGTCCCACATCCCCTACATTCTGCCTATTGCCAGAGCCCTTTCCGTATCAGACATCTCTTTTTGCAGGCTGCCATTGCTCCATGGCTCAAGTTGTTTGCCCTTTCTATTTGCTACACTTGTCAACTGTATTTTTTTTAAAACCATTTGTGCTTTGAGTCAAGTCTGAACATGCCATCAGTTGGCTTTTGTGAATATAAAAGGGCAAAATTTACGTAATGTCTTTTAGCAAGATAAGGAAGTATTTTCTAAAAAACTCTTAGGAAATGGAGAATGATGCTCACCATTTTTGCCAACTAAAGGCAATGTGACCGTCCATTTGTGTGTTGTTCCCTACTCTTCTTACCAAGTCTTTTCTGTGCTTGGTCAGTCATTCCCACCTGCTGCTGTCTGTCCTCTGCAGAGCAGATTTCTGAGAACAGCAAGCGTGAGAGCAAACTGTGACTACTCCGTCCGCTCTTGAATACCAAGCGCAGTTTGTTCCCCAGCAGACCCTTAGATTCCTTCTTTTTCCTTGTGCGGAGCTGTTTGTCAGCCCCTTCTAGCAGAGAGTGTGAGCCTCCACTTCAGGAACTGGCAGCCTAAATTCTGTTGTGCTTAATGCAGACGAGTAAATCCAGGTGGAACAGTAGCAAGTAGATCTTTACATCTGTGAGAAGAGAGACAGACCCTATTTTTGAGACAGACCCTATTTTTCTAGCAATTTCTAAGCTTTTATTGACAATTGCTTCTTATGTTTAAGCATAGAAGTGCTTCTGACAGGATATAATTATTGTCTGGAGCATTTTAATGGAATGTTTTAACTGGTATTTCGGAAGTTAGAAAGTAAGTGAAATAAAGTAACAATGAAGCAAGTTACGTGCCTTATTCCTTCTAACCTTCTTTCTACTGTTTAGAATCACTACTAAGTATTCTTCCAAGGGTATCTGGTAAAAATGAATGACTACTTCTTGTACTCTGTCCCTCAGTATGATATCTGCACTATAGCATATACTCATGGGTCAAATTTTCAGTGGTATGAAGTGCTTAACTTCTACCGATTTCAATAGGAATTAGTTGCTGGAAATCTTAGCAGTTGTGTCTTTTAAATTTATTTCCTCAGATTTAAAGAATATCATTTACATTGATATTTTTAGCAACTCGCATACTTTTCCACATATTTATGCCATAGATGAAGAAATAAATTTATAGTGTATCTTTACAAAAAAAAGTAATTGTATTCAATTAGTGAAAACAACCGGAGATAAAACTTTAAAAAAATTAAATAGAAAGATTATCATTCACGTAGTTCACTTTTGCTCTGTCTGAACAGGTCAGGTATTGGGATACTTCTGCTTGCAAAAAAATTCCATTGCACAAGGTGGTTTAATGGACAAGGGGTCTATTTTTCTGTTTATAGCAGACAGCATATCCATTCTTCTCTATGGTAACTTGTGTTTTTTTAAAGATGCCGTTTGTCTTTTATTGGCAACTGCTGTTTCTCACAAAAACCATCTGTCCAGTAAAAAATAAGAAAAGGAGAAGCTGTTCTTTGAACAGGTATAACCACATAATACTCCTGAACATCTGTAAAAAGCAGCATTGGGTTAGAAGTGAGAAGTGCATGTCCACCTGCCATTCCCTATGCAGGCACTACTGAACTGTTAGCTGTCGCAGTGGCAGCAGGTCATACCCTGACACTTGCTGACCATCCCAAGAAAAAAAAAGAAATAATAAAAACACTGCTAATCACGGAATTTTTCAGAGTTGGAAGGGACCTCTAGAGATCATCTAAGTCCAACTCCCCTGCTAAAGCAGGATTGCCTAGGGCACATTACTCAGGACTGCATCCAGGCGGGTCTTGAAAGCCTCCAGAGAAGGGGACTCCACAACCTCCCTGGGCAGCCTGTTCCAGTGCTCTGGCACCCTCACCGTAAAGAAGTTTTTTCTTATATTTGATCGGAACTTCCTATGTTCCAGCTTGTGCCCATTACCCCTCGTCCTGTTACTGGGAACCACTGAGAAGAGTCTGGCTCCATCCTCCTTAAACCCACCCTTTAGATACTTGTAAACATTAATAAGGTCTCCCCTCAGCCTTCTCCAGGCTAAAGAGTCCCAGCTCTCTCAGCCTTTCCTCATAAGGGAGATGCTCCAATCCCTCAATCATCTTTGTTGCCCTATGCTGGACTCCCTCCAGTAGTTCCCCGTCTCTCTTCAATGGGGGAGCCCAAAACTGGATGCAGTATTCCAGTTGTGGCCTCACCAGTGCAGAGTAGAGGGGGAGAATGACCTCCCTTGACCTGCTGGCCCCACTCTTCCCTATGCAGCCCAGAATTCCATTGGCCTTCTTGGCGACAAGGGCACATTGCTTGCTCATGGATAATTTACTGTCTACCAAGACCCCCAGATCCTTTTCTTCAGAGCTGCTTTAGAGCAGGTCCACCCCTAACCTATACTGGTGCCTGACATTCTTCCTCCCCAGGTGCAGGACCCTACACTTGTCCTTGTTGAACCTCATTAGGTTCTTCTCTGCCCAGCTCTCCAGCCTGTCTAGGTCATGCTGGATGGCAGCACAGCCCTCTGAGGTGTCAGCCACCCCACCCAGTTTGGTATCATCAGTGAACTTGCTGAGCATACACTCTGTCCCCTCATCCAGGTCGTTGATGAATACGTTAAACAATACTGGTCTAAGTATGGACCCCTGGGGGACACCACTGGTTACAGGCCTCCAACTCGACCCTGCTCCATTAATCACAACCCTCTGAGTCCTGTCACACAGCCAGCTCTCAATCCACCTCACTGTCCCCTCGTCTAGTCCACACTTCCTCAGTTTCCTAAGGAGGATGTTATGAGAGACAGTGTCAAAAGCCTTGCTAAAGTCAAGGGAGATGACATCCGCTGCTCTGCCCTCATCTAGCCAGCCAGTTATAACATCATAGAAGGCTACGAGATTGGTCAAGCTTGATTTACCCTTGGTAAATCCATGTTGACCACTTCCAATAACTTCCTGCTCTTGAACGTGCTTGGATATGACATCCATAATGAGTTGCTCCATTACCTTCCCAGGGACGGAGGTGAGACTAACCGGTCTGTAGTTCCCTGGGTCCTCCTTCCTGCCCTTTTTGAAGACTGGAGTGATATTGGCCTTCCTCCGGTCCTCAGGCACCTCTCCTGTTCTCCATGACCCTCCCCAGCAGCCCACAAGGAACTTGTCAAATGCCACACCTGTGCTACTGATATTCTTCCCGAAACAGAGCTCTGTGTATGAGACGTAATAGATGAATTTTTGTACTGGGCAAAAAGGGAGAACATGAAAGAAAGAACATACGCACAGGCTCCAAAATGAGCATTTTTCCTGAAGCTGTGCAATGAGAAGCCCTTGCATCACTTGCATTGCTCTTGAAACATCCTGGAAAGAGAGAGATGTGTCTCTGCCAAGCTGTCCTGCAGAGTAATGTCAAATATGAGCCCTGCAATCCTTGCGTCTAAATGTAATGAGGAAGTCATCAATTCTGCATCTGAACTATCCACCGTGAAGAAATTGCGTTCCCATCTCCATGAACACTTGAATCTGCCCTTTCTGGTTGCCCTGTTGGTGCAAGAAGGCTTGCATTCATGATAAAAAGAAAAGGATTTAGGCCACCGTTAGAAGACTGAGGATTAATACTTCTAGAGGGTTGTCAAGCTTGCCAACTATATTACCTTCTTTAAAAGTTCCCCTAGTGAAGGCTTTTTTAATGATGTTTAGAGATTGTCCATTGTACTGTTGGTTTGAAATGTGTAAACCAAGCAAATGGATGAGGAAAAAAAAAAAAAGAAGAATCAGTGCTTTGGAGAACACCATAGTACTAGGGCAGAAGGTCAGCAATGTGTACATGAGCCAGAGTCCAGAGACAAGTGTCATTAAGCAAAAATAACGCTGATGTCATCGTGTGATTTAAGACTTCCCAATCAAAGAAAAATCAAGGTGTTAGGGGGCTTTTCTTGACGCCTTTTAAAGAACTGGGTTATAGAGAAGAGCAACATGTGTTTAGATTTTCTTTCATAGAGACTGTGAATTTGTCCCTTATCCCACTGTTGTGTGATAAAATAAATGTGCAAAGTCAGACGTCTCCTCTAAAATTGGTATATGCTAGCACATGCAGAATGGCCCAGTTTCTACAGTGGGCCCCGTATATGAAAAGGTGCCTTTTACATGGGAGGTAGCTACCACCAAGTGAATCTCAGTGCTGGTGAGCTGCTTTCTAGAGGAGCCAAACCCAGCTGGCAGGTATTGACCTGACCTCAGTAGCATAAAATAATTACTTTTTTCACTACTAGGAGCATGCCTTCAGATAAGCCTCCCTACTAGTAAAAATCTCTATATATCTTTTCTGCAGCAAAGAGTAGAAACAACAAGTTGAGTACAACTGTTCCTTCCGGAGTGTCAGGACGAGTTTAGTGGCTGGCAGTAATTCGTAAGTGTGTCCCCAGATCAGCAGGAGTTTAGCTTCCAGTTTCGCTGTTCTCTCTACTTAAGGAAAAGATGGGCTGCTTGCACAAGGAGTCAGCCTGCGCATGGAGCCTGTCCCAGGGACATGCCTGGCCTCGGCATGAGCTGCGCAGAAGATTGACACCATCTTACTAACCGTCTCACTTTCCCTCTCTCTCACCCTTTGCCTGTAGTTATTTTTAGATTTCATGGGTAAAAGCTTGTCCCTTCTGGGCTCTTACGCGCACAGGACAGGCGCACACACACATGCTGTAGATACAACAACTCAGGCACAGGAGTTAGCCAACAGATTATCCTGTTCTACATTGAGGAATAAATTCCAATTTGTTATGACAAAATACCACCCTCTGAGAGGATGCACAACGCCCTTAACCACATGGAATTCTATTGCTTGCCGATTTGACTAGGAGACTTTCAACGGATAGAAAAAGCGGTTTACCCAGCAACTTCCTCTTCTCTCAAATTTCCTTCCAGTTTGCAAGACCTTGCTTTCTTTCAACGTCTGCTTTAAGCCTGATTCCCATGCCGACCGCCATAAATGCAGCAGTGGCTCAGCAGACAGGTGCTGGGTCGGTTCCCAGCGCTACTATTAGCACTACAACTGAAGGTGCGGGTGGGGGCACGGGGGGGATTTATTCTGCCATTATAAGTCGCAACCAGCCCATTATCAGAGTGAAGGAGAAGACCTATGAAGAGCTTCACAAGAAGTGCCTGGAGAAAAACATTCTCTATGAAGATCCTGATTTCCCACCGAATGAATCCTCCCTCTTCTACAGCCAGAAAATCCCTATCAAGTTCGAATGGAAAAGACCACGTGTAAGTAACATGTTTGCTGAGTGTTTTTTACTGTCTGTAAATTGAAGTATTCACCCCGAGCTTACATTTTTGCAGAAAGTGTGTGTTGTGGGAGGCAGGGGGAATAAGCTGGAAACGTATTTCCCTAGAGCTCTCCTGGAAGATAACTAGCTAGGGCTGTGGAAGCTCAGAGAGTGTGTATATAATGACTAAAATACAATAAACAAAAATTAAACAAAATAAGAGATGGAATTAAATATGTAGAAAAAGAAATATGGAATTTAATTTTCTTCTTTCATGATTTGCTAGGGATTTTCTTGTCTGAAACTACCAAAAAAGAATTCTCCTCATTCTGCTACAAGTTGTTGGGTTTGCTGAGGCTTAATTTTTAAGCACTCCCTTATTTCGCTTACAACTTTACTTCAGCATTCTGCTGGTTTCCTAATCTGTGAAAATAAAAGGACAGGTTAGGGTCTGAAACATGGTTTTATTCAGTTGATTGCTCCCAACGTTGCTTAGCCAACTTACAAATGTAGTTTAGCGTATTATCCATTTACCATGAACGTAAGCGTTATAATCACTATGAGGACCCACTTCTGCCTACTATTCCCATTTATTTTTCCTGTCTTGTGGGCATTCCCCAGCCTGCCTTCCTCTTCTTTCCCACCCTGAGTCTCTCTCACAGGCAGAGGACTAATTCCTCAGTTCCCAATTGATTCCCCATCCTACCACATGAGGAATTCTCCTCTTTCCCTGTCATTCCTGCTGGGCAGCTGCTCCCCTCCAGTACCCCTGGGACACTGCCTCAGCCCCTGCTGTCCCCTGTCTGGCAGCGAGGACGTGCTTCTGAGGAGCTTCCCCAGCTCCCGTTCTCTGGCAATTTTTTGCCGCCTCTTCTAGATTTGCCATACTCCCCCAACACCCAAATCTGTGCTTCAGTGGCAAAGTCAGTGGTGGTAGAAAAAGCTAACCACAGGAACGTATCTAAAGAGCAAAAGCCCGGGAGCTCTTGTGGGCGGCCGTTACAGACGCAGGGAAAGGCCGTGTGCCACTGTCGCAACAGTGTGAGCAACAGGGGGGGAGCAACATGACTCCCCCGCCTGCTGTGCCCTGTGCGTATGTGCTCTGTCACTCCTTCACCATCACCACGGCTGCATCAGCTCCTGGACACGCGTGTGAATGAGTTAAATGAAGCCACAAGTCAATCATCTTAAAGGGATGGATTTCCCTTATTTCTACAGAGAGGAAAGTGACACAGCAGTACGGTGGATGAGTGCCAGCACCCTGGGGCAGTCAGACCACTAGTGTGAATATCATTAAAAATAAAGCACAATGTAACCTCACGCTTGTCTAATATATCTGAGCAGGCACAGACCAAGCCTTTGGTTTTGGGAAGGTTCTTCCCGAAGAAGGGAACACTTCAGGATCTCTATCCCAAACATAGTTCTCTAAGCCACTCATTAACAAATAGGTTTTGGAGTTCTATACTTATTATTCAGCAACAACATGCTAAGGACTGTAGAAAGACTCAAAACCTAAACATCAGAACCAAAGCTATCTGTGTTCTTTTGACACAAGTGTTGACATCTGATGTGTCTGTGCTGCCGGATGCAGGTAGAGCAGAGGCAGGAGATCCAGAGAGCTGCAGTCTGTGCCTGCCGAGTACTGGTGTGCTTTGGGATCGTGGATCCAGTCGGTCCTGACTCCCATAGAGATGGCTGTCCTGCTGGGGACGCACCGGGCCTATGCCTTCTGTTGCAAATGTGTGTGTTTGTTTTAAAACAAACCCTGTAATTCAGGTCATTGCTGCACCCAGTAGGTCCCCAAAGAGGAGAGACACATTTATCACTTTCTCCTTTTATAATGCATCCCCCACCTTGCCATCATACCACAACTGCAAAGTGAGACCTCTTGAGCGCTGATGCAAATACCTGTGAGACCTCTTGAGCGCTGATGCAAATACCTGTATTTATCGGTGCTGATCTCAGATTGACTCAGGACTTTGCTTCACAGAATCATAGAATGGTTTATGTTGGAAGGGACCATAAAGATTATCTAGTTCCATGGGCAGGGACACCTTCCACTAGACCACGTTGCTCAGAGCCCCATCCAGCCTGGCCTTGAACACTTCCAGGGAAGGGGCATCCACAGCTTCTCTGGGCAACCTGTCCCAGTGCCTCACCGCCCTCATAGTGAAAAATTTCTTCCTGATATCCAGTCTAAATCTACCCTCTTCCAGTTTGAAGCCATTACCCCTTGTCCTATCACTACATGCTCTTGTAAAAAGTCCCTCTCCAGCTTTCTTGTGGCCCCCTTCAGATACTGGAAGGCTGCCATAAGGTCTTCCCAGAGCCTTCTCTTCTGCAGGCTGAACCCCAACTCTCAGCCTGTCCTCACAGGAGAGGTGCTTCACTGGACTCTGAAACTGTAGGTTATATAGCACTGGCAGGAAGACTTGCCCTATAATAGCATGTACACGAATAGCCACAATAGACACGTTAATAGCACGTCATAAAGTCAAATTTATATGAAGGAGTGATACTGGGCTAAAGGGTATTTTGCTAAGAGATTAAAGCAATCATTGAAGCACTAAATGTAAAGATTTTACTGCACAGGCCAAGTTTTCTAACAGTCTGTAAAGATACAGACAACTTCTGTTCTTATTAAATTGCAATGGCATTTTTTTGGCAAAGAAAGCAACTAGCTTCTAAAAAATTGTCTTATAAAGTGGTAATTTTTAATCTCTTTGAAATTCAGGTCAAACTGAATTGAATCAGATTTGATAATGCATTCTAACAGAAAACTAAATACCAGACAATTCAGAAGTCCTGAGAGAGTATCCTAACGCTGGCTTCACTCTAGGTCCTTTCCCTGATTTCTATAGGATATTGTATATTCCGCATACGCCCAGGAATAGCAAACAGAGTGATCCATGTTCTCTAAGATCTCATTTAAAACAGAGAGCTGGGAAATAGGCAACCTGTTCCAGACTGCCTCTGGCTTCCTGAGTCACCTCAGTCACGTCACCTAACCTATATATGAAAGATTAATGCTGGCCTTAAATGAGCATTATCTGCGATGACATGGATTGACGTGGGATAGTTGAGTGCAAGTTTTTCCAGAAGCTCCAAGTATTATTTGAGGAATCACAAAGTTAGTCTAAAGGGCACATGTTTGCCAGTTACCAACACTATAACCAAGCACTGATGATGGTGCCGTTCCTCAGCTGAATAGTGCTGCTTCTCTGCAGCCCTCACACACTGTGCTGACATGTGGAAAGGCTAGGAGTCTGCTGGGGATTTACAAGGACCCCACAGCAAGTCAGCCACACGATGGCCCTCCCCCGATCCCAATCCCAGGATGGGCAACTCTCCTTCCCACCTGTGGGATGCTGGGACCCGGGCTCTCTCTGCTTCCCCTGGCAATGGCTGTGCTGCAACTCAACCCTTTCCTCAGGGCTCCTGCAATTCATTACCAAGGTGGAGAGAGGTGTCGAGCATTCTGGCCCCAGACCTACCCCTTGCCTCATGTGTCTGGCTCTGCAGGCTCTTCTCTGTGCTATCTGGAGGTCAGGTCCTCTACCGACACCTCCTAAAATGTGCGAGGGCAGCGAGGGCACTGGGAATGGTCTTGTGCCTTACCATCAGAAGGACGGCTGCCATGCAGAGCAGCTGTGAGCCTTGGCACGGGGGCTGCGAGAAGGCCCCTGTAATTCCATCCAGCTAGTGACTGCCATGCTGCAACATGAATGCACAGAGCAGACCACCTAATACTCAATTTGGGCAAAAGCCAAGTGACAGCCCTGAAAGTTTCCCCAAGTAAAGACTGCGGGATCCTTCCAGTGTTTCTCTCCAGAGTATGTGTGAGTGTGGTTTAGGTACATAGAGGGGAAATAAAATCCCCCTCAGTTAATGCATAATATTAAATCATTTTCTCACCCATGGAAGGTAAGAGAAGCCCAAAGAGCCATTCTCACCTGCACCATGTCATATCCAGCTCAGTGGCAGGCTCTGTGCTCAGCTTTCTTAATGACCTCTGCCTCCCACCTCTACGCTGCCTCTGGGAGCTTCTGTGGGCTGACAGCAGGGACAAAGTCACTGATCTTTAAGAGTTGAAAAAAGTCTGTATTGTAACACAATGCAGAGTATTGAGAGGTCCTGCTGCAGTCCTGTTTGGATCTAATGACACTAGGACATTAATAGGAAGGCTCTGCCGTGGCACTGTGCTTTCAAATGTACCATTGTCATTCTCCCTGCTCACAGCCAGGAGGTCACAGCATTAATCGCCAGATTCTATGACTTCCCTACGGTGATCCTGTCCATAGCCAAGAAAGTCAGCAGGAAGAGCTTTCTTTTCAAAATGAATACAAATAAAATCAAGTCATCAGACTAGTGGATTTTGCTTAGAAAGAAAATGAATCAGTCTGATCATCTGCTGCTCAGGTGTGAAGCTGTTTGAATTTAGTAATCATAAAATGTGTGCCTCTACAGGCAGTACTGCAAATCAAAGCAAGGACAGTGTTTAGTGCCACCAAGGCAAGACTTTCAGATGAGAGTAATCCAACTCTGAAACTCTAAAACCAGCTTGGTGTCTGACAATGTCGAGCTCTGCCTTGAAGTCTGCAGCACAGACATTTAATAGCATGGTCTAGAAGGGACCAAGGGAGCAGCCTGAGGTTACAAATTGTCTTAGGCAGAACCAAAGAAGATGCTTCCTCTACTTGATAGGATCAGTTTAGGGAATTTACTTAGAATGATGCATTTATTAACAGCAGGTTTTTAAAGGAATGAATGCTTTTTGCTGCAACAGTATAAGCTGAGTGGAGGGTTTTTCCTGATGCAGAAGAAAAGCTAATGAAAATATAACAAAGGTCAAATGCCATTTTTAGTTCCATGCTGCCTTTGCATTTTCCAGTGCTCTCTTCCAACTGATTCGTAAGTACCCTCTGCCCAGAAAGCAGCAGGCACTACTAATGGGTTTTTCCTAGGATTTTCTGTCTCTTTTGCTGTAACCTTGGCTCTTTGTAATGAAGTTACAGTCCAAACTGAATCAAGCCAGTGAAAACAAAGGTCCCTTGGATAGTACAAGGCTGTCTGAGGCATTCAGATCACAGAAGACTCTTTCTAGATGAATCATTGCATCGATGAAGTGCAGCCTGTTGGGATTCTCTCTGATAACTTGACCGAAGAGATGAAGAGCAAACCCTTGCTCAGCCAGGGAGGCTGGGAGGACAGATCTGCGACCTGCATCTTGAACACCAGGTCATCCCACTCTGCTCACTGAGTACTTCTCATCAGCCTTGGAAGACCTTGAAACCTTTCCCTGTAAATTCGGCTGTACTCAGCACAACTAGCACAGCTGGAGATGAACTAGGGTAATACAATATTAAAAGTATATCCACAGCGTACTAAACGCACCTGGCCACCATAAGGAAATGCAAGAAAAGCATTTTAGTCATAGCTAAATCGGTCCATCTCACAACTGTATGATTCCCTCATTTTCATTTATTTACCAACCATCCTCCAAAGCAAACAAGTCCAGGATGCAATAAATTGCTCTGATGAACAATAATTGCTGTACATTTAATATTTGGAAACACTTAGGCCCCATCTAGCTACCTTCATCTAAAACACAGCATGCTGGATTTCAGAGATTGTTACTGTAACAGGAGCAGGATCAAGCTAAAATACAGCAATAGAGGCTGAAAAACACAATAGGAAAACCTGGCATCTCACAGCTAGTTTTCAGAAGAGCACCACAGCAATGTGAGGAAGAACATTTTCAACAGAGCAAGTGGGTGGAGATGCATGAAGGCATCTCAAACAGCTGCCTTGGCAGAACTGGACCCCAGGACAGCTGACTGAGGCCCAAAATAACAGGACAATCCCTCCATTCCCTCCCTTGCGGAGAATAAGTTGACTGCTGGGAGGAGCCGGAAGCTGGTCTCTCTGGCTATATGACTAATCCAAATATTTACATCAAAGCAACTCTGCTGATTACTGTGAAGGAGCAAAAAAGTGGGCTCAAGCCAAGTGAAACTACTAGACCTGAAACATGAGTCTGGGAAAATCCAGGGCTACGCTGATGACATGGGAAAAAAGCTCTAGACCGCAGAGGTAGCGTCAGCTGCCTGTGCTGCCACACGAGCAATTAGCAGTTGTTTTCTCTTTCTCCTTCCCATTCCAGCCCTGCCATCTTCCAGCAAATTTGTTTCCTGGACTATACTTTGTCTTCTTCCCCATTTGCAGCTGCTCAGTGAAGCAGTCCTCAGGTTGCAATATCTTACCCTCACAAGACATGGGTCCAAAAATTAGGGGTCTTCTTTTTCTTCCCCATACCAAGCATTCAAGTATGAGTGACGGCATAAAGCAGGGACTTTTTCTCTCTGTAGGACAGGTGTTACTTCTTCCCTTGACTTTCCTATACCCTGTAGTTCTTTGTCCTATATGGAAGAGGTTCTGTGTAACCCTAGGATGGTCCCACCTCCATTGCTGGTAGTTCCTACATAGTTCTTCCTTCCCTACAGAAATTTCTTAATTATTTATGCTGGTACAGCATCTTGTGCCCACTCTGTACTAGTGTAAATACTGACAAACCCAATACATTGTCCTAAGTGCAGGGCAAAAGAAGAGCTTCCTGTCCTCAGAGACAGATGTATCTATTGTATTTCTGAACACAGCATTGGCAATTAAATACTGCAACGTGAGCAAAAGAACAAAATCTCTTAACCAGCAATTGATTATTCCCGAGAATTAAACACCTGATACCGGGCAAATTTCAAGGAGTATTACTGGGGTTCATTCCTAATGAAATGCACTCTTCAACCTTATTAATACCTCAGCATATAAGTTACTGCAAATTGGACACCTTAAACCTGCAGTCATTTTTAAAGAATTTAATCTGGTCCCCTGAGGTTCTTTCCACCTGCCTGCTCTCCTCTAACATTTATTTTTTCGTTGTATGGAAAAAATATTTTTCCCTATTCTCCTCATTTTAACTGTACAGAGGGATCCCCCTCGACTAGCTATTAAACCCTGTAGACACATGGAGAAAGCTGTACCTGAAGTCTGGAACACCCGGATTCTAAAATATTTCCATAGTGAAACTCTGCCACTGAAAACTCTGCAGGAGATTTTGATATCCACAAACTACCCTACACGAAAACATTGCCCTAAACCAGCCTTTATTTGTGGCAAACAGGCATTATAATGTATGTTTTTCCTGCTCATCCATCTGTTTATATTTTTCAGGAAATCTGTGAGAATCCACGGTTTATCATCGGTGGAGCCAACAGAACAGATATCTGCCAAGGAGAATTAGGTATGAAATTCTTACTTCAATCCTGAACTTTTTTAAAGTCTGCATCATAGCTGAGCTCTCACTTAATTTTCTTCTGCTTCCAAGATGATATTTGAAATCCTCTGTTTCCATATACCACTACACATCTACTGATTCCTGCTCTATACAGCAAATCATTGCTATCTGCCTAGTAGCAATCTAGCGAAGAACTTTAAGCAAAAGATGCTTTGCAGGGTGTTTTGCTTTTCATGAACTAATACCATGAGTGTGTTACAAAGCACCACTCGGCCTTTCTCTTGGGATTTGAGGATGAACAAAATGAGCTAAGATGAGAATAAGAGGTACAGAGAAGGAGTTATTTGACTGAGAGAAAAATCTAATCAGCTACTGTTGTATTTTTTCAAGTATTTAGTCCTGTTATTTCCATACAGAATCTTCTGAAGGTCTCCAGCTAAGTGTGCCTTGTACTCAAGGAAAACCCCTACATTGAAGAACTTAAGCTTAGATGCTCAAAGAGCCTTTGATATATAGAGCTGCTACTTAGGTACAAGTGATGCCCCTGCAACAGTCATCCACATGGCACTCACCTGCACTGCTTTGTACAGTCATCCCCTGCTCAGCTTTGCCATGTCTTTCATGGTTTTATAGCTTCTCCTGTGACCTTCTTCCTAAGCCAATGCATCCTAATGTGCATTAATCTTTTCATTTAAGAGTTGTTCTGTGCTTGTGACTGTCCTCACCTTCCCAGTACTTTTTTTAAAAACAAACAAACAAAAAAAATCCATTGCCTTTCCTTTTGAGGCGACCAGAACTTCACAGTTTCCAAGCTGCGGACACAAATGAATTTATGTGCGTAATATGTTCTCTCTTTTGTCTTCCATTCCTTCCTCAACTACTCATAGCATTGTTTATCTTTTTGAGTTCTGCTGAATATTGGATAGTTTAGAAAACTCCTGTTCACGGTTGACCCCACATCCTTCCTAAGGAGAAATAGGTAACTGTCGTGCTTTAACCCCAGCTGGCAACTAAACGCCATGCAGCCACTTGCTCACTCCCCCGCAGTGGGATGGGGGAGAGAATCAGAAGAGTAAAAGTGAGAAGACTCATGGGTTGAGATAAAGACAGTTTAACAGGTACAGCAAGAGCTGCACACGCAAGCCCTACATAGCACTACATTGGCTGCCAGCAAGAAAGTATGTACAGAGGTGGCTTTCCAAAATATATACTTATATGTATTTCTATATGTTTTATCATTCCACCAGTTTCATAAATTTATTTTACAGCTCCCTGCAATTAGGTTTAGTTTTTGGTACCTCATATAATTCTATCGCCCCACTAATTCACACTGCTCAGCCAAGCTTACCATATAACCTCTCTTACAGTAGCAGCAAGGAGGTTTTAATTAAGGGTTGGGGCATCCTTTGCTGAACACGGAAGTACTGTGGGAGAAAGTCACTTTCCCAGAGCTCCTACAGAGGCAGCAAACTTGTGCAAGAGTCTGAATGAGGAACTGAAAAGCGCTAAAGGGAACAGCGTTTACAACAGTGCAGATACAAAGAGGAAAATGCATCAGAGCAATGAAGCAGGAAAGAGGCCCCACAGAACGATGACTGGGACAGTGGGTTATCCTGAGGGCAGAACATGAAAACGCGAGACCGAGCTTCAGCTGTACAAGAGCTCCACCTGGGAGAGAGTTATTTTCTCAGCTGGTCTCTGTCCTGAGCTTGGAAGGAAAAGTAACATGGGAATTCAGATAGGAGTTCATATGGGACAGGGAAATCTTGACACAGGCAACAGAGCTCATCAGGTTTTAGGCATTTTCTAAATTACAGGGAACATCTATTTAACAGCCATGTACCTAACCATGAATGATGCCAACGAGCATTCCCAGAGCACAAATAAAGTGATAAAGTACCACAGAACACATGGAGAAGAGCCCTCTACTGAAAGGCGATGATGGCATGCTCTACTGAGAATTAACATGTTGCTTTGCAGTATCTCAGGTTTTCCCTTTCATTCTAGTTGCTGTGTCCCTTCATTTTGTCTGCTGCTTCTGCTCATTTACAGGTGACTGCTGGTTCCTAGCTGCCATTGCCTGCCTGACACTGAATAAAAAACTCCTCTGCAGAGTCATACCACATGACCAGTCCTTTATACAAAACTATGCTGGCATCTTTCACTTCCAGGTGAGTCCCTGCATCTAGCGGGAGGCAGATGTAACTGTATTTACCCAAGAGAGAGCTCAGCTCTCAGCACGCTCTTCCCTTTCACTTCTCTGCCCTTTGGAAGCACGAGGGATTGAATTGCCCCACCGCAAACTCTTCCAACAGGGCAGTCACAGAAGGGACAGCCCTTACAGGCAACTAGGGAGCATTAATCCACCAAGGAAGCGTTTGCAGGTTGCTGTGTCCTGCGTGTAAGGGATAGTAACAGGTGCCCAGTCCTGCCTCGCTACTCAGATGCAGCCGTACAGCCAGCACAGACACACGGGGAGTTGGCAAGAGCATCTATTTTTAGGCCCACAAGCAGCTGGTCTCTGTCAAAAACAAGTTATTGAAGAACCTCTTATTTAGAAAAGATTGACTGCTTTCCGTAATTCCCTTGCCTCCCCTAAGGGACCTCTCACTGGTCCACACACATTGCCCAGGGGAATTCAGTCCAGCTGCCTCCCTCCCGATGCCATCACTTTTTGTCACATTATGAAGCAGTTCATTTCCACATTTGTCCTCTCTCAGCCTGGTTTTTCAGCCAGGTTCCCCCTCCCTGCACCAAGTCAACACAGGGGTGTTTTCTGTTTGCCTTTATTCAGTTCTGGCGCTATGGAGACTGGGTGGACGTTGTCATCGATGACTGCTTACCCACATACAACAACCAGCTGGTCTTTACCAAGTCCTCCCAGCGCAACGAGTTCTGGAGTGCCCTCCTGGAAAAGGCCTACGCAAAGTAAAATGACCTGCTGGACTGCGACGGGCTCCCCACTGAGGCTTTGGCTGGGGGGGGCGGTGTGGTTAAACCACTGCATACAGGACCTATAATGAGCACATAGAGAGGCTCTGAACATACCACTGCCTTTTCCTATAGATCCTCATGCCTCAGAATTGGGGATGGGGTAAAGCATATCTTCTAGGGGATTTTGCTACTCACTCAGAGATCCACATTTGATTCTCAACATAATTTTTTTTTGATGCGTACAGGTGGCACGTTTTAAAACTTTTAACTTGAGGGTTACCAAACAGATGGTTTGTGGGGGTTTTTTTAGTATGGGTATTTACATATCTTTATTTATTCACACACACAAGATAAGTATAAATATATAGGTAGGTACCTTTATCTGTGTAAAAGAGAATCTTATTATTCTTTTCTCCTTCCAAGACTCCATGGGTCATACGAAGCTTTGAAAGGAGGCAACACTACCGAAGCTATGGAGGACTTCACCGGAGGAGTCACCGAGTTCTATGAGATAAAGGATGCCCCTAAAGATATCTATAAAATCATGAAACATGCCATTGACAGAGGATCCCTCATGGCCAGCTCCATTGATGTGAGTCTATGAATTTTGCAGATAAGCCATAAGAAAGGGTAGAGAAGAGGGACCTCTTCATCCATAATTACATATATGACACCTTTTGGAACTACTTGGTTTAGTCCATATAGCAAACATTCAGTTCTAGGAGACTGAGTCATCTCCACTAGACACCACCCATTAGCAAACAGCAAGTGCCAAAAGGGAAACAAAGCGAAGCAGAACATGGAGGTGGGGAGAAGGGGTGTGACCAGCAAAACCAGCACCCCCCATCCTCAGTGCCCTCGTCCAGGTTAGTAGGGTGGTGCTGCAACTCTCTTAAGACACAAATCTCCATGTCAAACATGCTAAGTGTGCAAATGCTTGGGAAATCAACCCTTCGATTGCCTACATAGTCTTAAATTGTCTTCATTTACTGTAGTTAACATAGAAGTGAAAGTAAAAAACTAGTTTCATTAATCATTATGAAGTATGAAGTTGCAGTAAAGGCAGAAGAATAAGCAGTGCTATCAACCACCGTAGGTAAGTATGAGCCATCTAGCATATAATGAGAGAGAAGTTATCTGTCTAGGCTATCTTTTACCACTCATCTTTCTTGTATAATTTCTCTTCTCTCTCCCTGCCTCATCTTTCTGCATGACGCTTTTCTCCCATTCTCTGTACCAGGATAACCTAGGCTTTTCCTATGGATCAGCTCCTCGGAGCGACATCGGGGAACTGATCTCTCGAATGGTGAAGAATCTAGAAAACGCTCAGATGACTCACCCTACTGTAGACTACCAAGGGACAGACGAGAGGCCAGCCTGGGTTCGTATGTTTCTGGAAGCAGTTGGCTTCACAGGGCTTTTATTTACAGACAGAACAGTTAGAGGAACATATCATCTATGCTTTTAAATCCTTATTTGGCTTCACTGAGTTATCCCAACACTGAAGACCTCTTATGGATGCTATTTGACATGTGTATTAAAGGATTTCTGTCCTTTCAAACACAGCGACTGATACTAGAGGGCTTTGCTGATACTGAGGCAAAGGGCTGTTGGCTTGTGGCAAAGGCTTATTATTTCCAGAGCTTACTTGTACAGTAGAAACAGAGAGCAAAATCATATCAAATATGTCAAAGTGGCACATTGATTATTGTGTTTGGGAACAGGACATGATTAGTGGATTTTATAAAGTACCTCGCTTGCAAAGTATGGCAAAAGCGAGGAAATTAAAATACTAGAATAGAACAAGATCCCCAAGTGTGGAGGGGGTGTGAAAGAAAGAAAAAGCAAGCTCTGCACAGCTCTCACACCAGGCATAAAAGCTCCTGGTGAACTTATTTTGAGACAGAGAGTGCTGTGGAGGTCTGCCCACTGATGGAGGGGAGTCTGCTCTCGGGACACTCCTTTAGATTACTGCCTTTAAGATCCTCATTTAAAATTCATAACAAGGAAAATGAAAAATGTGTCAAGTTTTACACGTGTGATAAACTACAAAGTAACTCCAGCATACCTAAGTATATAGCAAAATAGAGAGAGGGATGTTAAAAACGTGAAAGGAAAATCCCATATTGGGAAACAGAAGAGCTTCCAAATCTGTGGAGGGACACACTGCTTTCTCCTTCTCTCTGTCAGGCAGCTGCCATACCTTGCCCTTTAGGGAGCTGCATTTCCATGACAATGAAATTACATCTGTCACTTTACAGAGAGAAAAAACATCCAACACCCACCCCAATTACATCATCTAAAACTTTTGGTTGCGCAAACTGTCTTCTTTATTTGCAGCAGAAATAGATGGTTTTTCCTCTTTTGACATCCATATTTAGTGTTCCTAAAAGACTGAAATGGTGTAACTCTCCGGGAAAGCCCAGTATGACTGCTCTGTTTTGCAAGCATGCCTACACAAATCACCCATGTTTTGGGGAGAATTTCCTCCCCAGTGACTGTCTACTCAAAGAAGTTTGGACAACTTTATAGTTGCTGCTCCCACAGTCATTTTGCTGCATTATTACACACTCCTGAGCCATCACCAGGAAAAAAAATAATCACAACTCTTGAGGGAAAGAGGCAGGTAGTGCAGACTTCAGAAGCCACAAGAGAAGCGGCCCAGAGCACTAGCAGAAGTTAATATTCTTTAAACAAAGAGAGAAAGGGGTTCTATTAAGCAACAATGATGACAACGTGAATAGAAATGAAGAAAAAAGCAAACAGATATGAAGTTATAGGCACAAAAAGTAGGGAAACAGAAGTAAGAAAGAGAATAAATAGGACGAGAAGGGAAATAATGGAAAATAATTGTGACAGCCAGGAAATATTTGGATGAGATCCTCCCTGTGCAAGTTGAGAATGCATCTGTGTGAACTTACTAATTCTTCATTTCCTGCCCTGCCTTTCTCATGCCCTCGAAAAGCAATGGCAGAATTACTGGCAGGGTCTTGTGGTCATCTCTCAGTCACAGACGTAATGGAGGAGGGGAAGTTTCACAGATATGCCACGTGTGCATAGCAGGGTCTTTCCCCCTCACCCTTCTCAGTGATCTCTCCTACAAACGCAGCAGACTGTGCACCTGCCATCTTCCTCTCAATTCTTTATCTCCCAGATACAGACCATTCTGAGATTTGCAAATAAAAACCTATCAGACACACTAACAGTTGATTACCAAGACAGTAAATGTATTTACACCTGAGCACACATTGCTGAAGAAAGCTACACCCTTCCTGAATGCCAGCTGGAAAAAATTTCAAACATAAGGATTTTAACAATTATGGAATAAAATGTACATCTCCACAGGAAATTAAAAAAAAATAAAATAGTAAAGTTAGTAGGAACACTGTATTAAATAGGGTGCTTTAATGTCATTGTGATAAGATTGCAGCCATGCATAAAGGTAGAAGTATTCTTCTAGGTCTTGAACTGCTCTGATGTTTTCAGTTAATACCTAATAACCTTACTGAGCCATACCAGAACATACTATCCCAGAAACGGCTGAATACTCCCACTAATAGAAAATATGATCGTTTTGGTTAAGCATCCTATATACATATATATATATATAAATATACATATATATATATAAAAAGCATGTTCGGAGTGCAAAAAGCAGTAACCTACACAAAGGTAAAGAGCTAATCATAGAATGTCCTTTCCAATTGATATTATTAACATTTTGCTTTTTTAGTTCATGCTTCATTCCTTTCTAACCAGCAACATTAATTCTGTGGGCACTAAGCTCGGCCACCTTGGCAAATGCAAAAAAAGAGAACAAAGACAAAAGCCCCTGTCACCTGAACAGTGTCATCCTCCCTCCAAAAGCCCTGGGTGGCCATACCTGCCTTGGAGCAGCCGGCTGAGCTTTGCATGACTCTTACAAGTTTTTATCTTGTGTCTACCAGACCATAGTGCCAATGCAGTATGAAACCCGGATGTCTTGTGGGCTTGTCAAAGGTCATGCCTATTCTGTCACTGCTGTGGAAGAGGTACGTATGGTCCTTTTCCTCCAGCTATGAGGAGCTACTGCCCTAGCACAATGCATGTTCAGCAAAGCTATGAGGGGGGGAAAAAAGCAAAACAATTTAGGATCTGAGGAAATGAAATTTATTTCTAAATAAATGAAAGATTTGTGGAGAAACAAACCTGTCCAGGTTCTGGCTTTCTGGGGAAACGGATAGTCCACCATGGTGTGCTTGGGCAAATGAGGCCACAGCCAGCCACTTCCTGGTCTTACAGCCTTCCTGCACTCACCCCAAGAAGGTCAGACTGGACGATGGCCCAGTACAGTACCATCACTGGAGGAGCTAGTATCAGCAATTTGACAGGCAGAATGTTTCTTTCTGAACAGCCTATTCTTGTTGCCTTCTTTTCCAATTAGACAACATTTAAAGGGAAAAAAATACGTCTGGTAAGGCTGAGAAACCCCTGGGGGCAGGTGGAATGGAATGGACCTTGGAGTGACAAGTGAGTAAAAAGAAGATTCACATGATTTGAAAAAAAATTGCAGCTTTATTTGCCCTTACACAACTTGTGCATGACTAACATTTAATGATGAGGTATCTGAATTGTCTTTGCTGTTATTTTCTTTGCTGTTATTTTGACACATGAAATTTGAAGCTGATCATATTTGATAGCTTAGCTGAAGCTGTAAAAATAAAAGAGTAACTAGAAAAGACACTAAAAGGCGCTTCAATCAATGGAGAGAGCCCCCAGTCTAATGGCACAGTCAATCTGATTTTACTGTCTAGCAAGTTCAGCAATGTCTATTTTCAAAACAATATGTGACAGTAGAAAAACCTTTTCAGTTATGGAAGAACTGGATGAAGCAAGATGTCAGTACATGAGCGAGTTTGGATAAAGCTTCTCATTAGGTTTTACTGAAAGGAATTTCAACAGCTACTCCAGCAATGAGAGTCTGCAAACATTTTTGTCTTCAAGCTAAATAAAATGAACACAGTTCAGGAGATTTTTTGAGAGCTGCTAAGAGGATGTCTGAAGGGAAGGCAGAGAGGAACAGGGCAATTGCTTTTGGATTTGGGCACGTGGAGAGGAGAGTAGCATCAAGAACAAACGGTTGTAAGGCTGACAAAGGAAAAATTATATGGATATAGCAAGATGATTCTTGACTTTCCACTCAATGAGTCTTAGAGTAAAGAGTAGAAATTTTAATGAAAACTGTATTGCAAATTGTAATCTAACTTGCTTACTCCTTTGAAGGTCAGAAGAGTGGAACTTTGTTAACGAAGCAGAGAAAATTCGCCTGCAGCACAAGATCGTGGAGGATGGGGAGTTCTGGTGAGAATCGAAAACCTGTGTTTCTCTAGGAGATATGCAACTATAGCAAAAAAAAAAAATAATAAAATCACATTGCACTAGCTAAATCTGCTAAAACTGTTGCAGTAGTCCCTGTTCCCCTCGTACTCCCAATTAGCCCTGCTCTGCAATCCCCTCATTCTCCCACCAGGGTTTATTGAGTGCCACCAGCACAGTCCTTCTAATTATCTCACCCTTCCACAAGCTCTCTATCACCCTTCCTATGTACCATCCTCTCAGCCCAGTTTCTCCCAGTTTGGAGGTGTATCTGTGTTAATTGACCAGCCAGCATTAGGAAATCATGGTGCTCCCACTGCAAACTTGCCCTGAAAGTGGCATTAATGTGGGTCACCCTCCTCCATCTCACCAGGATCTTTCAGGCAACCACCCACCACGTAAATCTCTTTGGGTTCAGTTTCCCCTCAATTCTTCCAGGATATCATTTGAAGATTTCATGAGGCACTTCACAAAACTTGAGATCTGTAACCTCACACCTGATACTCTGGAAGCAGATAAACTCCAGACCTGGACTGTGTCAGTCAACGAAGGGCGCTGGGTGAGAGGCTGCTCAGCTGGAGGCTGCCGCAATTATCCAGGTGAGCAATGGGGCTTAAGAGAGATACGTCCTCTTTGATGGGGACTGTATTAGATCCCACAGGCTAAGGTATACCACAGCCTGATCAGTGCTCAGCCACAGGAAAAGCCTTGCTTCCTCAGCGGATGAGGCACGCGATTTTGTAGCTGGAAATCTTCTGTCGCTATGTTTGTGACAGCACACACCTCGTAAGCCCAAAGGTAAATCACTGTTCAAATACTTCACAGTGGCCCAAGTAAGAGAAAAGAGAACAGTTTCACTCTGTTAGATTTCACTTGGGAAATCCACTTTCTTACAGCTTTAGGTGCTTTGGAAGTTTGTCAGATGCCAATTCTTCATTTTATATCCTCCTTTGCTGTGCAGTTTTGTTAAAACTAGGTAAAAAAAACATAATGCAGAAAAAAATATATACGTATTAGCCCAATTTTAACTTTTCCCTCGGGAGCCACAGGCAGGGAACTTACAAGTTCTCTTTGATTATGAGTATCATTAGAAAACTGAAGCTTTACACGTTTGCTTTGGGTTGTTCATGGGATTTCACAGATACGTTTTGGACCAATCCCCAGTATCGCCTGAAGCTCCTGGAGGAAGATGATGATCCTGAGGATGAAGAGGTTATCTGCAGCTTCCTCGTTGCACTGATGCAGAAAAATAGGAGGAAAGAACGCAAGCTGGGAGCCAACCTGTACACCATTGGCTTTGCCATCTACGAGGTACCAGCTCTAGACTTCATTTTTCTCACCGCGGTCACAAATCCTGACAGTATGCATTTACTAAGAGAGTCACCGAATCATTCCACCCAATTACATGAACTGCAATTTTTACTTTGCAAGGAACTCAGGGGAAAACTGGAAGCGAGGAAGGAAATTCAAGGCTTTGTAAACATTCAGACCACAGTAACCTCTGAGTTTATCCCCATCTATAAGTAACACACTTTTTAGACTTTTATACTGACTTAATGCCAGAATTTAATATATTCTTTACCATATATTCTTCAAAATCCCTTTCATCCATGCGACAATAAACATTTAATTGAGAGAATTGTATAAAAAAGGAAAGGACATCCAAGATGCATACGTAGGGATTAACCTCTGTCCCTGCTGACAGAACTTCATGAAGAAGTCAATTTACTCAGTCCCTCGCACAAATATATTTAGTTCAGATCTTAGTGGATCTCATGTAGACCCCAAGAAGTCTAGAAAGGAAGAGAGAAAGCGCTCGGAATATTTATATAACTTGGGGCATTTTAATTACTGGCTGTGTCCCCAGAAATCTATGTGAACACCCTTCTGTAAGACCTATAAACAAGTGGCCTCACCTAGCAGCTCTGACTGTTTCTTCTCTTTGTTTCTCCCTTAGGTGCCCAAAGAGGTATGAGCAGAACGGAGACAGATTGACATCTTGGTGTATACTCACAGCTAGTGTTACTGTTGTGCCTGTCTGTAAGTCAGCAGGAAACTGTTCAGTCAAGCTTGTTTTCAGGGATGTAACAGAAGTGAAACCACTAACCTTTCTGCTTTGAGTGTTTCTTAGTAACATTTTGCGAGTAATTTTTAGTTCCTTCTCACCCAGCACCCCATTTTCACTTGCACCTTTTCCTCAGTCCTTCTCTTCTGTTCTATATGAGACCTGGCCATGGCTTGCATGGTCAGTCAGTCAGCCTGGGCTGCAGGAAGCCACACCAGTGAGCACTTTGCCACCACGCTCCACGCAGAACCACCCTAAATCACTTCCATTTCCTCCTGCAAATAATGCCAATGGCCTATATCCTGCAGCCACAGAGTTTTCTCTATAGTTTTAGAATTTGTTTGGAAAAATCAATGGTATTTTCAGCCATTGAAGAAAATGTATTAAAAGTACACAGATGAAGTTTTTCTGAGCCTGCCAGTAGCTGAATCTTTGGCATCAAAGTTTTTGCAAACAAGCTCACCTGAAGGCTATTTTACCTGGAAAACATGAAAATGAAAGTCTGGATATTGTCTTTGCTGACTATTTTATGGGTGGTTATTTCTGCAGAAAACAGCCTGCAAGTGTTCTTAGCCCACAATTCTTGACTTAATGTTCATATTTGAACCAATGCAACGTTTAATTATGTTTCTTTAGCAGATACAGAACTAATGTTTTGTCCAGGCAAGGACATGTTTCTACTGAAAGCATCTTCACCTAACCACACTGCATGTAGCAGTTTGCATATTACCATTCCTTGCCATGCCACCTTCCAAGGAAAGTAGCTGAACTGTGATTACACACAACTTAGCATCCAACAAACCAGTCAGATAAAAGTGCCTACACAGCAGAAGTCAGCCAACGCTCTACAGGTGGGCTCTGGGGCAGCCCTGAGAAGCCAACTAGACCCAGCCAGTAGCAACTTAAAGGTGACACCTTTGTATCTGTTACCAGCTAGCATCCCTCTTCAGCTCCCTGCTTGCTAAGCTGCTGCTTCATTCGTGTTTTCTGTCCCAACCATGTACTACCCTCATGACAAGCTACCTGGGGAATGGTTAAGGCTTCCTTGAAGACAAACTGACTCATTTGTTCTGCAGATGCATGGTACTAAGCACCACTTGCAAAAGGATTTTTTCCTCTACAATGCCTCCAAAGCTAGAAGTAAGACCTATATTAACATGCGAGAAATCTCTGAGCGCTTCCGGTTACCTCCCAGCGAGTATGTCGTCATCCCATCAACATACGAACCCCACCAGGAGGGAGAATTCATCCTGAGGGTCTTCTCAGAGAAAAGAAGTCTTTCAGAGTAAGTTGCAGATCTATTTATCTGGCCACAAAGGTGGAGGTGAGTTAGCTAGTCTGCTTTAGTCGTGTTCCAAATTTGCCACATCTGCTTTTAATTTTCTCAACCTCATTAGAAACTCCAAGCTGCAAACTCATGTCCCTGAGCTTCCCTCAGTCTACCAAAAGTCTGCTTTCAATTGTCTTTGGAGAAGCTTACTACTTGCAGGGTATCCTTTGTAAACATACCATTAGCCATTTATAACAATGAAAATGAACCTGTTTGGTTTTTATCGCTATATGCCTCTGGGTGAAGTTTTAGCCAGATAGATCATTGAACCAGATCTAATGAATGAAACGCAGCAGTAGGTAGTTAGTTATTTTCCATCCTGCTCTTCAACTACTTTCCCAGAGCTCAGCAAATTACAGCTAGTGTCACCCTACTTAGGCCAAACATCTTCTGTTTTACTCCCAGCTGCCAAAGTTCAGTGTTATCAAAGGCTCTTTAGAGGTGTAAACCAGGCAGCATCCCTCCTGGAAGTGGTACTTGGGATGCTCAGCTCAAACTGGGAAAAGGCTATGTCTAGAGTCCGTGTTTGTAATGCTTGGAAGCCAGCCCATGCCACTGGCTGTTTGGAAAGTTCAAGCGGCTGCTTACAAACCAGCTACAGAAACAAGCAATGTTGGGAACATTCACTTTCCTGATTTATTTTCTGCTTTCTTCTAGGGAGGTTGAAAACATGATTGAGGCAGAGCGTCCATCGGTAAGTACTGTCCTGGGCCTCTTTTGTACATGAATAGGGGCAGGGAGAGGAGGAGCATCACATCTAGGGAAACCTACAGCAGGAAACAATTTGTGGCCACAGCTCCTTTAGCATAAATGCCCACATTTTCTCATCAAGGTACTTCTATTAACACTTGCTTTATATACACTACTTTCTGATTTGGCCAGATGAACATCTTTTGCCACATTTGAAATCTGCTCCTAGCATAAAGAAGCTGGATGGTAAGCATTGCCTTTGCCTCCATCAATGGAGATTATTCATTTACCAGCGGAGACCTAGCTCTGGGCTCCAAGATATTTTGTTTATGAAATCGGTATCTCATCTAATAAAGAAAAAAGTACCTCATTTTGAAATACATCCCTTTCTGGAAAGGGATCCTAATGATACTTGGATTCAAACTAGTGTCCGTGACAAGCTCTAACTCTTCAGCCTGGGGTTTTACATGTTTTTGTAAGAATATACTAAAGCTAACAATACAATTAGTCTTGAAAAAAAATCAGAGGATATGCTCTTGCACAGAATTGAGCTCCATCAAACCTTGCTTAGAAGTGTTCCCCTTTCGTTTGCTGCCATGATTACAAAATATCTGTCCAAATCTGGTGGAGTTTAATTGCCACTTCATATAACATTGATCTGTGGGCACAGAAGTCCAATCTCCACTGCACTCACAGGTTGGGAAACAGAAGAGGAATAGTCAGAGCTAAAGGTAAAACAGAGACATTATTTGAGCAGACAAAGCCCCAGATGAGGTGGGACACTGTTTTCCTATGGTTTCTGCAATTTCTGTCCTTCAGTATGCAGTTTCTTGGTGGGTGCATTTTCCCTCATTTTTTGAGATTTGAAAACTGTATGAATATAGGAAATGGGAAATAATTGTATGAATACAGAAATGAGAAAAATAAATGTGAGAAAGGGCAAGAGAAAAAAACACAAGCTTTACCATCAGCTCTGCATAATCTGGGTAAAATCTATAATTCTGTTTAAAAATACTTTTTTTCTTTAAATTTTACCTCTTTTTGTACAGAAGAAGAAAAAGGGCAAGGTGGGTACTTGTGCAATGTGCTGAGTGCCAGCAAGGCGATGAGCATGTGCGATGCATGCAGCAGGAGCAGAGTCCCTTGGGGTCATTATGATTTCTCTGCATCTGGAAACTAATCTAGTTAATGAAGGGCACTGGAAAAGAGGCCATTTGCAGGCAGCAAAGACTTTTGTCTTCCTCCACTAAATTCTAATGAAATGGCATTAGCATCGTATACCCCCTCTCATTCAAAGGGATGGAAAAACGGTAACAGAAACTTTTCAGGTTTATAAGCTTGATCCTCTGGGTTGCTCAAACTGCCCGCCCTTCCTGCCCTTCCACAGGCACCCTGACACCCCTTCCTAGAGAAAAGCACCCCTTTTCCAGACACGTCCCCTGACAGAATCATAGAACCATAAGGGTTGGAAGGGACCTCTGGAGATCATCTAGTCCAACCCCCCTGCCAGAGCAGGGTCACCCAGAGCAGGCTGCACAGGAACGCGTCCAGGCGGGTTTTGAATGTCTCCGGAGTTGGAGACTCCACCACCTTTCTGGGCAGCCTGTTCCAGTGCTCTGCCACCCTCAAAGTAAAGAAGTTCCTCCTCATGTCTAGGTGGTTCCTATGCTCAAGTTTGTGCCCATTACCTCTTGTCCTGTCCCTGGGCACCACTGAAAAGAGGCTGGCCCCATCCTCCTGACACCCACCTTTTAAGTGGTGATAAGGTCCCCCCTCAGCCGTCTTTTTTCCAGACTGAAGAGACCCAAATCCCTCAGCCTCTCTTCATAAGAGAGGTGTTCCAGTCCCCTAATCATCTTGGTAGCTCTCTGCTGCACCCTCTCCAGCAGTTCCCTGTCCCTCTTGAAATTTGCTCACATTTGCTTTCTGTTGCCTAATGCAGCTGCTCCTCTTTCCTGAAGTTTCTGCTCACCAAAGTCCAGGATTCTCCTTCCTATTCTACACAACACATTTAGAACCTTGAAAACATAACCAGGCATTTTAATCTCAAGACAGGCTGATTGCAATTAAATACTCTAGGGTAACACATTCGCATCTTTCTTGTAGTGGCTTTCCTTGTTTTAAATAAACTAAAACAGAACAATTGCATGTGGCTGCTTACAGCTGAATGCTTCAAGAATTAATACAGAGGAAGAATATACACTTTGCATAGCTAACAAGCTCCTACACAAATACTCCTTTTCTGTGTAGGATTCAGATTCTGGTTTTGTTGCTACTGTCCATCATAGAGAGGGGCAAGTTCATCAGCTTAACTGAGACTTGAGATGTCCCCCCACCTTTTTTTTTTTTTTTTTTTCGTCCTTTTTTATTTTCATTCCTAGCTCTGGCTTCTCCAGTCATGCTCTCAGGGGTGGGAGCTGTTGCTGCATGTGCTTTCCCACAGAATGGCTGTCACCAAATATTTTCCCTTCCACTATTTCTTGTGTAATTTCCACTTCTCTTTTGCTCTCTTCCTTCTTCTTCTAGCCTATCATCTTTGTTTCCGACAGAGCAAACAGCAATAAGGAGCTGACAGCAGATGAAGATGCTGGCAAAGATGGTGAAAAAACCCATGTAGATGAGAAAAAGGTTTCTGCGGCAAGGGGGGAAACAGAGCTTGGTCTGGGCTAGCATGAAAGAGTAGCTGGGAAGAGCACAGGAATGGCACAAAGCGTCCTAAGATACTTAACAGCTTTTCATCAAATCTTAGTATAACTTGCATCTGGTTTAGGTGGATCTAATGAGCATGAGTGAACAGAGATTATTTTACAGTTATTTATTTTACAATTATTTAACACCTGTGCTGGAGGATTTAGTTGCTTGAAAACATCCCCTGGTCGTGCCCTCGTACAAGGACCCTGGCTGTGAGAGATCCCTTCCCCATGAGCAGTGCAGTTCCCTTCATTCTTGCTCAGCCCCCTGAAGCCGTACCCCCTTTACACAGGGCACACACACAAATCACACCCGAGGGGCTTCAGGAGCTCCTGGCAATGATCCCAGCCTCTCCCCATTACAAATTACACAGCCCTGTACCAGTCCCCATGGCCAGTGGAGAAACGGACGAGTAAACACAGAAGCTCCTGCACCTCTCCTTTTTTTTTTTTTTTTTTTTTTTTCTTTTTTTTCCCCTCACCTCTGGAGGTGTGGAAAACAGAGTAGCAAATCTGGAGTTTCTGCCTGCAGGTGGGTGAGGGATGTGAGACGCAACAGCCAGATCCTGCATCCAGGCTCGTGGCGTCTGAAGGCACGGCTTGAGTGTCTGCTTCCAGGGAGTGCGCTGTTCTGCTGCGTGACCGCCAGAGCAGCAGGTGGCAAAGTGGGAACCATTTAGACAAACAAAAATAAGAACTAAGCCAAGACATTCACTTTGCTTTGTTACACACAATTCCTGTAATTTAACATTGGCGGGGAGGGAAGGGAGGGGGAATATAGTTTCCTTTTCCAGTATCAGCCTCAGAGATCAGACTCGCTCTTTGCATGGGTCTGAGACGGAGGAAAACAATGAAAATGAAGCTGTCTCATGTGCTGCTTGTCTCCAGCAAGGGGCTCCCCACTCTGCAAAGAGCTCTCAAGCCTGAGTCCCTCTGGTCCACTCATAGCCTACAGGGTGGCTATGGAGCAGATATGGCTCTTCTGCTCCAAACTTCTTTGCAATGCTTTGGAAAAAAAAAAAAAAAAGAGAAGATAAGCATCTGTCAGTGAAAGTAATCATTTAGGCTCCTTCCTAGAAAAAGGAGAGCAATGGGATGAAGTTAAATAGTCAACAGTTTTGGCAAGGACCACATTTAACTAAAAAAAGGGGAAAGGACCAGGAGGATGACCCGTTCCTCCAAAGAGCTCCAGATTCAGTAAGAGGCTCCTTCACGTGAGGGTGAATGAGCCGTCCAGGCCCCTTCCCTTCCCTGCTGGGCTAATGCTGTCTCTCTCCTTTGCTTGTCTCTTTTCAGCGCCCTTCAGCAAAAGCTCGTGAAGGGAGTGAAGAGGAAAAACAGTTCAGGAATATTTTCCGACAGATCGCAGGGGATGTGAGTATGCAGCCGACCCTTGTCTCTGCCATCAAAGCAGCCTAACCACAACAGCACCTGAAAGAACTGCTTCACAAATTCAAAACGCTGAATTTTAAAATTTCCTTTGAATTTCCTTCCATCAAATTTCCTTTGAGATCTGAAGCTAAGCAAAATCAAATCAAAATCCAATTAAGTATACAGCTATCCTCATATGTACATATAAGCTATTCCCATTGCCTGTAAGGGAGCCTGATTTAAAGTGGGGCTTTTACTCCTATCACTACTACGAGATGCTATCATGCATAGCATGTATAAACAAGTTAGAAATACAATGCCCTCCAGTATATGATTAATGAGAGAAGTTAAAAGTAAAAACAGATCAAAGAACTGCATAAACCAAGAGGCTGCAAATGGGTTACAAGGATTTTCGCATTTTGCTTTTTGGGTTATTCAGTGACTTGAAATTACTGGTCATTATTGTAGTTGTAGCTTAATAAGCACTAAATGGTAACTTTAGACCTACCTCATACTGCAGCCTCAAGAAAGATTTAGACCACTGTTTATATGGCCTAGAATGCGCTCTAGCTTGAAGCATATATATGCCATACTGAAAAGTGACCAAAGACTTCATAACTTCTAGCATATACATCCATAAAGCAATCTGCTTAATACGGAATGTTGTAGTTAATTATATTTTCACCACATTTCTCACCAGGACATGGAGATCAATGCTGAAGAACTCAGGAATGTTCTCAATAATGTCGTAAAAAAACGTGAGTTTGAGCATGTTTTTCAGTAACCCTGGACAAAGAAATCCATGATATACTGTAACCCTCCACCCCTGAGCTGCACTCTAAAAATTATTTATGATTTCAAACTCACTAATTCCCTAGTTACCCTTCCATAGAGTTTTCATCTCAGACATTAGCAAGCTGAATGTTTCATAGAGATGTTCTCTACGAGTGATCAAGTATTGATCATGCAGAAATGAGCAAAAGTTCATTGGAAAGCGCTACATGGAACAATATAACATTTCAAGCAGTCTGCAAATGCCCTTTAAAAAAAATTCTAATGGCTAGGAAGGCTTTTCTCCCTGTTTAACAAACTTTATCCTACAGACCTTGGGCTTGCTTAGTTACCTGAGAGTTAGTTTAGAGTTTCCCAGAGGTTTTTATTGTATATAACAGGTCAACAAAAGTCATCTCTAATTCACAAGTAATAACATTAGAGTCTTTTCAGATTTCTCTACTATTCATTTCTTACTGGACAAAGTAGGTTTGGCTTCTACTCTGAGTAGAGTTACACCTAAGAGGAGGAAGTGCTTGCTGACTTGCATGACCTGTTTTCACCTGGGATCATTTATTTCAGATAAGGACCTAAAGACAGAAGGATTTGAACTGGAATCCTGCCGCAGCATGATTGCTTTAATGGATGTATCCTTTTCTGGTGAAAGAGGAGTGCTTGATACCACACTATTCCACTTGGGTTGTACTTCCCACCACTACACACACACAATTTAGTATGCCAGGGAAGCAGAACAGGACATTATAGTCTGTAGTCAGATAACACAGCATTTCTGGTTTGGCACATCTTAACTCCAGTCATCCCAACGTTAGCGTAGTTGGTAGATGAAAATATCTCAAAACAGAAAACTACAGAATAAGTCAGTCAGTATGATACCCTTCCTTAGGTATCAGCAACCGGCCAGCTCATGTACTCAAGCGTGATTATTTATTTTTAAACCAATGCAACATAACTACAGTTCTTGCCAACAAAATTACTATATTTCTCTCTTAAGCTTATATGTATCATACATTCCACTGAGTGCTTAGCATGCAACGCATACAGAAATTGTCTTAGAACAAGTATAACAAAACACAGAGCAAGATGCCGTACGGGGTTACCTCTGATACAACATCAGTCAGTTGTCCTTTTTGGCATAACCCATGATTTTGAGAGAGCACAAGCACACTCAAACATAACCAGAACAAAATTGTAACTACAACCCAGAGCCATAATAGTTGGAGCCTAAACACATTTTTGTAAGTGGCTTTAGTCAACATTTTGCTTAGTTCTCAATTCATTTTAAGCAAGGCAGAAAGAGCTTCATTCTAGGATAAAGCTCAGTTGTCTTAAAAATGTTGAGTAAGCTTCACATTTGGAGGTATTTGGAAAGAGCCCCCTAAAACATCCTGCTCACATGCTTTATAATAGCTGCAGGAATGAGCCTCTCTCCTGTACCAGATGTTTGCTTCTACACACCGTAAAAATAGTACCTCACACTCCTGAAAGAAAATACTCCAAAATGGTCACAAACACTTTACTGCACAGCTCAGCCAGCTCTTAATGCTGAGGAGATCCTCAGTTTCACATTCATCCCTTCACCACTAGCTGCACACTTAATGAATTTTCTCTTAAAAATATTGTGGTTTTTTTACCTGAATGTTTGCATCACAGACAGATGGCTCAGGGAAGATAAACTTCGATGAGTTTCGACACCTCTGGGACAAGATTAAAAGCTGGCAGGTATTGCTGGTATTCACAGCGCTGTTCTTCACAGCTTTTGTGGCACAAAAGCTTGTGTAGGAAAACCAGACCTCTCTACATACGCTACAACAAAAAGCTAAAATATTGCAAATTAGCTTCTAAAAGGAAAAGGAATGTCTCTCCTTGTCCTACTCACAGCCTAAGCAAATAGCCTGAATCTCTGAAGCTCCAGCACTCATGGTAAGAATCTCCCCCATGAGAATAGCACAGAGGCATACAAATTGGAGGAGGAGGGTAATGGGAACTAGATTAAGGGCTCACAAATAGCTTAATTAGGGCAATCAAGAGAGAGGATTAACAGCATAAACTCAAGTCAAACAAGGAGAGTCTCTAGGGGAGAGCTTTTTGCTGGATCTAAATTATTTTACTGTGTGACTGAGAGGAGCTCTGTAGGAACAATACAGACTGCCCAGCAGCAGCAATGTAAGGCAAACGGCAAAGCCTCCAAGAGCCTGAGGTACACATCCCATACCCACTCAATGGGTACATCCAACAGAAGTACAAGCTTTTATTTCTGTTGTGTATTTATTTTTTTTGTTTTTCCAGAAAATTTTCAAGCGCTATGACACAGATCATTCGGGAACCATTAACAGCTACGAGATGCGCAATGCAGTCAATGATGCAGGTACTTCTCCCAGTGTTCAATGCCCAACAGACAAAGAAACCTTATTCTCATTGATCTATCACAGGTGAAATCAGGAATGCAGTGCAGCCTTTTAAAGAGACCCTACAGAAATTAAAAAATCCTTTTTTCCCCAACAGAGCTTCTCAAATAACCGAAGGGCAAGTCTTGTATCTCTTGCCAATCAAACAGATCTCTTCAGCTCTTTAAACTTTCCAATGAATGAGGCTCTGCTGTCTTAAGGATCTCGTACTCGGGGTCCCACTCTTCACGGGGACCAGGGAGCCCTGAAGATATTTGATTTCATTTAAGCTGTGGATTCTTTATGCTTGTGTAAGTAACAATCAATGAACAGCAGAAAACCTGCAACCCAAGTGTACGGGCACTGAAACCGAGGCAGAGCAGGTTAATGTCCAAGTTTGCATCAGAGGCAATTGCATGGACATTTCTAGAGTCCCACAGGTGTTTCGTAGTGGCACTAAGCCACTGTGGGCTCAGTCTCCTCTTCTACCTGCACAGCAAGAAGAAAGTATTTTTGCAAAAGCTGCGGTTAATGAAACTTGTCCTGCAAAGAGAGGCTTTTAACTTTTCTTGCTTCTCATCTCAAGCACCTTCTTTCCCTGGACAGCAGGCCTCCCCCAGCAAGTGTCTTTATCAGCTGCTGCTTCTCTAAGGGAGATTTTCTGATTCTTTAATTCTGATTCTGATTCTTTAATCAGAAAATCTGCAGCATCACTGTAAAGCTCAATGTGATGATTTCAGTGACATTTTGTCTTCAGTAGTATTTTGGCACATCAGTTACCAGTTCATCAAGGAACAGAGAGAGATGGCTATCTTGTACAATAGAAAACCTCAGTGATTTGATCCTTTGTTAAGGACAAACCTACACCTGGATTTGGACTCCTGCTACAGTAGAAATATGGGTCATTGGGAAGCTGTCAATGTAAAAAAAAAAAAAAAAAAAAAAAAAAGAAATATCTCCTGCCCTGACTTTAGAACTAAGAACACATGTTGCAATAAAAATGTCTCAGTCTTACAGCATGTAGGCTGTACCTGACCTTGCATTTAGCCAAGAACCACCAGCACCCAAACCACAACAGACCCTTTGCGAAGCTGCAGCAGTCAGGGCCACAGGTTGGCAACGCCACGCCGAGGAATTACCTCATCTATTTTTTGACCGTTTTGTAATTGTGTTTTCACAGCAACTTCCTCTTATGCTTCTGTAACCCTGTTTTTGTTGCTCTGCTCTCACCAGGCTCAGCTAAGCTGCAAAATCTTTGGTGTAGGCCTCTCTTCTTCATACTGAGAGCATGTGGTAACTTATGTGCTATCAGCCCTCCCAAATCGTAATTTCAAAACGTTAATCGTGTTTTAAGAAAGCAGCCGGACAGAGGGAAGCTCTTTATAGCTTTACTTCCTTACGTTCAGCAGCCGCAGCTTCCTCAGCTGGGCCCGGGAAGCGCTTATGGCCAAACCTCTCCTGGAGGCCTGACCAGCCCCAGCGCTTCCCCCCAGCCGCAGCCCAGCTGTGCCCCGTTTCTGGTCCTCTGCAGGGTTCCGGCTGAACAACCAGCTCTACGACATCATCACCATGCGCTACGCCGACAAGAACATGAACATCGACTTTGACAGCTTCATCTGCTGCTTCGTGCGCCTGGACGCCATGTTCAGTGAGTGGCTGCCCCGGTTTTACTGCGCTGCGTCCCCGCCTTGCCCCCGAAACACACTGTTGTACCTAAAACACTACAGACTGCATATAGTTTTAATAATTTATGCGCTTAGGGAATCTAAAATATGACAGCCATCCTATACAAACACAAAAGAAAATAAACCATTGCGTTTCTCTTTGTATTATAGAATAGCATCATAGAATCATCTAGGTTGGGCGGGACCTTTAAGATCATTGAGTCCAACCATCAACCTAACACTGATAGAATCCCCAAACCAACACTAAACCATGTCCCTTAAGCACTACGTCTATCCCTCTTTCAAATACTTCCAAGGATGGTGATTCCACCACTTCCCTGGGCAGCCTGATCCAATGCTTGATAACCCTTTCTGTGAAGAAATTTTTCCTAATATCCATCCTAAACCTCCCCGGCGCAACTTGAGGCTGTTTCCTCTTGTCCTATCGCCTGTTACTTGGGAACAGAGACCGACCCCCACCTCACTACAACCTCCTTTCAGGTAGTTGTAGAGAGCGACAAGGTCTCCCCTCAGCCTGTTTTTCTCCAGGCTAAACAGCCCCAGCTCCCTCAGTCGTTCCTCATGAGACTTGTTCTCCAGACCCCTCACCAGCTTTGTTGCCCTTCTCTGGACCCGCTCCAGAACTTCAATGTCTTTTTTGTGGTGAGGGGCCCAAAACTGGACACAGTATTTGAGGTGGGGCCTCACCAGTGCCGAGTACAGGGGACGATCACTTCCCTAGTCCTACTCACCACACTGTTCCTGATACAGGCCAGGATGTTGTTGGCCTTCTTGGCCACCTGGGCACACTGCTGGCTCATATTCAGCCGGCAGTCGACCAACACCCCCAGGTCCTTTTCTGCCGGGCTGCTTTCGAGCCACTCCGCCCCAATCCTGTAGCGCTGCATGGGGTTGTTGTGACACAAGTGCAGGACCCAGAACCTGGCCTTGTTGAACCTCATACCATTGGCCTCGGCCCATCAATCCAGCCAGATAAGGAAAAGCATAGCAGATATTCTTGCTGACCGCCTAAGTAAATATCTGCAGAAGTTTGCACAATACAGCAGCAGCACAATTTGGTTTGCCATTTGGGATCTTCTTTACACACACAGTAATTTAATCTACTCTATATGCTTTTGTTTCCTTGCTTTAGGAGCATTCCACGCCTTTGATAAAGATGGAGATGGCATCATTAAGCTCAATGTTCTGGAGGTAAACTGGTTTATGCCAGTATTTCTAACACAAAGTCACAATATTAAATTTTATTTGTATTATTCATTGCACACGTTCTCAAGGGAGCCTGTAAGAGTTGGTCTGAAATTGTCATCCAAGTGGTAAGAGTCCACAAAACCTCCTAAAAATCTTGCTACGTATTTTACACAGAAAATACCTGTACCCATGATCTGCCAGCAACAGCCTCTCTGTAAGACACCAGTTGGTGCTGATAGGCACAGCTGCGGACTCTTCAGACCATCTTTAAAGTGCTTCAAAAAATCTTTTTGTTTTTTCTTATGAGGCAATTTAAATCAAACATACTTTGGTTTAAAGGCATCAACTGATAATGGGGTTTAACATAGTTCTTTACCTTTTTATAAATCTTATTAAGAAGACTTAGAAAGTTTCAACTTAAAAGCATGTCTCCTGCTAGGGAGACCACAAAAAAAAACCCCTTCTCTTGCTGCAAGGGAAGGAGGAATAGGAGCAAGAAGCCTCAGACAAAGTTCCCCATTGGCAGTAGGCTTCATACTAAGTATCAGCAAGCAGCTGCCTTCCAGCTGCAGACAGTGGTGTCTCAATACAATTTCTTGGAGGACGCCAACGTCTTTCATCATTTAATTCTAACTCTTCTTCCAGTGGCTGCAGCTCACAATGTACGCATAACACCGGAGCCAGTGCCCACCTTCATCAAGAAAATGCTCAAGACATCTGTTTTGAGTAACTAGCTCCATTCATCCCCAAGTGCAAACAAGAGCACTTCCTAATTAAATGCTTCACCTGCTGAGATAAACAGCGAATGGGATGAATCCCTTGGAAAAAGACAACCGTACTTCAGTAGGCAGATTAGTGAGCATATTCTGTAACTACTTTTATAACTTCCTGACATTTTCCTTCAGGCAACAAGGATTAATTTATTGATGACTGAATTAAGCTTTTTATGTGTGGTGAAGACATGGAGCATACATCGTTATTTTGCTTATGCTGACGACTGGAAAAGTATTCCCTCAAGTCAGGCAAAACCGTAACTGTACTTGAACTGTGAAAGTCAGAGGTGTTTACTACCACCTTGTAATTACCCATTAGCTCTTTGTCCTGCTTTTGATACTATCATTTCAGCCTCTTCGTAATGTTGACTGAATATTTCACATGAGATTGTGCTATGTTATGTTAATATTATGCATCCCAGTCAGTTACGTTGTTATAGATGTGGCTGTGCAAGTTGGTTCTCGGCTATGCTAGAAACGTGGAAGTATGGCAAAACAGACTGCAATACCCAGGCACAGCTTGGTCTAGGACCCCCCTAGTATCTTAGTTACATATTGGACATTTTAAATGTTTCTGCATTCTCTGTAACATTGAGAAAGTCGTTTGCCCTTCGAGACAGAAAACCTCTGTATATACATAGAAATATACATCTCTACACACATACTTCACCCCACCCGCCCCGATCCTATTTCCTGACAGTATTCTGTATTTCTTTATTGTACGAAGTGACTTGCAGCAGAATCGGACACTATGTTAGCATGACCACTTTGGGAAGATTATTAAAATGTGTAGGTACAATTAGTTCAATTGAACCAAAAATAAAATCAACTGGGTTTTGGCCTAATATTTAGGGATGTTTTTTGTTTTTATTTTGAAAGAACAGAGGAGGATGAAACACTGAGAATGCTTCTGTCATTCTGAATATACAGCCGCTTTTGGAGTTTATGGCAAGCACGCAATCAGCTTAGTATCTCAAACACTTGCCGGTTTGCTCCTTGAACGCTTTAAAAATAAAAACGCATTTGAGTGTGGGAGCTCCATCATTACCAGCTTTAAGGATGACAGCTTTTCAGAACTGGTGAATTGCTGATCAATATAAAAATGGAAGGAAAAACAAAATGTGGAAGAGGGGGTGTGAAGAGACCAGACTTCATCAGGAGAACCTTCTACTTAGTTCTGCACTGGTGAGAAGTAACAAAGCAATCCACTACTGTAAAGCAAAATTGTAAAAACAAATCCTAGCATCCACTGAAAGGTATTCTGATAAGTGGCACATTTAACTGAAAGGTCACTATGAAACAGAAAACCTTTGACTATACAGTTCTCAATGTTGTCCGGCATTATAACTTACTCTGAAGGAGTAAGAAAATACTAGAGTTTATGTAAGGAAGATTTATTCTCCTTTAAATTCAACTTCTGTTTTAACCCAAATCAAGCTTTTGAGATGACTGGAACAGTAGGAACCCTGCATTCCAGCCATGTGTTCTCTCCACTAAGCGATTATTTTCCATAGAAAAATATGGCAGAGATGCTCTTGGTTTGGGTGTTCAGAGAAAAACAAAATCTATCAGTCAAAAGATCAAAATCGGGATTTTTGATTGGCAACTCAAAACTGGTCCTTAAGGTTCTGGTGAGGTCTAGAGACCTTCCCTTTGCAACAGGCCATGCAGAAAGGAAGTCAATACATCATCTTGGTGGCACCAGCTGGGTGGACAGTTTCTATTTTCCCTGCCGAATGACTAGGTCTGAGATTCCTGCACATTGGGAGCAAAAACTTGCCCTGCCAGTGCTGGAGCTTCAAAGCGGCCTGTCTGGTTTTATCCAGCCCTCTTAAAGGAAAAAAATCCGGAACAAGGTGAAGTTCTACTGAATCCTGTGAAAGAATCATTCCATTCAAAACAAAGAATGAGACTGACAAACCACAACAATATAAAGAACTTTTATTTTTTTTCTTTTTGTTTTTTTTTTTTTCCTTCTTTTTTTCTTCTTTTGCTGTGTAAAGTTTTGTTATTATGCTCACAGCTTTGTACCAAAGTGAAGGAAGAAAACCAAGGTCAATCTGTGCACATGTTCTACACAGCTTAAATTATTAAATATTCAATCATGTTGTTTTATTCCACTTCCATTCTTCAAAAAGACTGTTTAACACTTACAGCAAAATGAAATTAGAGAAGCTGGCAGGCGCATATAACAGAATATATACCTACACAGTTTGCTCTTTACTTTCGCTATGAAATATTTCACAAACAGTAGCTGAAACCGTTTTCTTATCCTTCCTTACATATTCTGCAACTCTGGACAACTTACACTGTTTGAATGATAGTACCACACAAGCCTCAAAACCCAAATTCACCTGTACCTGTGTTTTAATTCAAAAAAAGGGAAAAATATTTTCTCAACACCACACTTTTGTTTCTGGGAACCTAGAGTTTATCAGGAGTTTTCGGTTATCGTTTACCTTGATCTAGCATTATTGCACAGTTTGAAAACGTGCATTAAGAACTGCACTACTTCAAACACACTGCACAGCCAAACTCCTGCTATTTTGCAGGTGTCAGCTCATGCGCTGATAATACATATAAAGTCTGCAATTCACAAGTAAGTGACCCAAGGCAAGCAGAAGCTGGGATATTTAATGCATCTTCGATACCAACAGATGCAGCAGTTTTCCCTCCGTCTCCTCCCACGTACAGAAGCAGCAGCATTAGGCCACAGAGTATTTTGCACTGCCAGTTAGCTGTTATTTTTCCTTGTGTTTTGAAGAAAAAAAAGGAGCAACGAGTATAGACCAATACATGTGAGGCTACTGGGGCTGGGGAAGGTTAAGTTTTGTGGCGTATGTGAATTTCAAGTGATCGTTTTATGCTACTCACCCTCCTTTTGGAGCTCGGGCGGGCCTTGGTATGCCTATGGCACCCTTTTGAAAAGAATGATATAACTGGTTGCAGTAGCGTCTGGCCCACTCTTTATTAGAAAAGTGTACAGTGTCTCTGAGCACTCTCTCTCTGCTGAGGAGACTCATAGCTTAACAGGCACAATGGCAGTCCTGCTAAGAGGAAAATGGTGACTTGCCCCCCAAAGAGCCTGCCATATGAAGTCAGCCATATAGCAAGACCAGAGCTCATTATTTAACACTGGACTAATAAAATAAACACAGCTAACCCCAAAATAAACCCTCACTCTACGCACTCTTCCACCCACAAGTTCTTACTTGCATAGAAAACAAACTGAAAACAAAAATAGTCCTGAAACAGGCTTCAGATGTGCAGTACTGCTTTTCAAAAATATTAATCCACTGAATTCCACGAACAGCCTGCCTTACAAAGTTATTACACTCTTCGCCCAGAGGTATATCAGGAAAAAAACCCCCAAGTTGCAAGACTGGAGAGGATCTCATTAATGGCTAGGAAACCAATAACTTAGTTTGGCATCTCTCTTCTGCAATTGCCTCCGGAAGAAGCGAAGAGCCAATAGGAAAAGCTGCACCAAAGTCCAGCTGAACAAGTAGGAAACCTCCCCAACAGGACTCCAGAGAAGCCTCGCGATTTCCACAGCTGCACAACAACTTCATAGCAAATCCTTTTAAGATATCCTCAGGACAAAACAGCACAGCATTTTATTCTGAACCCCTAAGCAATTTCTAAATTTTTTTTTTAACTTATGGAGCAAAATTTTTATAAACACTCGAGCAGCTCTGCTATCTTCCTGCCTCTTATCCATTTTAAGAATCTTACAGTATATCTGGAATTACCTACAAAGTAGAAAAAGACACCACTGCTAAAGCTAAAACTGGATTTCAGAAGCCCAGATTCTTCAGGAGGACTGTTTTCAAGGACAGATAAGAAAATATCACAGACTACACGAGAAGGAAGTCCGCTTCCACCAACTAGAAAAGATAAACCCAACAAGCAATTAGGAATGCAAATACAATGTAATAACTGTGTTTGCTGCAACACCTAGTGGGAAAGATCTTTACACATTCCCAAAATCAGCTGAAAGAACATGAAGAATCACAAGGACAAAGTAACAAAGTCTACTCTTATGCACCATTTTTCAGAATGCTACAATCACACCACATGCTTGTCCTCAGGACACACACCTCCACACCTTCACTTCAAGCACAGTCAATGAAGGACAGCTTGAGATGTTCGCACTGTTTATGCCACACTTACACTTTTGTGGTTCAAAAAAAAAAAAAAACCACTCAGAAAAACTCCTGAACATCACTGGATGAACATCATTGGAAATGCTTTAAGTATTACCCAGTATTCTGCTTTCAAGTCATGAAAAAAACCCAGATACTCTCAGAGGCTCTAGGGCAATACGGCCTGCACAGAAAACATTTACACTATTCAGAGATTTCCCTGAACTTGATTCTCTCTTGAATTGCTTCATCCACAGACCACAGAAAGAAAGGCAAAAGAAAAACCAAAACCACAAAAATACACCCCAACAACCAAAACAAAAACACCCTCAAACTCACCTGGGGTCTGAGCCACATACTGTGTTTTTTTTCCTGTCTACAAAGAGCTTAATAAAAAAACCCAAACAAATCACCACAAAAGCATTGGAACCTCAGAGATTCCCATGAGTTTGAAGTAGGATGCTACTGCACCTCATTCCTATTTTACTCCTGTCTCTCACAAAAAAAATCATCAACGTCAAGCAATTACAGAGAAATTATACTCGTCTGCTAAGACAATACAAAAAGAGCGTGCTTCAGAGAAGGCCCTGAAGTTCCTTGATTTGATGGCAGTGGAACATTCATGGGCTTTCCTCAGTCATTTTCTTGGCCTAGAAAGGCTTCTTTAGAGTCAAAGAATGAGGCTATAAAACTTATTTGGTCTATGGTTGGCATACCAAGCCTCAAAGTAGTGGTGAAAGAGATGTCCAGTAAAAACAGTACATTCAATTTGTTTGAAGAGCACTGGATTCATTTATAAGCAGCTCAGTTTTGACACTGGGCTGTTTTTACTTTCTGTTACGGTTTAAGGAAACCTCTGCTTTTTTTATCCTGAGCAGCAAGTTAAGCAAAAGTGAACACAAAGCTCCTTGCTAGATTAGTCTCATTGTTTAAGAGAGCTCTTTGCTAAATGAGTGTTATTAGGGGTGAGAGGATCACAAATGCAAGTAGTGCATTTCACTGAACTTAATGGTAAAGTTTTCTGCCCCAAGGGACACCTGCAGAGGAACCCTGACAAGTAGAAAGAGTCTCCCCCCTCTGCACTGGCTTCTCTGTGGTACCTTCCATGCATTAGTAGAAACAAGACTTCTACGTGCAACGTGCATTTTGTATCCTCACCTTCTGCTTGAGAACTTTAGACTTCAAAATCCTTTAAAACCCTGCTCCATTCTTTCCAGTTGAGTCTTTGTGAACCTAATACAGCCCAAGCCAATTAAGCCAGTTCACAACAGAAACAAAACAGTACCTAAGCTGATGCACTTAGGCAGTACCTTTGCATTTCTTAGTTTGCTGTGCCACGAAAACACAGGACTGCAAAGCTCAGTCACGAAGATTCCCATTAAAACCAGGAATCCGACTATGGCGTTGTATCAAGATAGCAGTGGTTATGCTGGTATTTAATTAAAACAAAAGCCGACACCACTTACTTCTTTCCTGTACATAAGGACCTGTATTTAAAAAGACTAAGACTGCAAAACACATCAGTGGAGCCACTGTTGTGGTTGTTTTGCTGCTACTGGCATACCTCTCAAGAAACAACTGCTTTTCTTTAAATAAACAAAATATCTCAGGAGGTATAGTATTTAGGGCAGTATATCACTGTATATATTGTGCCAGTTAGAGCAACTTTTACACAAGGAATAAAAAATAAGTTACAATCAACACTAAAAAAATTAATTTATTCCAGTTCCTCATAAAATACCTTTTTTTTTTTATGAAGAAAGTCAAAATGTACATGGGATATTCAGGTTACACTGTTAGAATTTGTGATATTCTGGTTTGCAGAATTTTATTAAAATCAGCTAAAAAAATTGGATGCAACATAAAAACAGACATGTCTTAAGACACTTAACACATTTCAAGCTGAGTTTGCAAACACCAGCGCCTATTGTAATTTAAGTCCTCAACACCCCTCTGGATTTCCCAAAGACTCTCAACTACGGTTCTTAAAAAAAAAAAAAACAAAAAACACAACAACAAAAAAACAAACCCCAAAACAACAAAAAAGCCCAAGGCAGACAAGAGGAGGGAATATTCTTAGCTGTCAATGAATTAAAAACTTGCAAGAATCTGCCATTTGGGCCAAGTCTTAATTGACCATCCTTATTTCTACAGAGTGCAACACAATCCGCAGTCTCTGTAGCAAGGCATTTCAGCCCCACTCCATTTTTGCATTCCAAGTGGGAAAAGAAAGAGGAAAGACTGGAGTAAGAAACTGATGTTATTTGGAATAATTCTGGCATATAAAATTACTTCCCAATGTGGGAGGTGAAAAGCTTCATGAGTCAATCCTGCTGTCATCCTCAGCATGTCTTTCAATGTGTCCTACAGCATCCTAGAAAAGAACCAGAGAAGTCAGATGTTAATAATCATCGTCACCAAAAACTTTGCAGAAGATTCTTGACATCTCAGTGAAAGTGACATTCTGGATAATAGACACTTTTTGGCTTAAAGCTTCTAAAAATTTTTAAAAAAATAAAAAAATAAAAAATCAATGCCAAACTATTAAATCACACATAGAAAGTGTCTCACATACCACATGATTTAAGGCAAATAAAAACCAGCTTCCTTTCCGACTGGAAGGGCGTATCAAATAAACACATGATATCCAAAGCCAGTGCTTAAAGAGAAAATAAGGATTCTACTTCTGTTTCTTCATTCTCACAGAAACCTCCTTCCATTACATATTTTGGAAAGCATTCAACAGGAAGGCAGTTTATATTGCCAAGCAGTAAACCGTGGATTTTGCCAATCAGTTTACAGGTAACAGCCCACCTTCCACCCATCCCCCAACCCTTTCCACATCACTTAATCCAACTGGCATCTAACTCTTCTGCTTTCTTAATTTTTTTTTCCTCATCTGCAGTAACATTTATTCATAAATGTATGCATTATACTTATTTAAAGATCATTAGCAAAACCAATCCTGTGTGAAAACTAAACAGCGTCAACATCCACAACAATGAAGGCGGGTAGTGATGGATAAAAATTAAGAAGATTAAAATCTCTTTCAAGACTGACGTTTGTTCATCTTAAAAATAAATTTTTCCTAGAAAAACTTAATAACATCTTGAGTATAGTTACCAGAGGTTTCTTTTTGGTTTGTTTTTCTTTTTTTTTTTTTTTTTATTTCAAGAACTTTACCATTTCCATGTAATATTTTAGGACCAAACTGTTTTGGATAGACCATATCTCAAGCTATCATATTTAGCTGCACTCTTCATCTGTCACAGGCTGAACCCTGTTAGCCTTGTATGACTGTAACTGTAAGCAGTTAAGCCTGTTAAGACTAGAAGAATTTAACCATTTTAAAGAGAAACAGGATTCAAATCCCACGACTGGGGTTATAGTATGTACTTTATACTACCAAATACAACCATGTTAGTTCAACCACGCACCTGCTTGGAACCTTTCCTGGAAGTAAAGAAAGCATCACAGTTCTTCCAACGACATTTTAGGGTCTGAAAATTTGGGTTGGTGTGGTCAGTTAGCAAGTGTTGTTTTAGATGGTCCACAACTCCAAAGATCAGTGAACATCCATGCCACTGGCAGAAAAAACATGGCAGAATAAGCCAGGGAAAAAGAACTTCAGCTAATGCCTTTATTTGTGCAACTTAACAATATTCTACCAAGACTGCTCACATGCATGCCACCTCCTGTCACTTTTTAACCTTCTTATCCCATTTCCATTCTCAGTGGTCTCTATTCCTTTAATTTCCACTTTAAAGAGATTTTTCCTGCCTCTAGCCAAGCCTAGACCATCAGCAAGAATGGCAGGAAGAAGAGGGGCACTAAGCCTTTAAAAGATTTAAGCTAACCTGAGACAGAGTCATTGGGAATGTAATTAAACTTATTTAGCGGAGTAAATCCGCTTTTGTACATCGCTCAGCTGAAGCTTTTGGTTTTAAACAGTTAAATGTCACTTTCTAAAAATTGCCAGGAAAAAAAAATCATTGAAGATGAAGATGACTACTGACTTGCCCCAAAGCATATACACATACTAAAGACCATGAAAAAGGGAACTAGAGATATATATTTACATTTAAAATGTACGTATACAGTTAAAAAATATTATCGAAGTATAAAAACTTAAAGATCAAGCTATCCAAGACTGAGAAGTGACCATCCCCAGAAGATAAGTCTAAAAACTATAACAAAGGAAGGCTAAAATCATTTTGCTCGTTACCCAGCAACGATAATTCTGCATCAGATTAAGCCTCACAGCTCTGACACTGCCATCATAGCATCCAGTGTAGATCTGTAAAAGAAACATTTATGGATAAGCAAGCTGGGAATAATTTTGAAGGAGCCTTCAGTGTAGAGTATATCAGGTGAACGACAATAAGATACCAACATGCAAGGCTTCAAATTTAAAAAACAGGTCTAAGCTAATTCTTTTAAGGTTTGCATTCATAGCTTACAAAAACCTACTAATGAATAAGAAATGTTTCCATAACTTCTATTGTTCATACTGTCATGTGTGCAGAAGTTCAGAAAACTTTGAAACATGATGCTACTATCCACTAAAGTGGAAAAAAAAAAATTTCAGCCTAAATGTTAAGTTGAATACATTTCCAGGACTTAACCAGTTACATGTATATCAAAAACGGATGCAGAGGAAGGGTGAGGAAGAACATCAAAATTTCAGAAAGAGAAGACTGATGCAGATCCTGAGAAGTTAGGCAAAGTGACATCTTAAAAAACACTTTTGTTAGGCAAATGCTCTACAGACAATCGTCTTTTGGAAAGAAAAGGATGTCAGACACTCGCAATTCCGCAAAGAACATTCATTATTAAAAAAAGTCCTCACATAATAATGAAAATCTGCAAGCTGAAGATTTCATTTGATACCTTTCTTCAAGTCTTTTTGTCTCTTGGAAATTCATCACTAGGATATAACAGCCAATCTGCTTTGCGTAAAAGACTATACCTTAGTAAGGACTACTATAGAAAATTATAATCTTTCACTCCACACTAAGCTTCCCATTTGAACACTTCTTTGATTTGAGAATGCCCAAAACAGACTATTGCTGGAGGCAGTTCAAGCTTCAGAGCGTAAGCACAAAGCCTGAATGCACTTTGCTCTCCAGCTCGCTCAAACGAGCAGTGAAGCTTGGGCAGCATGTATTACAATTAGTAGGAGATCAGTTCTGTTACACTTGATTCTTCTGTTATTACAGACATCACTATACGTCTGTACCTCTTATTTTACAATCTGAAAGAAAGTTTGCATACAAATTCCTACACGTGCAGACAAAAAAGTGTTTTTAATGACTATTTTACAAAAATGATTCTGAAACCTATCCTGCAGGGCAGATCTGTGAAGAAATCTGTGCACCTAAATCAACTGCACACCTTTGTTGAGATTCTATCAAAGGTTGCTAGAGAAAAACTTCACGCACAGTCTAGTATCTGCGTGACTGTCTTGAGTAAAATTCAAACTGGATTTATACTTGAAAAAAGGGAGTATTTTACTATTTCTAGACTCTTCATTGCAATCATCACTGTAAACAAAACTATTGTTTTAGGACTACAATAAAGCTAAAAGGTAATTTTGCCCCAGACAATAATATTACATAAATACAAAGCTGTTACAGCAACTTGATGTTTTTGGCTGACATTTCCAAGTTCCTCTGTCTTAGTCAGTCAGCAGGCTGATTTCATTATCTGAAAAATTCAAACTATCTTGTATGTGCTTGTGGAAATTACAACCTTCTCTTTGAGACCAGTGAAAAGAAGGAAGTTACCATGCTCTTATGGATGGTCATACACATGATCATATCTGTGTGGCCTCCATAGACTTGCAAGCGGTCGTGTGACTTGAAAGAAAGAGAAACAGACAGACGTTTAATAGCATGGCAGTTAATAGTCATTTTTCACAGACATGCAAATGACAATGCTTCCAAGAGCAGTTTCCTGGGTAGCAACTAAACTCCCCTGGTAGACTCCAAACTTCATAGGTACCATGAAGGCTCACTTTTGCTTACATTACTTCTGTGAGTCTTTCTGTCCAACTAAGGACTTCCTCTTCCAAGCAGACAAAACTAACATTTCCCCACTTTTCTGAGCTGTCATTTTCTTAGGATAACCCAGGTTCTGAAAACACGTTTGAGGTTACGTTCTTTAAAACCCACGTATTTTGGTTGGTGAGACAACTATATATTCTGAGTGACAGCAAAGAGAGAGATGGGCCAGAGACCAGTAAGCACAAAGATGACTTCTATTTGACTTCAGAATCATTAATTAATACATATTAGGTAACCATCTAATTTCTTACCTGTAGTTCATAAACACGAACAAACTTATCCAGACATGCTGTCACCATCACTTTCCCAAGAATGTTCACAACTGTGACTGCATGGTTATGGCCTTTATAGATCCGTACAAGCTCTCCAGTCTGCGTCAAGAAAAAGCAAAGGCAAAGAGGTCTTTGGGGGGTTTTTTTGTTTGTTTTTTTTTGTTTTTGTTTTGTTTTTTTGTTTTTTTTTAAACAACAAAACAGTTTTATCTAACCTAGATAGGGTAGCTAGCTTCAATGCTCACAACTCAAAAAATGAAAACACGCTTTATTAGACTTCCATTTCCTATGAAGGCACTAGATTACCATCAAATACTACCTCTCCTATGAGGAGAGGCTGAGAGAGTTGAGGTTGTTCAGTCTGGAGAAAAGAAGGCTCCTAGGAGACCTTATAGTGGCCTACCAGTATCTTAAGGGGGCCTACAAGGAAGCTGGTGAAGGGACTTTTTAGGATGTCGGGTAATGGTAGGACTAGAGGGAATGGATTAAAACTAGAAATGGGTTGATTCAGACTGGACGTTAGGAAGAAGTTCTTCACCATGAGGGTGGTGAGACACTGGAACAGGTTGCCCAGAGAGGTGGTGGAAGCCCGATCCCTGGAAGTTTTTAAGGCCAGGCTGGATGGGGCTCTGAGCAACCTGATCTAGTGGGAGGTGTCCCTGGCCATGGCAGGGGGGTTGGAACTAGATGATCTTTAAGGTCCCTTCCAACCCTAACAATTCTATGATTCTATCCTTTTCTTTACCCATGTTAACATAGAGCCATTCCAGTAGAATAGAAATATAGATCACTATGAAAAGTGTCTACTTCTCCTCTTTCCATCATTAGTTACATTTGCCCCCCAATCCTGCTATTAGTACTGCACTATTACTACTAGCAGTATTTTATGTAGCCACAAGGATCGGTGAGCAGGGCTAGAGAAAAACCATTCACAACAGTATAACAGCTTTTGAACTAGCTGGTTTGGAATGCTGTTTGTGTTCCTCAAGTTTTTTCTGTAATAAAGAAATCTTCCCCCACAGAATATCTCACATGGCTTTCCTCTGAACCCTTTCCACATTATCAGCACATTTAGGGTAATATTTGCAAAAGCAAGATCCCCAGATAAAAAGGCACTGCATACCATATTAAAAGAGTCAGCATGTTTATGTTTCCCAAGGTATTTAATCCCCTGCATCCCTCCTTAGTTAGCTATAATGCATAGTCACGTTAACAAAATCATATGAATTCCTTTTCTGGAAGCTATTCTGCCCAACCAGCCAGTGAAAAATTCTGGAAAAACTGACATTATAGTAAAGGAATTCACTGCCGTAACAGTAAAAGTCATTCCAACTTTATATATATGAGACTTACATGAATGTTGTGGGCATGGACGGACTGATCACTGGAGCCACTGAATACCAGATCATTTACAACCTTACCAAAGAAAAAAAAAATCAAAAAGAAAACACCAAAGAACAGTTTTATTTTTGTAACAGACACAGAAATGGGTAAGCAAAACATTAAGACACTGTTGTGTTTAAAGTTGTACTGTAATATTTCCTAAATTTGACAGTCTTAAAATCAATAGAGAGTATGAAAAAAAAGCACGCACGGAGTTCTTTACATAAGAGCTAGAAAATGTACTATGCTATCCTAATGTTGACTTTTGATGCTTCACAATTGCCATTAGAAGCTGTTAACTTGCAGCCCACCAGGCTAACTCATCCTACCTACAGACTATTCTCAGGGACAGCTCAGCAGCAGCTCAGCGACCAAGCAAATTGAAGGCAGAATGCTGCTCTGCACATGCACAGCAAAGCCCACTGTTTCCTGGAAACATTAGATGTACTGTGCACTTATATTCTGGTCACGTGAGAAAGATGGTGCTCCTGATAAGTCCTAATCTAGAAAGGAAGCTCAACAGATACATCATGGATCAAGAAGGGGCCACAGTATGCTGCCACACAAACAGGACTAGGATAGCCAACCGAGCAAAAAAGGCTGTGCCACTGCACCATAAGATCTAAAGCGACAATTTATGGAATTCACCCCCTATCTGTTACATGATAGTGGTCACAGCAAAGCAGTCAGGCAAGCATATGTTCCACCTTGTAATCTCAGGACCCAGAAACCTCTAAATAAGTGATAGTGATTTTTCTATTAAAAAAGAATACTTCTCTAGAGTTACATTTTTTCCAGTTTCCTCTGAGATTTGTACGATGTGGGTATACGAACGTTAGCTTCATCTTTTCCCCAACTTTCCCTCTGTTGGCAAACTCACATTTCAAGATTCCCTGAATCTTCTAACAACATGAAATAAACATGCTTCCTACATAACACACCCACAACAGTTTTGCTGGGAACATGGGATATGTCAGCCAGTCAGAGACAATTTTCCTACCAAATTACTCAGCTTTTATCCTTTAAAGTAGAGAAATCCTCTGTTTCCTACCACAATCTGCTCACTATTAGATGAGGAAGAAGAAGAAAAAATGCACCATTTTAAGTATTCTTTGTCAAAAACGTATTTTCAGAGACACTTGCCTTCATGCAGAGTATAGTCTTGCTGTGACCTTCCAGGGTTCTGAGAAGCAGCCCATTCCGCGCATCTCGCACGCTGATGGTGCAGTCATAGGAGCCCACTACCAATAACTTGCGTGCTCCTTCCTGAGCTGTAGCTAGACAGCTCACTGCTCTAGGGCCATGGCATTCAAAGGTATCAACCTGCTTGTTGTTCTGTTGGGGGAAGAAAAAGTGGTTTTTAAGAATTAAAACTTTGCTATGACACTGACTAGACCACCAACTCCTTTCTGTGTTGTTATAGGATCTGATTTCAGTTTAGTAACATGCCATTCAAGTAGCGGTAAGAGTTGAATCTTAACAACTAAGTTTCCAAATCAAGGAAATAACTCTTTATGTTGGGATTTGATTCTCTTTTTTTTAAATTTTAAAAAATATTTCATTATTTAGCAAAGGTCCAGTAAATCCTCCTTCTGAGTTAGAAAAATGAGAGGAAATAGCATTATGAGAAAAACGCAAAACAGAGTAAATTTGTAAGGATAAATTTGAGAAATTAGTCTAGGATCCATGAAAAGAATAATCAGAAAAATAATTTCTTTAAATCATGATTTTTATTCACTTTTAAATATCACGGGAACTGCTGATTAAGCCTCTTTGCCAGAAAACAGTGCGAATGAGTCTCTTCTATAACTGCAAATGAAGCAAGCAAAACCAGCAACACATTAAAATCTCTCCCATTATTTTGATAGGCAGGAAAGGAGGATTCACGAACAATCGACTGTGTCAAAAAACTCACACGCATGACTGATAGGTCAGGTGGAACCTTAAGGAAAAAGGTGACAACAATACAGCAATTAAGAGAAAGGTAACCGGAGGGAAGGGGAGATGGGACAGCTTCATGCACTAACCAAAAGGGGCCACCAGTGACCATTTATACCAAAATACTTAAATTACAAATACACTTGCTACTCAAGAGAAAGAACAGAAAGAAACACAAAGTGGAGAGAAAGAGCATCACAACAGGCTTTTAGGTGCCAATATTTAAACAAACTAACCTTTATGCTGAAAGTAACCACAGTGCCATTTGCAAGGCCTGCATAAAGGATCCGCCATCTGCTGTGTAAACAGAGCACTCGATCTTCCAATTTAAACTGTACCATGCATTCTCTGGTCTGGCAACAAAAGGAAGTATTTAAAGATTTTCATTAACTGAAAACAATTTAGGGAAAAAAGCCTGAAGTGAATGATGATTTCTACCTACAACTTGCATTTTTCAAACCAACAGAGCTGGAGAAAAACATCTGAAAGTCTGGTGTCACATGGCAGTTTGACACTGGTTTTAATCAGCTCCCTCCCATCTTTGAGACTTGACTGTATTTCAGCAACCAGTCATAACCCTAAAAGCTTTATTCTTGCCACAACCTCTAATCTATACAGACATTTAGACTACAGACTATATATATCTATAGATATGAAAACCACCCCGTTACATGCTTGAGTTTGAGGAATCCCCATGAAGTTCCCCAAAGGGAAGTGCCATGAATCCTCAGCCTGAGTCAAAAACCTCTAGTACTTTGCCCCTTGAAGCAGGTATTTGCTTTCTAGTCCACCAAGCCACAGATTAGACAAGCCTTCCTATCATTTATCCTTAGAAGTCCAGCTTCAGGAAGTCTCAGTCTGCTCTTCCATCTACCCTCAGAATAATACCTGCTCCTCTATAGCTGCTCCACAAAGAGAGCAGTGCCTTCCATAAGCAACGTAGTTACAAATACAGCAAGACAAATAGAATGCTCATGGCCAGACAAGCATCCTGCACTTTGGTGTTCCCAACATTCAGTATCCTGTCATGCTGTTCTGGCAAAAACTCTGCTGACAAGCTAGTCAAAAGATTAGGGTAGTAAATCACTTCATGGTTTGCTATTTGGTTGGGTTTTTTTTCCTGTTCTACTCTAATGATGTATAAAGTGGGGCTCATGTCCAGCTTATATGGGTTTAAAAGGCTTTTTAAATTTATATTTGCAAAGAAACACTCCCATAAAAAATGAGTACATGTTAACCAACACAGAGTTTGAGTACCTTGATATTGTAACAGTTGATAGTGTGGTCGCTTGAGCCAGTGTAGAGTGCAGCATTCTTCCCATTTGTCTGAGTGACCAGGAGGCAGTTCACTTTTGAGGTATGTCCTTCAAAGATGGCCACACACTTCCTGCTCTAAAAAGGAAAGCATAGGGTCTGTCAACATAAAGGCCCATAATGTCAGGCACAGAATCCGAGAGACAAAGTCAGGTAGGACAGCTAAAAAAAGTAGGGCACATGCAGCAGTCTATCTCCCCCTACCCGTCTTGTAGGGAGAACGGGTTGGGGAGGGGGAGAAGAGAGGTTTGAAGGAAAGAATAGAAGAAAAAAATTAAGCTCTTGAAAAAGTAGCTGCTCCCTTAACTACATAGCAAGGCTTCACAAAAACACAACTGCAACCTCATGACTACAATTAATGTAACAACATTCCCACAACCTTACTTACAACCAGATTGTAGGCACAAACAGTTTTGTCTGCTGAGCAGGTATACAACAAATTCCCAAAAATCTGAATAGCATTCACTGCAGCTAGGTGTCCCTCAAAGTTTCCCTCTGTAGGTTCTTCATCCTCACCTGGCTCCGAAGACACTTCTGTAGGACAGAGACACAGGTACTTTGATTATGTGAACACACTCAAGCAAACACGCTACTGTTGTTTGTATCACCAAACAGCAGAACTATTTTGTGAGCTCAGCACCTTAAAGTCAGATTTCATTGTAGGTCCCAGCTGGAGCCTGTACGTGGCAGAAGGCAATACAAAATGCCAGAAAGACCTTTATACGATGTTAAGTCCAGAAAGATCTTTAAAATAGAAAAAGGATTGTATTATTGTTTGTCCTACAACTCTATGGAGACTGTGTTCGTGTGGGAGGGGGCAGGAGGATGTGGAGGGTTCAAGGCACAAAGCATTCAATGAAGGATGACGCAAGTGAATATGCATCACTTCCCACTTCAGTTTTCAGTGCAGGTTTTTACCTTGCAGGGCAAAATTCCCCTCTGGAAGCAGCCTAATCGAGACTTACAAGTCCTGCAAGATACTATACACAAAGTATCAGAAGAAAAGCTTAAAAGATACCTGATGAGTTCTTTGATCCTCTTAGCGATGATATGGAAGTCTGCGTCTCAGCCATCCTGTAACACAGAAATAAAGAGTAGTGAGACTATACTTTGCATGTTCATTTTCAGACAAAATACTGGTGTAAGTAATACTCCAGAATACAAGACTCGGCATTTAGTAGAAAATAGGCTGTAACAGATAAGCTCAAAAACAAACTTTCCTTGGAGGGCAGCCTTGTTCTTGCTTTAGAGAAATTAGTAGGTAATAAGACACATTCAGTTGCTGGACCAAAAAAGCAAATTCAATTTTTATTTTCCCTCTCATTTCACTCCTGAATGAAATTAAAAGTTACTCATGTTGTAAGACTTTCTGAATAGAAAAAAAAAAGAAAAAAAAAGAAAAAGAGAGGCCTAGGCCTCTCATGAATATTGTTTAATGCTTTTACTTTAGAGAGCTACAATAATCTCACCTTGTTTTCCCATCATTCCTATAATTTGTGCCAATCTCACTGGTAGAGCTCACTTCATCATAACCAGAGCAAGATGCCTCTAGAACTGCTTGATCCACAGAGCTGCATGAATCTCTCTTTGATGGACTGTCTGGTTTCTCGTCTCCCGACTCTGATGAACCAATGTCAACAACCTCACACTGGGGCGCTGGAACTTCCACTAGTTCCAGAGAAGCATCACTGTCATTCTCATCTTTGTTTCTTGTTGTTTGAGCAGTAGCTCCATTCTCCTGTCTTGGAGGAGTGGATGTAGTAACTTTTTCTCCTTTAGGAACCTTTCCACCCTTGACTTTCCGGACAGGCTTACAGTCAATTATATCCTGTTCTGTGTCACTGTTCTCTGGCACGTGGGCTGCCCTCAGAGTCTTCTTCTTCCTTAACTTTCTCCTCCTCCTGTTTCCTTTTTCTGCTGGGACTACAGTGGTTACCGTCCGTTGCTCAGATGGTTCTGCTGACAGTTTGGGGGTTTTATCCATTGGCATTTCTAGAAGGACTGAATGCTTCGGAAGAGAGGTGCTACACTGATCCAGTAAAAAGCTTTCAGTCATTGTATCATTTGCATCTCTCTTGCTGAAGACAGACAGTGAATGAGGAGAAAGGTTCTCAGGAAGTCCACCCTTTCCCCCGTCTGCAACAGGCTTGTGAACATCTTGATTAGTGCGGTGGAAACAAGCTGCCAGCTCTGATAGGGATATGGTTGCAGAGACAACTGGATACACTGGAGTTTTCTGGTTGGTCTCTTCTGAAGAAAAGAGACTAGTGTTACACTCAATCTGTACAGCAATAAATATTTACGCAAAATTGCTTTCCCTGCATTTTTTTGTTTATACTTAATTGTGCATATAAAGTACACATACATACACGTTGAAAGCCATGTGCACATGCAGATCTGCTATTTCAGTCAGCTATGCAGCCTTTAAAAAACATAGCCGGGGAATAAAATGTTTACCTGTGTACTCAGAAGCAAAGGAATAGGGCACACCATTAAAATTCCTGGCTGACTTCATGACTTTAAAGTTCTCACAAACAACCTTTTGTGAGTCCTACACCGTCAGCTTAAGATGCCACCAGCCTTCACAGTGTGCTCCCTTACCAGCTGTCACCATTACTGTAGGATTGGTATTAAGCAATGCATGCCTAATACATCTCAGCTGCTAAGTGACACAGTTTGAAGACCCTGCACTTAACCCACCTGTGTTAGTTACTTCTACCAAGTTACTTGGACCTAACTCAAAGTAGATGAGTCCTGCACAACCCATTCTGCAGCATTGTACCTTCTGCCCTAGGAATGGCAGCACTGTAAGCCATCAGGGTAAGTTTTTTAGTTCATCCGTGGTAGATTAAGTGATGAGGCAAACACACTCTCCCTGTCATTTTAATTTGAAGCTAATATGAACAAATTAAGCCAATCTCTCAACGGAGACAGGCTAAGAGCATAGGCAGCATCTCACAGCCGTGTTTCCCACACCCTAAAATTCCCCAGTTGCATTTGCAATAACTATAATCCAGAACAGGATGTTTCAAGTTCACTGCATTTATTGGGTGGGATCCCTCAACACAAATGGGAAGCTGGATGTATTTGAAACACTTCCCTGCTTCAGTCTCTTCAAAACCAGCAATGCTTAGACAAAGCTGTTGGACAGTACAAATATGATCCTTCAGAATTGAGCATCCACCGTACTAGATCCACTAGTACCAGGTAGCCAGCTGGTACCACTAGAGCCAGATTAAATGTGAACATCTCACCCCACACCTTCCTCAGGTGGAAAGTTCCAAGATAAAACTAGAACCATGCTGACAGTGTAGGGTATATCATATTTAAAGTAAATGAATGGAAAGCTGTTTTTCCCCCTAACCCATAACTGTCATACACAGCTACATACACAGTGCATACACAGAGGGTTAGAAAACCCTCTATGCAGAAGAAACAAATGCTTAGATGAGGTTTAAACAGTTACTGTGTTGAATTGTATGAGGGAGAAGGAACACAAACCCTTAAATTATGAATACACCTCTAACATCACACGTCCCTCATTTCCCACAGAAAGGGGGAAGGAAACAACGTGGTCACTTAAAACAGAAAAACAACAGTAAGGGGCAACTTAAATTGAAATTTCTAAAACCAAAAGTTACTAATTCTCAGGCCTTGGAGTACTACAGATGTTATAAAAGGAATCATGAAATCACCATGGTAGTGCAAGAAACAGAATCTCAGTTCCGCGGGTGGAAGAGATGCTGTTAGTTAGGGGAAACCAAATGCAGTCAGCTCCTTCAAAGCAAGGCTGAGCTGACCTCCTCGGGAAGCTGACAAGCCTTTCCCCATGTTCAATCCCCAGAAAGCAGACAGGCTGCCCTCAGAGAGAATGCCTCTCCCCCAAATTACAGAATTCACCTGATGGTAAATGCTTATTTTGACCACAAATGACCAAATTCATTTGATGGTAGACACTCATTTTAAATGTAGCACATATAGAAATTGATCATTATGAAAACCACATTAGTTTGACAAACAAACATCAGAAGAACATTCTTGCTTTTAGTATGTCAAAAATAAGTTTGTAGGAAACTGAAAAATATGCTAGTGTGATGATAACATTTTAATGCAATTATTTAAGTGAGAAATACAGTTATAGATTGAATGTTCATCTTTATGAGAGAAAACTAAAAAAGCTCCTCAGCTTCTGTCATGCCTGCACAGACATCAATAAAGTCTGAAGATTCTGTAAGCTATGCCACTGCAGCTAGTTATCACTAAATCTTTATTCTGAATTATCCAACTCTAACATTAAAGAAAAATGACAAATGACACCTCTCTTCATTGATGTTTGAACATAACAGAATGGCCAATACAAATGGGAAAGAGAGGGAAAGGTAGTGGCTTCCTACAAGCTAAGTCTTAACAATGCAAACAAACACAAAAGTTCATTCCTTAAACTCGGGGGAATGGTGTTTGCTTTAGTGTACACCCCTAGAGCTTCATAATCCTTGTCAAATCCTCCAAAGAGAGATGAAGTAAAATTCACACTACTATATTACTGTAACGTAACACAGTGGAATACAGGAAAAGCAATGGTGACTAAAAAAAGCACAAAAAGCGCTATTTATACAGAATTCTACATCTGAAGCAAACTGCAAAAAGGTAAAAAGACCCTTCAAATTCTTGTATTTACAGGTCTAAGCTTCAATTCAGCCAACAATTCCCTTGTGCTTGAGAAAAAAAACACGCTTATGGAAGTAGGACAGCATGGCTTTTTCCAATAGTATTTTCCACTTCAGTTGAAGGAAAAAAAATTGTCTATAAAATTGGCTATATTTACCTTTAACAAGGATCTTACTTATGAACCTTTACCTCAAATTATCTAAGTTAAGGGTTTGGGTAAATGACAATTATGGCAGACAAACAACTGTCATTAGAATCACCCTGCGTGACTTCCCAGGCTCTTAGGAAAGTAAAGGATAATTGAGCTTGTAATCTTCAGTTAGTACCTTCAGTCACAGTAGCAATTCGTAGTGGAAAGTACCAAAAGCATTTAAGCCTTTGACCACAGAACATGAGTTTTAGGGGTTTCAAACTGTCTAAATAGTTAGCAGTTTCAGCTACGACCATAAAGATCTCATTTTTCTGAAGCAGTAGCTCTCACATCAGTAGTTCGGTTAATTCATCATTTTCTCCTCCAGACAAAAGTGAACATACACCTTCATTGGCAACCCTCCCCTACTCACCCCCCTCGCATTAGTGAACAGTGCCAAACGTCCTTCTTACAGTAAATTGTTTACTGAAATCACAAATAAGATCGCACAAACTTTGAATGAGGTTATTAAATCTAACTAATATCTCCAGACCAGTGGGATTTGGAGAGATGGAGAGGGGGAGAAGATGGATTGTTATTTTTAATATCACAAATTATACTCTTTGTGCTTATCCAGCAGGTCCCAAAAGGAACACAGAACACTCTTAGTGTAGTTGGTCATAATCTTTTTTAAAAGATCTTCAGGCATGCATTTTTCCTTTGCCAGTAGATTTTCATCTGCCAATGCCCATTTAATGATGCAGAGTAAACAAAAATTACAGGGCAGGTTTTAAGGTTCATTTTTTTTTTCCTTTATTAACTAAATTATTCTGAGACAATGTAATCTGCAAATTCAGATTTGTTCTATTTTTAAAGTAAAACAGAAACCTGTAGGTGCAGATAACTACAATTTGCACGTGCTCAACAATTTCAAAAACATGGAATCCTTTTGGATGTGTCGTAAAGAAAGTCCCAGTTTCTAAGATTATTAAGTTGACAAAGTCCTACACCAGTTGATGGGAGCTTGCCTCTGCACAACAGGCTGCAGGTCTGAGACCCAACTTACATTCTTCCAGGAAAAAAAAAAAAAAAAAAATCCTTATTTTCTTAAAGCTAGTTCTTTTAAAGAGAAGCCACACATACCATCCTTCTGCTCCACCTCTTCTGCTCGTGAAGCACATGGAGAACTCTGGAGTGCAGAATTCACATTTTCTTCTGAGCCTTTTGGAGACACAGGTTCTCGTTTAACTTGCACTGAGGTGTCAGGAGGAACAGTAGGTGTGATGCCAGAAGACTGGAATGGTGACAGTGTATTTACATGAACAGAAGCTCCCATTGGAGGTACAGAAGAAGATAAAGTGTCCAAAAGGGGCAGGAAGGAGCCTGCAGGAACTAAGTCAGCTGCCATCTGAGATTTGCTGTTTCTTCTCTCACTTAAGACACTGCAGGAAAGTTGCTCTGACAGATCAGAGGGTTCATACGTTTCTAATGGCCCAAGAGGAGAGAAAAAAAATACAGAACAAAAATGTTCACATTTTACAATAAAATTTAATGGTGCCGAGAGCTTGTTTCTTGTGGACACAGAGACAAGGAAGAGAAAAACCAGTAAAAAAGCCACTAGATAGCACTAGCAAAGAAGACAGATCATACTTGAATAAAGACTTCAATATTGAAAGCCTACAATTTTATTGCACATTTTAAACAAGTGAATTCAAGTTAAATGCTGTTTTTACAAGATTCTGAGTTCAAAGAATAAGAGTCGTCATTCCACTGTTGTTGTTTTATGGTACCTCATACCTTGTAGTCCCTGCAAAATCTGGATTCTCTGACTTCTCAGTGTACTCATTTCCATGGTTATCTGCAAAACAGTTATGGTTTAAATCAGTCCTACTTAAGGCAGTTCTTCAGGCTGCTAACTTCTAGTTTGGACAGTCTCAAAAGCCCACTGTTACCTGTTGCTTTAACACAAGGAAGCGTTGAACCTCAACATACGCAGCCTGCAGGGCAGCCCTGGCCTGCAAGAGACTGCTGTCCACACTATGCAGGGACTTGCTTAACTCTTCTTCCCTCAGTGAAATAGCCAACAACTGGTCTACCTGAGAATGTTCTGAAAAAGAAACAAAATGAAGAGTGTAACTGTACTTGACAGTTAATAAATTACACGTGATATCTAAATAAATACTACCACCTCAGAATGTAAAAATAACATAAATTAGGTCAAGCATCAAGAGTCATAAAAGAAGCTGAAAAGGAATATCTACGCACAGGAATAGTCACACCTACATGACAGAAGAGCAAAGTCAAGTATTCCCTTTTTACAGGATCTCAGCCTTGACTCTAGCAGCTTTTTTTTCCATCATAGCTTTGCCAGTACTCTTCCACAAAGAGCTTTTATTGAAGTATGTGTACATAAAGTACAAATACATACTTTCCATTAATGTAATCAAAAAGGCAAAGGCAAGTTTAAGGTAAACAAGATTTAAATTATTCAGCTAATCCAGAGGCCAAGGAAAAGCAGCTTAAGAGAAAAATTCCAATGATAAAAAAATCATTTACTATCCAGGATGATTTTGGGCTGAGAGACTCATGTTTGCAGTCTCTTGAGAAAGAGCCTCTGAGCACTCTACTCAGGAAAAGATCCACCTATACTCCTTTCTAAAGTCCTCTGGCATTACAGATAGATTCTCCAGGCAAATTAAGTTTCAGTTTGAGCACTTAGGTTCATTCAGTTTGTATTTTCCTCTAGTAGTTTTACTACAACAATGATGACGCTGAAGCAAAGTAATGGGAAGGAGAGATTTTCCCAAGTCAAATGTGCCATTATTCTCCATAAGAGGCACTAGTCATTGAAGACAGACTCTGATAAAAAACCCCACCTTTTCAACTAGTGAAATATTAGTCCCCACAAGAAGATACATATTAATTGCCCTGCATTCCAAACAACCCTCAATATAAATAAAGAATTTTAAAAAGATAAATGGAACATTTGAAAGTTATCTTCTGGACCCCAAATACATCATTATAGTGATGTAATGATTTAGTTCCCAATGAAAACATTCTCCCTAAAATACGGATGGTTAATTTTGATTCGCAGTGATGTGGATGTGTTAGGCGTGTTTGAAAAAGACCTGTCTAATGCTTCTGTCAGGAGCAGGAAGGAGTGGAGCATTCCACATTCATTTCCATTACGGACAGAGAAGGAGGAGTCAAAAAATAAAAAGCATTGCTGGAGATGTCAAAAACAGAACACAGCCTAAGCTATGCAGACTACAAGTTTTCCAGTAATACCAGACAGTAGTAGAAAGGGAAAGCTGCATGGCTGAATTAGAAGGTAGCGATGGGTGCTTCTCCCTTCAGAACTTCATACGAACAGGCAACAAACCTCTCTTCCCCGAGCAGGGGAAAGCAAAGGCCCCACCCATGCAACTGGGATCATGAACTGCAGGCAGAAAGAAGGCACAAAGTCTTCTCTTCGAAATAACTCTGACAAATTAAGATGTGACTCTCCAGAGAGGAATCTGTTGCAGACCTGAAAGCAGTCCACCCCATGACCTTCAGTAAGAGTCCAAGAAGCACCAGAGTAACATTAAGGAACTACCATTTTAGCCAAGTCAAAACACTAGTAGGTATTTATGACTGCTATACCAGATGCACGTATATATGATACTCACTCACCTTTTTTGCCTTTGATTTTTCTTCTCTTATTCTTTCTTTCTAGACTAGGGATTTCAGGAGAAGATCCCTCCTGCAAGTAAAATCATTTATTAACAAAAGTTACAAGAGCGATTTTGCCTAAATCAAAAAGTCAAACATCCACTGTCTTTTCAAGCATTACTTCTACCCACAGAGAAGAATATTCAAATCATTTTGCACATTCTTGTATAACTCATCCTTCCCTCTTCCCTTAGAAGAGGGAGGGCCACAAAGCGAGTGCCATGTTTTCGTCTCAAGTAGGAAGAAATACTAAACAAGCTGACAACCTTCAACTTGCTCAGATGTTCAAGACCACACTTGAGTCAGATTTCTGCTCTACAGTTTTAGTTGAAGGTCTAGAGGATTAAATCAACGAGGAATTAAAACTATCACTTTCTGCATATAACAAAACCATTCTGAGGACTTTGATGAGAAGCATATTTTTTTTTCTCCTTTGGGTAAGTCCAAGACAGAAGAGTGAAACAAATTCAGATTTAAGTATATCATTTTAAGTATATAATTTTGTAAAAAGGGTTGTCTTTCCTTGCTTGACCATAAAACCAGGAACATCTAAGGAAAACAAATTTCTGCTACAGCTTAGCTTCCATTTACGTTCTGAAACACCAAGATCCTTGCCACAACACTAAGTACTTCCACGGATATATTTTAATAGCTCTCATTTACCAGTATAGCATGTCAGTTACCAAATCAAAAGTAAAGAGCATTTGCCATTCCTACTAATTAAAAAAAGATTAAGCAGAAGTCCTGCACTAGGAAGGCAGAAATGGAAAAGATTGTTAAAGAAAATTAAGTCAAACAAGCAAATTAGTTTGAGGCTATCAATGTACAAGACAATGAAATGGAGAAAGTCCTTCTTGCAGAGATCATTCCCAGGTTGAATGATCATTGACAGGGAAGAAAAAAACCAACATTTTTTACCACATCAAAGCTGGACAAAATTGCACACTTACTCCAGTTGCTCTTCGTTTCTTTCCAATTCCTTGGCTGTCATTCTGCTCAGTACCAGATGTGCAGCTACTGTCCGTAGCTGCATCTATGTTATTAGACACTGCAAGAAGTGAAGCATTATTTGAAGCTGGACGATTTTCTTCAGAGATTTCTAGTACGTTTTGTTTTTCAAGAAGAGGTGTTCTCTTCTCTGGGCTCTCCTGGTCTTGTTTTGTGAGGCCTGTGACCTCAGAAGTGGCCTGTAGGCTGTGTCTTCTTCCACTAGTCTCAGTTCTTTCAGACGTAAATGGTGACAAAGGAAGAGAAGACGTCTTCCGTTTCAAGTCAACCTCAACGTCAGTGCTTGCCTCATACCCAGATGTTATGTGATGTGAGTGGCTGGCTGCAATTATTTGCCTTTGCCCACATTCTTTTGTTTTGGCTTGTTCACTGAAGAAGCTATAAGCAGAAGGATTTCTATCTGCAATGACACTGCTTTCAGAAAAGCTACGTTTTCTGGCTGAGCCAGGCACTGCTAAGGAAATCCCTTCCCACTGGAATCCTTCCAGAGTAGACAGATCAGATTCTTCACCAAGTTCTAGACCCTCTTGCTCGTTTTGAACAAGAGGCACCATTTCTATGCCAAACCTTTAACAAGATAAAAAGAAAAATAAGTACACATGTAACAAGCCAGCTAAATCTAAAAAAAAAAAAAAAAAAAAGCCTTCCCCAAATGCACATTGCTGTTTTAAGAGATCTGGCCACTCACTACACTGGTATTCTGTGCTTTCTGTCTCATCTGGTAATGGAACGTCTTTTGTGTATCACAAAATGTGATTTAGTGGCTAAGAACTGACAGCATGATTTCCAAGTCAGAAATCACGTTGGCGTAATTATTCCAAACCAAGTTTGGAATAAGAAAATATAACATCTTTTCAAGACACTTCAAAAACTTCAGGTTTATAGAAAGTTTCAACAATGAAGTATTTCCTTCCTCTAAACACAAAACTAAACTGTGTACCAGATTAAAAGATTAATATATGAAGAGGGAATATTTATTCTGCTTGCACCAATGCAAGCATTTCTTGTAGTCCTGAATAAATGAAGAAATAAACAACTGTTACAGCATTGTTCACATCCTGATTGCATTTTCACATTCTTCCACTTACTAGAACTTGAAAAGCAAAGGTATTGCTACTGTTCATATTCAGATATTGAGCAACAATTATGAATCTATTAGAATCTTTTCTAAACAGACTACTGTGACTTATTTATGGATAGACATCCACAGCAGCGAGCAATCATAAAAACTCAAAATTATTTATATACGCAAAAGATTGTGGTATAGCAAGCTTCATTCTGAAGTCTTAGGATTCTGGAATTCGTTTCAGATTTGGAGAAAAGCAACCCTCTCCCCTCAACACACACACACACAGAGGCATGGTTAGATCTGAAAGCAACCAACCTTGGTAAGCCTTTGCCAAGTTCCTGTTTCTTCTTGGTTACCTGCTGGATGACTTGATCCCAGTTTACATTTCGCCGGGAAGCACTAAGAATCTGCCTGAGGGTGGGTTTAAGCCCCGACTCCTTCTCAGTCTCACTTTTCCGATGGCCACTCACATTCCGAATGCGCCGTGCGTTATTTAGATTGGGCTCTGGAAGATGTGTCCCGACTTTGCTCTTCAGACTAATATGTCTTGTCAGGTCTCTTTGCAGAGAGGCAGGGAGGCCAAGTTTGCTTAAATCAGGAAGAAGGAGGCCTAGTGACTGGCTTCCTCCTTTTTGCAGCTCATGATCTGAAGGATTTTCAAAACCTTCCATTTCAAAGTGATCATGTGACTTGACATGCTCTTCATCCCCTTCTCCCTCCTGTGAGGAGATTTTCAAATCCACGTGCAAACGGTCCTGACCGCTCGATGGAGGAACTGTGGATTCCCTCTGAAACGTAGAATCTTTTAGATCAGCACAAGAAATACTTGAAGCAGTCGGTTTTTCATCATCTTCCTTTTCAGAGGTGGCAGGTTTACCTTCTGGAGTGTCACAGGGTAAACAAGAACTAACAGAAGAACCCAACTTTTCAAATTTTGCTTCTGACTTCTCACTTCCCGTTAAATCATCATCACTCACATCTTCTAATGTATCTAATCTGAACTCGTTCTTTGGCAATGCTTTCCCAGTTTCTTCCTTATTCTCGTCACTTGTATCCTTGCAAGATGTCAAGGGAGCATTTTGCAAGGAATGGTTAGACTGAACATCTTTGGGGTTTTGCTCTGCTTCACTTAAGTTATTAACAGGCTCTCCAAGATTGCTACCAAGCGTATCTTTGTTGTCTTGTAAGTTACCAGCACATGCACCATGCAGCTTTGATGAATACGAGGAGAAACCGTTTGTTTCCAAATTCAGTGCATTCAAACGATTCTGCTCTTCACCACTAGTTGAGGATAACAGAAGCTTGACATTTTTTAGGAGACTGTTTGTGTCTTGCTTTGGAGAAGATAACTTCCTGTCTGTGATATTCAGAAGAGGGGATTTCAGTGATGGCATCGTATTACTTTTGCCATCATCTTTGTCAAGCTTTTCACCACTGGAACAGTCTTTCATTACCTTGCAAGAATCAAGGTGATCTGAGGTTACATTAGAAGGGGAAGATGCTTCCCATTTTTTAGGTTTTGAAAGGCTAACATCGGCTCCACAAGTTTTTCCTTTCATTGATGAATCAGTAAGAGGCATTAATACAGAATCCATTTTATCTGCAGTTTTAGAAACACTATCTTCAGACCGTGGCTGCTGCTCTGCAGCTTTCTGGGATGGGTAGGGAGTCCAGCGATATATTTTATCTCTGGAAGGACTGCCACTTTTTCCACTGGCTCTTGAAGTTCTGCCTTCTCGTTGCTTCGACTTACAAAAATCCAATGCCCCCTCGGAAGGAAGTTTATCACTAGTAAAATCAAGTGAGTCACTCCTATTTTTTCGATCTCTATATGGCAGAGAATCAATATCTTTCTCCTGTCGCTGCCATGCATATCTTTCCTTATTATATTTAATTGGCTCTAATGAATACGTATCTCCTGAGTTTCCAAAATTCCAGCCATTTGCACCATGAGAACTAGATTTCCAGTTTCCTCCGTAACTCTTGGAATTCCAGCTGGAAAAATGACCTGTTCCTTCTGAGTGCCAAGTAGAGTTTCTCTCCCTGGCACCGTGATGCCAATTTGATGTTCCTCCTCCCCGCCCACTTGGATGCCAAACATTTCCAGAATTCCCATAGCTATGCCGATTTGAAGAGCCTCCTGAAACATTTTGGTGCCACCCAGAGCGTCCTCTTGGGACACCTGAATGTCTGTTTACACTAAGGTTCCTCTGAGAGTGTGAAAATTTGCCTTGTCTAGGACTAATATAATCATCCTTTTCCCACTTCCAGTCCCTTTGTGACGCATTATGATGATGCCACGATGACTGATCATAAGCTTCTCTTTCTTTGTAAGTAGCTCTTTCTTCTCGCCTTCTCTGTGATCTCCTATCATCACATTCTAATTCTTGGTTTGCACAGCTTGGTTCAGCTTGCCTATAAAACAATTGAGAAAAACCTAAATTCTGATGCCATTCTACCGAAACCAAAAAGCCTCATGCATTTTATTTGCACTGGGAAGAAAACATTTCCTTTTTTAAATAGAAAGAAACAGAGATAACTTATCTAGCTGCTTTATTGTTCAGGCTTCTGTAGTATTTGACTTTCAAAATGAATGTCGTACTTTTAATTTATTTCAAAATTGCCCATACAAGAACAACTGATTTAGTGCAGGGACAGGGCAATAGACTAATTCTTAAATATTTCTGTTCAACTCAGAAAAGATTATTCCTTTCTATTTACTAGTTATTGAGCTATTAAGAAACAAACAAAAAGAAAGCTTCTTTCTGTTGTATAACCTTTGTAATTTGAGTTATCTTGAGAAATGAAAAATTCGTTAGTAGTGAGATAATTATTTTTGCCGAAGACTATTCTTTCAGTGTTAGTTATTCTACTTATTGTAGAAAACAATTGAGATCATGTCTCAGTTTAAAAAGCTTAAGTTAAAACACAGATGTAATAAATCCACAGAAGTTGTACCTCAGATACAAAAATATTTTGTCTTGTTTTAACCAACAGACTCCAGCAGACCACAGCATGCAATGCTGAGTCTGTATGAGCCTCCCAGAACCACTATCTACTGCCCTTTGGAGAGTGCTTGTGCTCGGCGACTTATCATGAACACGTGGTAAATTACCACATGCACGTTTAAAGATAAATGCTACCTTAACACCGACAGCTATTCCCAGGGTCAGCAGTCTAAATGTTCTAAGTAGTTATTCTACCAAATGAGGAGTTTTATCAAAAGTGTTTCCAAAAACTGATTACAGAAATGCTTTTTTTCTGACATTGAAGGAACACATTCAGTTTAGATCCCTGGACAAGCAAGACAGGAAACTTTCACGCTAGTGCTTAAAAACGATTGATTTGAGTAAACTGGAAATTCATATTGTACCACCTTTTAAGCTTTCAACACATTCCAGTTTTGCTAAAAGATGCACAAATAATTACTCTCTAATGGGAAATGGCCTACTGCATAAGATAAAGTGAGTTCTAAGACAAGAATGCAGAGAAAGAATGTCTATGTGATACCGTTAAATTCTAAGAGTTCACTCAACTAGATTATGATCTAACGGAAACAATTTTCTGTATTAGTAACTTAATCCGTAAACTTTCTTTTGTCTCCCCCCTCCAAACCGGCATCCAGCTGAGAGAGATTTTCTAAGATTTTAGTTGCCTCAGGATACCACTGTACTGACAGCATTTTACCATAAAAGCAGAAAAAGTGACATTGTTGCTACCTACATCGACCAATATGAAAACATCACGCAGTACAGGGACACCCTAGTATGACAGGATGATGTCAAAATCAGGTAATCTCCACAGATTTAGGCACTTGGAGGTGCTAACTGAAATTTCTAGCCACAGCAAGAACTTCTTTGAAAAATCACATGCCTCTAATACCATTGCCATGCCATAAATCTATTCAAACAATATATTCACAACTGGAACATCATATTAGCGATGCACACTTGCAGAGTCACGTGGAAGATAAATGGTGGTACTTATTACTCTCTGCAGCCATCCATTTGCTAGTAAGCCACCAGAATTATGTTTAGCTAACGGTAAGCAGTAAGATAAAACAGGTAAGAAATGTCAAGGATTATGGGATTTTAGTGTGACATTGACAGAACAATCCTAACTCATTTTAAAACCAGACAGATTAAAGTTTTATAACAAAGCGTGTTCAGCAACAGTTTCTAAAAGGCCAGGTTCCTACAGACACCCTGTGCCCCAAACAATATTAGCACTACTGACAGATTTATTAAGCCTCTCAGTTAAATGGGTATCAAATATTAAAATAAAAACATTAGGGCTCTCAAAACACAAGATTCCACACTGGGGATTGTTTTTATCAATATAAAACAAGAATATTGAGCAGAATCACATTTACATTTGAAACTACAGTATCTACGTAGGTCTCTTGGATTGTTCTTTTAACAAGTACACTGGTTACAAGTGGTTTACATTTCACGAGCACCTAAGCGTTAGGAGCATATCCCAACTGTGTTAAAAGCAAATCTACGACCTAAGAGGAGAAAGGAAAACTCACCGGTTCTTTTCCTTCCTTTGCTTGATTAGTTGAATGAGTTCTTTGTCAAGGTATTCTTCTTCTGCCTCTTCTTTCTCTTCCTCTTTTCTGTCATGGGCATCAACATTGTCTTTGTGCAGCTGGCTTGAGATGTGCTTGGCATATGCTGACAAACCCACCAGTGTCACCCTGCACACCCGGCATTCGTGGTTGCTATCCCTAGGAAGAGAGGCAGAGGGTGGACTTTCAACTCTGCCAACAGGCATGGCAGGTATCTCTTGTCTTACTTTGTTTCCTCTGAATGTGCTTGTGTTCAAGGCAACTAGGTTTTGCTCAGTATATTTGTTACTTGAATTCTCTGGCTTTTTCTTTCAAGGTCTAGTTTTCTGATGGTCAGTTTTTAAAAGATTTTTTTCCAACAATCAAGAGGTAAAAGACTTGGTAATAAAGCTGCATTAACTGGGGGGAGGAATTCTTCTTGAATTGTTGTACTCAAAATCTTTTCAGAGGAAACATAGTGAGCGAGGAGGCAGAGTGGAAGGCTTACAGAGCTAGCAGGAGCTGCTCTGAAGCCCATCCACGGTGCCAGCTGCACTGAGGAAGCCTGGTGACAGCTTCTACATTTAATCCTTGCCTTGAGCCTTCCCCCAGTGAAATTTAGAAAAGGGAGGAGGCAGTACATGGATACAGCCAATCCTGACACAACATAACCTAAACTGGGACAGCTGAGACTGCTGCCTGGAATCCAAAGACTCCACAGCACTGCGAGTGATGGGAGGGTGTCTTCAGTTCACTGTACTTTATTTGGTTCAAGTGTGCATGAGATCTGCTTTCTACTTTAGAGGCCTTATCTTAAAAAATACAGAAATTATTTCAGCTGGAGGAAGTGGACAGCTGTTCCAGACAAATGGCTTTACTCATGTTTCAGTGAATACTGGGTTAAGGTTACAGTATTTTTTTTTAAACCTTTTTTTTTAATATAAATTCAGATTTCTAAAAATGCCTTATTTGTTCTCCTGACAAATCCTTTCAATACTACACTGTTAAGGAAATACTTTGTTAATAACAAACCTAAACAAGGAAAATATGTTCACCAGTTTAAAAAAAAAAAAAAGTGAGGAAAAATCTAATGAGCACAATCCACTGCAAATAACTCAGCAGGACCAAGTTAGGACTCCCTGCCTGCCTCCACAAGGCTTTCTTCATAAAAGCGGATTTGCGTACCCCCATGGCACACTTGAGACCAAAGTCTTGTAACAGCAGCATTGTAATACACACACATGGCTGGGGTGAAAAAAAAAAAAAAAAAAAAAAAAAAGGATCCATAAAGGAAAAAGGCAGACATGAATCCCTGATCCCTGTTCTTTAGAGAAAAGTTAAAAATAGAATGAGAAAAAGATCAAAAGATGCACTTTCACTCAAGATATTAAGCCAACATCCTTACTGGAGTGCTTGTGCTTAATGGAAGTGTCAGCAGCTATCTTTTATTTATCCTAGAAATCTGTAGTTTTCCTACTAACACAGTTGAGATATTTAACCAATGCAGTCATTCAGGCCCAGGTAGAGAGGGGTTTATTTTAAATAGAGTAATTAATAAAAATTACACTTTTTACATTTAATTTTTGTGTCTTTTGCAGCCTAACTAATTTCAGATGAAACATTTGGATAAATTTCATTTACAAAGCCAGTAGCTTACAAATTTAGTCTGTGTTTTCCAGAGAGGGGTGTACTTCATTTTGCACACTTCACACTCACTAATAATATTCAAATATTCAAAGCTCAGATAGCCAATATATAGTATCTCACTAACCCAATAAACATAACCTAATACAATCAGCAAATTTTCCTAATGCTATCAGAAGGATCCTCTCCACATTCATAAATGGCACAGCTATGTGTTGCTAATAGGACTTATTTTTAACTTAGGTCATTACAGAAGGCAAACTGCAAATAGGAAGCCGACTTCTTGCTGAAAAAGGTGCTCTTTTTACATAACATTCCACTTGAGCCATAGGGACACTTAGCAAGAAGTGTACCTCAGTGGTACTAATTAGGCTTTAAGAGAACAATCCAAATCCTTCATAAGACCCGTGTTTCAATTCTTTCATAAAACTTTCTTCATCCTCATTTATAGACTTTATTATAAATAAATGTAAGTTTTGCTTACTTTGGACAAAGCCAGTGAATTAGCAGCTGGCCTAAGGACAAAGAACTTGTTTCTATCACTTCTAATTTGTGAGTTACTAGTTACTGAGCTGTGATTCTTGTACCAACTGATAGTCTGGAAAGAAAAAGACCTCAGTGGGTAGTGACTAGAATTCTCTGTCCTGCTCTTAACCTATATGAACCTAAAGAAAAAAAACAACACTATTTTTTCCTATGCGAACAACTGCTTTAATTGAAGATGAATTGGCTGGGAGTTAAGATAGTTAGAATTAAGGGAATTTTTATTTCCTCCACCCCTATTAATATCAGCCAGAACTGGGCACGCTCCAAGACACACACTGATCATGTTTACACACTTCCCCACCACACAGGAATGCCACACAATTGTAGTTGTTCAACAAGAAGGCCAGAAGTAGTTCAAAATAAACAGAACAAAAGTATTCTCAGTATGAAAGCATCCAAGAGCTTTATTTACTGGATGTGTACTTCAGATGGCAGACTCAATATCCCTTGTATAAGAGCAGTATTTCACTTTCAATTTAAAAATCAAGACAAAAAAAACCCACTAAGCTTTGTACTTGGCTCCTTATATATCATATGGAGTAAGACTTCAAGAAGAGAAGAACCTCACAAAGTTTCAGAAAATTATTCTAGCCCTCAAGATTACTAAATTAACTTTACAAGGAGAAAAGTGTGAACCAATGTGTCCATTTCCTTTACTTTTTCCCCAACGGAAGTCTAAAAAGTGACTTCTAGTTGGATATCAAATTTGAAGGCAGTGAGATACTGATATTACACACTTAGGTGGTATTATCCTCTGTTACACAATTCAACCACACTCACAAGGCTGTTGCTTGTCCTTCTTATTTTCCACTTGGAGCACCTTTTGCTTTATAAGGCGCTAAGAATCATAAAAGACTTCTACTAAACTTCAATGGGAGGAAGAAGCAGCACAGAGGAAGAGAACAAGGCTGCTGCTGCACAGTGAAAAATGAAGTTCATTATTAGTTTTGAGAAGAAACATCTTCTATGCGTTCTTCCAAAAAAATTAAGACACTTACCTTAATAATAGCAAATGTAATGCTGATGAAACAAAGTTAATTTAATTTCAGTATTATGGAAATGGAAAACCAAGAATTGTCAGATCACTTGCAAGCCACTCCAGACACAATATGTAACTTCTAGAAACTACTGTTACCTTCAAGAGTCATGAACAAAAAAAAAAAAATATATTAACTTAGAAGGCCAGAAATAAGATGGAAAAATATGTGAAATTTTAAGCTGGAATCCTCACCACTTTCTGTGGTAAGAATCTCAGAACCACTGTCAGAAGAAGAAAGTCCAGAACAGAAACACGCTACAAGTTAGCTGACCAGAAGCCCTATATCAGTGTTTAGTGCTGAGGACGTTCTGGTTTCTAAGCAATCCCTTCCCAGCTGTTCAGTAACAGAACAAATCCGTTTCACACCCAACAGGACAGATACTGAATAGCATGACACACTTGATTCCAGGCACATTTTCAGAATGTTCCTAGCTCCTATAACCCCATTGTGTGAGGCATTGCAGAGAAGAAAATAAAATTATCTGGGTTTTTTTGGTTCTGTTTTAGTAAGTAGCTGAATTCAGAACAAGAAAAAAAAAATCCCAAGGATAGGGCTGAGTAAGGGATGGCGATCTCAAGGGAAAGAAAGAAGAGGGTGGGGAATGTGAGGAATTTATCATTTTTATGCCCTCCCTCTTTACTGCAAAGCAATTTTTATTCGAAAAAATGAAATAGCTTCCAAGAAGCTACTTTCATACATTTTCCAGTGTGACACAATTACAACTTTATTAATCTGAACAAATTGAAGATTTTCTGAATCCTACTAAAACAAATTTAATTTCAAGAGGAAAGATTATTTAATTTTCTTTCCAACATGTTTTAACACTTAGACAGTCCACACAGCCCCTGCCTAAAGACAGGCTGATGACAGAGATTCTGAAGGTGGAAGTTGTTTTCCCAATTTACTAACCTATTGTGAAGCCCTGGACCCCTGGACAAATCAACCAAATATTCAATGGAAGCAGGAATCAGACAACAGAGGTTATTTACTGACAGTTAATATGCATTTCGAGGTAAACTGTATATTTTTACTTATTGTCCTGCAATAAGGGTTATTTTATATTTTAGAGAGACAATTTGAAATGTTAGCAGATATAAGCGGGCATACACATATGCTACAGATTTTCTCGAATTCTTAACCTAAAAACATATTAGGTTGCTGATTTAGATGAACTACAGCAATACTTCGCAATTATACACAACAGCAGTATAAAGTACTATGCAGCTGGCTCAAACAAGTGTCTTCAGCTGCGGCACATATGTAGTACAAGCCTGTACTCCAAATGCGGACACTTCTCTGCAGCTATATGTATGCTTTGCACATGAAAAGTTACTGAAGAGAAATAAATTGCAAAGTTCCTCTAGTTTTGAAACATTATAAAACAAAACAGTTTAAGAATTCTACTAGAATTCAACCTGGCACAACTTAACTAGCATTAGTATCCCATACCTCTAAGAGTTGAAAGAGGATCACTTAGTCCTTTAAAAGGTGTTTAAAAAGGATTTGCCATTTCCATATAAAATTTGTGCAGCAAAATGATTAAGAAATTATTCTGTAGGTCAAATACTTAAGTGCAGACTATTTGATCTCTCTGGCTACCTCAAAACCCATAAACCTGAAAGCACTTCTAAGTAAGTGCACTCTGGTTACACACTGATTCCATATTATCAGGATATTTGAATACCCCTTAACTCCCTCCTCCTGCTTTCCAAAGGTTCTAAATAAAATCAAGGACACCAGAAGGAAAACACCATCCACCATGGTTAGGTGCCTTAACCAAAAAACTGGACCAGGGTAGAAGAGGACAAGGCAGTCACTCAAGCAGATGCAGACTTCACATCCAAGATATTAGTCTTCTCACAGTGGTCTAAAAGATCAACAATTGTTTCTATAGCATTGTAAAACTTTTAAAAAGGAAAATACCAGTGTTCATAATTCTGCCAATGGCAGAATGCTTGCAAGAAACCAAGCACGAAACTGCCAAGACCTAAAAAACATGTTTTTTTAATTTTATTTCACTGCAGTCCAGGTAATACGGGAAAGCTTTCTTCCACATCACTGCTTGCCTCCTGAATTTTCAACATTAAGAGAACATGTCCGTTGTCAGCTTTATCACAAGGCATGCAACTAAGCGATGCATGAAAATAAGTTGTGCAATGCAGCTTGTATGGGAAATAGGACATGAATTCTTCCAGAATATGACATACAAACCGCATAGAGAGGAAGGATGCAAGATTGTTCTCATACCTTCCCTTCAGGTTTTCAAGTTCTCTGTGGTGAAGCATGCTTCTCATGTGTTCTTCCATCTCCTTCAACATGGGGGAAAAAAGTAAAATCGGTAAAAAAAAAAAAAAAAAAAAAAAAAAAGGTGTATCATATTTGAAAAGCTCACTTTTGAGAACTCTCCTGCCTTGCAGGAAGATGTACTCTACTCCTGTAGGGCTGTAGCAGTTGCCAGTCCCATTTTGACCATGAAAGCACAAGTAGTCTTACTCTCAGGAAGTCATATAATATTACCTTTCCTTAGGAAGGACGCACACGAGTCATTAGAATTCAACAGAGAGGAGCAGAATTCCAGGAGACAAACAGGAGTGCATGTAGCAAAGCTTATTAGACTGATTTTTGACAAATTACTGTTGATCATAACTTTTATTGAAAGTCTCATTGATACCACTCTCCAGAATCATAATACTTAACACAGTTTTCCTGTGCACTCTGAGCAGTCACTCTTTATTTGTATAATGATAAAGCTGTAATTTCATCATCACATACTATTTTACTCTGCTAGATGCACTTCAGAAACTGAGATGTGCATAACGTGTCAGTTTGTAGTTTCCAGCAACCTTGATACATGAACTGCAGTGGTAGTATAATTAATTGCCTATGAAAGACAGCTGCTGTAAGAGAAAGAATGTTCATAATTCAGCAAAAGGAAGCAGTTCAGAAAATTTAACTTGCTCTTGGTGTTTGAGCCAAAGCGTTTGGAAACTTTGAAAGAACAGACACTAATCACTATCCTCTTCAGTCCTTGCAATCCCATCTGCAAAGGGAAAGCAACATCTTCAACCTTGAAGAGTTGTGTGAATTAATACATTTGTATTTGCAAGATATCCATGTGCCATGTGGGTAAGGTCCGTTAAGAAACACTCAGTTCCAGTGCAGGCATTGCAAGATATGCAATGTATAGAAGATAACACACCGAATTTATGCATTAATGAAAACACATGCTGTGCTGCGTAATTCCACATTCTGTATTTCCGTATGGAAAGAGATCTCCCAAAAGGAATTAAAAAATTTGTGTATTACAGTACTCTTAACATAGCACAATTTATAGCCAAACGAGTCTGAGTGCTTTTCACTTTATTATCTTTATACAACAATATGAAAAAAAATAATCAAAGACTTCAGTATTTTTAACATTCAGAATCAAGCATACTGCCCAGCTCATTTCAAGAAAGATACTCTAAAACACATGCAAATATATTATTTGATTTGTAATGGACCTGCATCAATAATATTCCTGCTAGAGGAAGAAAAAAATCCTCATACTTCACACAATTTTAAAATGGAAGCATTTCCTACATTTCATAGTAGTATCTTCATAATGATATCTACCAATAGATGTAAAGCGTTAATGATTTACCTTTTTTGAGTTGTACACAATGTGACATAATATGCATTTTCGTTCTCGAACCATGCTTGTTACTCTGGAAAGATCTTATCCCATGCCTGCAAATAAAAATAATTTTAAAAGAATCAACATTCAGGGTTACTTTTTTTTTTTTCCATTGATCTGTTTTAGTAAGGAAAGTAAAAATAAGTTACTATTCAAGAAAACACCTGTGCTGAGTTTCTTTAAGAGAATACATACCCCTTGTGCATAATCATTATTTTTCAAAAAAGATAAGGTGGTTCTGAATAGTCATCTAAAACGGCTATAAAAAAAAACATAGCCTTCCCTTTCTTTCATTTTGTTCCTTGTCCTCCAAGACATAGCACTTATTCTACAAGCAAATAAAGATCTGTAGGAATCCTCTCAGCTACTCAAATCAGATTAACAAAACACTTTTCAACTAGAATGATGAGAGGGAGATAAGGAATTGGGGAAACAAAGCAGGTCAAACTCAGATCTTTATTTTGGTACGCAGGTCAGCTCAAGTAAGATATTTATAAGGCCCTAGGAAAATGAAACGAAGGCCATTCATGACATCAAAGACCACCGGTCTTCAAGGTTTATTGGTCCATTTATTCACTATAAAATAAAGCCTAAAGTGATTTAAATTCAGCATTTTTCTCATTAACCTGCATAAGAACTACATGTATATATGTACTGAAATACTCAATTTAGTATTTTAAGATACATTCTCTAACACCATGCTGTACATGGGCATCTTATGTATTTGAATCATTAATAAAAGTTATTGATTTTCATTAATTATTCCCAATGGTACAAGATTATTCAAAACTTTGCACCACAATATTAGACATTTTAACACTGGTCTTAAGTAGACTTGCATATATGCAAATGAAAGCAGCATCAGCTCAAATAAAATGTTGTTTTGTATTTTATCATAAAATTGAATTCATTGGGAGAGCAATTGGAGAGGTACATAACAGTCTAGGCTATAATACAGAGACAGACATGTCTGCATAAGTAACAGTATAATCTTTGAGCTTTTCTTTCTCTGAAAAGACACTAAAATACAGAATGATCAAGCATTATAGTAACTTTTTATTGACTTGGCAAAGGCAGTTCCTCACCCTAAAGTGAAAAGACATAAAAATGCCTAGTGAAAAGAACTAAAAATGCCTAGTAGTAAAAAGATATGTACCTCCACATAAAAAGACAAATCCTTCCAAGCTTTGCTATCTTACATTAGTCAAATTCAGAGATAACCTAGCTAATACCACCAAACTTAACCCACCAGAGCCTTCTTCAACAGATCACCTCCAGAGCTCACTCTACAAAGTTAATTCTAATTATTTACCATCAACCTTCTGTATCAGGGCCATCAAACCCTCCAAATCTGGTACTGAGAAGAAGCTGCAAGCAAAAGGCAAGAACTGGATTTTTACAAAGTCCAGATTACCTAGAGTTAAGGCAGCACTGACATTCAGTGGTACTGTCCAACAGTAAACAAACAAAAATAAGCACTTAAAAACACATCCTCTCTTTTTCCAAAATGCAGTTCTTTGACAAATAACTCTTTTCCTCCAGATTTGTATGTCCATTTACAGTTAACATATGCACCAGCATCTGTCCAGCCTAAAGGGGAAGAGAATCGCAATAGCCTTTTCACCTTTAGTTTCTTCTCTAAAAAAATCCACCTCATCATACCAGTACAAACACACTTAACACACAACAGGAGATTCAGTCATCTTCTTATGTTCCCCATCTAGCATTCCTAGGGTTCCATTCTTGATCTCATCTGATGGTGTTTAAATACGCATTCCTAGCTTTATCACATAGGCACCTGATGTACTCGAATCATTAGTAACAGTTATTTATTTTGACAAATCATCCCTGACAAAGGTACAAGATCATTCAGAACTTTGCACCAGCCTAGGTCATATAGAGCATGCATATAAAATTATGTGATAATGTGCATGCAAGGTCAGAACACAAAAGTTTTGGAGCAAAGCATTTTGCAATCATTTGAAACCATACATAAAGAGTCTAACTTGTTTCAAAACTTATTTAAACTGAGACAGCAGCTAAGGAAAATTTAAGCTAATTATGAGTAGAGATAGAAAACGAGATAGTTCAGCCTTATGGTTTTCCAATAGGTTATTAGGTGAGTATAGTAGCACATCATCAACATACTGTTTATACACAGATCATCTGTGCAGCTCCAATGCGACAGAGCTAAGAGAATTATTTATGATGATACACAAGTGACAAAGGTTTAGATGCCTCCCCAATATAGGTGTGCTATTTTAATGTGATTAAAAAGCAAGGGTGCTAGTCCTTGCACCAATTTCAGATATTTCCTTTGCATTAAAATATTCTCTACTCCCACAACATTCTTCACTAGCAATACTTTGTAGTTTAGCAGAGTAATTCCCTACATGTGTTCAGGATCTTGTTCAAGATTACTTGAATATTTACAGAATTCACTCTGCACAAGAGTGGAACAGCAGCATGGGACTTTAGTCAGGAAAAGCAGGCCAGTAAAGTATGGTGACTTGCTCACAGCAGTTAGCTCATAACATGAAAGAGCTTTCACAAGTAAAGCTAACATTACACCTGTTTTGGCTAATTAAAACATATAGTAACTATACACGATTACAGGAAGAGTTTTAGGCTAACTGCCCAATCAACTGGTCATTACTTATGACAGAGTACTAAAAATACTAATGGAATTCAAATGCTATTGGATGTCACTATGAAAAGTGAAACTTTCACCTCCACAGAGAGAAGCCCTCAAAGGCAAGGACTCAGAAGTTCAGAGATTTAGTAGATGCTACAGGGTCTGGGAGAAGACTGACCCACGTTCTATTTCCAGATCACCTCATGACTTACTGTCTACATAGAGATAAACCATTTTCCCTCATCCTTAGCTTTCTCACAAATCCTGCTAGGAAACCCAAGGCTCACTATTGAAGTACTTCAGTTTCACTGTAAGAGAACTTTCATGAAGTACTTTGAAAAGCATTATAAATTCAAGGCATTCCCTCATTCACTATGCAACAGTGACAAGAACCAGACAGCTTTTGAGCCATGTAGTCAGTAATGGCATTTCATCTCATCACACACTGTTCTGTTCAACCACAAAACTGAGAAACTTCCTAAACATAGCTTTCTCTACATAAATGCAGGCATATTTGAATTCTTAACACAAAAAAAAATCCCATACTTTAAACACCAAACAATCTTCAAGCTTTTACCGGATTTAACAGTTTGTACTATTGAAATCACCAACTTGCTGCATAGCATAGGAAATTACCTCTTATGGGACCTTAATGGGAAAATGACCTACTCTAAAAATGAGCATCAAACTGCAAGCAAAGATAAGGTTTTGCCAAAAAGAACCCACCACCATATAAAAGAAAAACACGTCAACAGCAAAATGTAAAGCCTTCAAACAAATGAGATGTTACAACAACTTTGTATTTTGAGGAAACGTAACTGTTCAGTGGGTGATTTTTTTTATGTCTGTTTTAAAGCGAAGAGATGCATTTTACAACAATGTGATGTCAATGCAACTTGCCCATAGGCTGCAGCTGCCCAGAGCCTGGAAACCCCACTGAGTTTTAATCAACTTAAGCAAGTCTGCTACAGAGATTTTAGAGAACACTTCTCACAAGTAAAAATAGTCTACAAAGAAAATAAGGCATTAGACTACTTCCTGCTACAACATCCATTTGTCCACAGTTATTCAACCTTACCGGATAACATACATTAAAAATGTACGTCAAGGTTAAATCTGTTACAGAGCAGTGGTGGAACACTGACTATATAAAGCCACAAGTGCCATGGAGTGGCGCGGGCAGCCCAGCATTCCAGCTGCCTAGAAATCCTCAGGCGGCCTCAAAGAGCTCAGCAGTGCTGGCCTGTCTGAAGGCCTGCCTAAATGCTGCACGTCCCTACAGACAGCAGTGGAAACTCTACACTTGACAAGAACCGGAGTCTAGAAGTTCACTGCGGCAGAATGCTCTGCAGCAACGTGCTCCTCAGCTCCTCACAGGGATGTTGTTCCTTTTGTTTTAGTGACCTCTCCTGCAGCAACCAATTGCACACATCCTAGTTGAGCTGTAGAACAGTAATACAAGCTGCCATAGACATAGGAGAGGAGAGCAAGGAGGAAAGCAGCAACTCACCACAAAGCGCATTCATAAAAATCTTTCGTTGGCTGATGGGAGGAAATGGTGGACACAAGCTCATTTTGACTTGGAGAGAAGCCTCTTGCTCAGAAGAATTAGGAACGGCAGTGTATTTAGGCCCTGGAAAGCACTTAAACAACCACTGCTAAATTAGACCATAAGTAGTTTGATTATCAGCATAACTTATTTTGCTAATCTGCCAAGAAGCCAGGCCTTTTCACAGGAAAACCTGGAGAACCCCACATAGGCCTTTAAAAGCTGCATCCAGCCACCTGTTGTGATAAACAAATGTTACAAAGCAATAACAATTGCTAATCTAACCAAATAATAATTTAGTAAAGCCTAGTAATAGAGCAAGATTTTCTTAGGGAAAAATTTTATCACTATAAAACCATTTCCCTGTATTACACACTGCTCCAAACATCAAAGTCCTGTACCACTGTGAGAATGCTGTACAAAACCAAGTAATTCATCATAACAAGACTGAGGACTATGCTCAAATTTCATCACCTCGAGCAGAATTTAACGTGGAATAAAGCACCGACATTCAAAGCGTATCTTTCCTTCTCAGATTCATTGCCCTTGAGGCATCTGAATTCACTATGCATCCACTTGCTAGACTGTAACTTTACCAATTACCTTAAAATTACTTATGGGCATATATAGGAAGCACTTTAATCTTTCTACTGAGATGCAGATCTGTACAACTTCACCTGATCAACAGCCAGAAACTTAAGAACTTACTAAAGTTAAGTCATGACTAACAGCATTATTCTCTTCTAGCACACTATCATGCAGTGTACAAACTACTTTGTAGTCACAGGGTTGTTTTTTTTTTAAATGGCAAAGGAGATAACTTTGCACAATATTTAAAATACTTGTACCACAACTAGGACTTTTAAGGTAAATTCCTCCCTGCTTTCCAAGATTTAACTTCATCCTCATGACAGACTGAGGGTACTCAAGACCCCACAGCAGTGAAAAAGCACCACTGCACAGCAAATGCTATAACTGGGTGGCCAAGTGCTCAACTACTTTGACATAGAGCCAGAAGAGAAGAGTTATTTCATAGATCAAAGTTCTTTAAGTTCCTGTTAAAAGCAATAAAGTTGACTCCACTAACTAACCTACAAGACATCTATCAGAAACTGTTTGCATGCTATCCCATGAGCATGGCTGGCTTTATATAGGGAAGGCATACTGGAGATAAGGAGACTGTAGAGAAATACCTTAAACAAACAGACCTGTGCAGGCACAGGAACACCTGGCATGAACACAGAGTTTTCACTGATATGTATTTTTACTTCAAGTAAGTCTAAGAATGAGGTCTAAGAAGAATAGATATACCTTAAGTCACAATCAAACTGCATCGTCTAATTCCCTATATATAAGCAACATTAATAATTTCCTAATATCCGAACGAAGTTTTTCTTGCTGTAAACTGAGATAATTCCTTCCTCGTGAAAGTAAATACCTTATTGTTAACTTGCTTGTGATAGCTTTTTACACGCTGGAAGATTCAGGGATATACACTGTCCTAATTGGAATGGAGAGCTGCTCAGCATCATTGCTGTATGCTGTCATTTAGAACACCTAAAATCCACCCACCTGGAAAGCTTCTGCTTTCCCCTGTACTCCCAGTTCGTTTTTAGACATATGCAAACTCTTTCTTCAGATATTTTTCTCAAATACCACATTTCCTGAGCCGATTAAAATTCCTGTTCCTCTTTCCAAATTGCTTACAACACTCTTAAAAAAATGTCCCAAACTGGAAAAAGTACTCTTAACTAAGACCCCTATCAGCACCCTTTGGAGAGGGGCATTCTTTGTACCCCTACTACCATTACGCCTCAAATATAATTGCTAATGATCGAGACAAAATCTAATTAAGAAGCAACATAGTGATCCACAATATGTGGGACAGATAACCTACCTGATTTAGATATTTATGTGACTTAGATATTTAGATATTTATGTGACAAAAGAATTCATGTCAGCTTATTCTGACAACCTTGTGTCAATTTATAAAAGGTTCTTCAACAAACAGACCCTTATAAGAACGACAGAAATAAGCATAAAATTAAGTGGTGGGTAACATTTGTCTGTATGTTTTTTCCCTTCCTAGGATATTTAAGCTCATAATACCCTTCACAGGTATGCATACTATGCCGCTTTATTGGAAGTTATGAGCAAGGACTCAGAAACCAAATCAAAACAGACCACTCTATACATCCCATCTAGTGCAGTTCCACAGAAGCAGATACCTGGCATTGGCAAAATGATGCAGGTTCCCTAAGAAGGATCTATGTAGATGCAAGAGAGCTCATAGAAGAGCATTCAGTCATCAGGCTTCTTCTATTTATATAGTCACTACAGAGTATTAAGAGTCACTGGAGAGCGATTTGAGGTGCTCAAACCAAGGTAGTTAGGTCACATGTCAGTGTACAGAGCTTCGGTGCCAAGTAAATTCAAGTTAAGGATCCCAAACATTAAGACAGCAGTCATTAATAACCAGGCAGTAGAAATACAGGGGTCTGTCTGAATTCTTACACCTCTGCAAGACAGGTGGTTTGCCCCAGGGCTGAACATTAGAGGCTCCATCAACTTGCGATTAAAATGTAAAACAGTCTAGGACTAGATGAGAAAAATCTACACTACAAATATGAAAAACATTTTCACAAAAACAAAGAAGTTATTTGTAATGCATAGTATCCTCTTATTTTTCTATAATCAGCTTGCGTCAGATGACATCTCAAATCTTATGACACCATCTGGTGGCAGAGTTCACCATCTTGTGAAAGATGATAACCAGAAGTTAAAAGGAATTTGATTGCAGATACCTTATTAATTTTGTCTTTACACAATAAAGTGGAAAAATACCTTAATTTTACCTAGATGAAGTTAACTACAAGTCTTAGCAACCCTGTACACAATTTGGATATGTATTTGTAGGATAGAGGCCACTGTTACTCTCTGTACTGGATATCAGAGCCCTGCATAAATTAAGATGTATTTAGCTGACATCTCTTCAAACCTGTGATATTCTTGGACGTACAGGCTAGAAGTTACCTGAAGTTTGGTCACAGTGACTCAAGTAACAGACTAACATAGTTTGGCTAAAACCAATTATTTGCCCGAATTGAAAACTCTAGAACATAGCACCTATTTAACAAACTTTACATTAAAAAAAAAAAAAAAAATCCATCAATGGAACATATGTGGTGATGCAAATGCAGCTGCCTTTTACTGCTAGTTCAACTGAAGTGAAGCAAAGACTAAAAAAAAAAAAAAAAGGTAACACGGTTGCCTTTAACAGAAGGGACTTCAGGATGGGAATCTGTTCTCCAAGGTAAGTTATAAAGCCACCCTACATTACCGTGTAGAACCTGCAATATTCATCCCAAATACTGCAGTCCTAATGGGGGGAGAATTTCAAAGTTCAGCAAAACTATTAACCAATTTTTTTGACATCTTAACTGTTTTAGACTAGGACCTACCAGTTCAGCAAAATGGTCATTTACTTTAATATAGTAATTGAGGTTTGACTGAAAGTAGCAAGTGACAAAAGAACAGAAAAAAATGGCAAAGATGTAGGAAAAGCAACCCAAGGGACTCATGCTGAAAACAAAGTCCATCAAACCACATTGCTCTTCTCTCTCAGGTCACTCCTCAGAACTCATCTGTTCTACAAACTTCTTTAAAGCTGCACTTCAGAAGGGGTAGGATGGAAGGTGAAAAGGAAAATTTCTTACTTGCATGAGACCATTGTTATCAAACCACTATCAATAAAGTACAAACTTTAATCACCAATGCCACTTCTATCTAATGTTCATAAGCTTTTCCGAGGTGAAGGCCATAAATTATATTAAAAACTGTTCAGGGGTGCTTAAATGTGCATGTGAACTACCCTGCTTGCAATGATGAATGCTTACTTTTAAATATCTAATATTTCATTGTACTGTTAAGGCATGTTTCACCCTATCAGTCCCACTCGGTTTAAGTTACCCAACGTTTGTCACCACATTCATACATGCTTTCACTGGGACACATCTTTTCAGCTGTATGTCGCGAGGAAGGTAACTGAGCAACTCTGTACCCAAAGCCACACTTCAGCACTAGAAATGCTTCTGGCACACATGTAGAGACAGCATGATAACTACACATCTGCAAGATAGAAACTGCTCTAACAAAGCTTATATTTAACCGGATAACAGAGTTCAGGGATCACTCCAGCAATAAAGGATGCTCACAACGCAAAGCAAGACGTATGCCTGCCCCGAGGCAAAATGCCAGGCTACAGCCCCTCTAGGCCGGGCCTGCCCCGCTCCCCTCCCTAGGCCGCCCCCTCCACCAGAGCCGGAGCAACCCCCCATCACCCCCACAGCCGCCACAGAGCTCCCAGGGCCCTCTGCTCCCCTCCGCCCCGGTACTCACACATCGCACCCCTCGCCAGGGCAGCGGCCCGGAAACCCATCCCCCTGCCGGCACCGAACAGGCCCAGGCACCACCTGCCCCACAGCCCACTGCCCTCACAACACCAGCGCCGAGCCGACCCCACAGAGACCCGCGGCGCACGGCGGGGCGGGGCAACCGCCTGGCACAGCCAATGAGACAGCGGGAAGGCGGCCGCGCTGCACGCCGGGAGGGACGCCAGCGCCGCCGTGGTGCCTGCCGGGAAATGTAGTCGTGGCGGCGGGACACCTGGGCAGGGGTGTCAGCGAACTTCATGGCGAGGGCAGCAGCGTTTGCCGCTTGGGGGCATTTACCAACCGATAATGGTAATAAACGTTGTTATTATTATGTGTAAATATGGCGCTATAAACGTTGTCCCACATGCTGCCACCCTAAAAAGGCAGCACTGCAGACTGCAGGTACCTCAGCAGCGAGAAGCCACTGACGATGTTGTGCTGGGCCAGGGCGGCTGTGGCTGGAAAACTGGTTCCAGGAGCAATTTGAAGGACAGGAGGATATGCTCATGCGTGCTCATACCCGGGCTCTGCAGTGTGCAATGAGCCTTGATCCACCAGGGAGGGGCTCCGAGCATCCCGAGAGAAGGGAAACCAAGGGCCGGCTGCGAGATCACAGCGGTGTCACTGGAGGAGGGACCTCAACCAGGCTCAAAGAGCCACAGCAGCTGCTGCCGGCCTCGATGCTGTGAGAGTTCCCAGCACCACTCCGAGTTAGCAGCCTTACAGCAGGTACAGGATCCAAATGGCAGCCCCAACAGGGAAGAAGTTCTCCACAGCTGAGAGGGAACACCTCTCAGGAAAGGCTCGCTGGCCCAGCCACAACAGACGAGGTCTGTGATTCCAAATGGCGGCTTTCCCTTTCTACCTTCGTTCTCTGGTAACAGCAGAGGGGCTCACACACTTCCTTCTAGCAACTTACCCGCTGGTATGGTTTGAGGAACTCCCAACAATTTATTGTCATTTAGACAATTATTCTATCATCCGATTATCCCTCCCCACCTGGGAAGGGGAATCAGGAAGAACAAGAAAACCCAAGGGTTGAAATACAAACAGGTTTAATAGAATAAGACTAGGTAATTAACATCGATAATACTAAAGAACCAACATTGATCCTGATACCAATATAAGATATACAAGAATCATACTCAGCCAGTTCCATCAGTGGGAAGCTGTGCACTCCCAGCAGTGGACAGCAAATGTTGGACACTGTGAGCGCTACAGCTTCGGGAGGAAGGGAAGGGCTCAGGAGTCCAGCACTGGGGCAAGGAGTTCTCGGGACTGCTGCCAGCAAGGAAGAGAGAGAACTTTTCAGCAAACTTTGTAATTTATATTTATTGTGACATGCACAGTGTGAAATAATCCTGTGGGACAGCGTGAGTCAAGTGCCCAGGTCTTGCTCCTCCTCATCCCTGCACCTGGCAAGGCCTTGAATCCCACACACCGTATCTGGCTCTAAAGTAAGTATTTTCAGAAATTCAGACACTAGAGTCTTCTAAAAGCGTAAATTTCCCAGGCATTAGAAATTAGCCCTGTGTCACTCAGACCGGGACGCCCGGAGGAGAACCCTACTGATGTAAAAGCAGGGCTATTTGTTATAAACTGCCCTATTTGCTCACCCAGCCCTCACACCCCGGCGCATGCGCACAACCTCTCCCCGGCGCCATGTTGGGTGTACCAGCCCCTGCCCGGGGGCGCCGGGGGCATCTGCTTTCCCCCGCCATGTTGCGTGTGGCGGGCGGCGCCGCCGCTGGGCGGTGCTGGCTCCCGCTTCCGGGGGGCGGGCGGTGAGGCGCTGGCGGGTCGTCGCTCGGCAGCGGGCGCGGCGGGAGATGGGCTCTTAAAGGGGCGGCTCGGCTCAGTGGTGGCTCGGCTCGGCTCCGCTCCGTTCCGGTGGGCTGTGAAGGAGTGACGGCGTTGCCGGTAGGTGTGCGGCGGCTGGGCCTCTTCGCGCTCCGGGCGGGGCATCTGGCTGGGGGATCCGGTCTGTGGGCGCCTCCCTGCCGCGTAGCGCCCCGGGCGGGGCGGGCTCGGCTCCGCACCGCGGGGGCCCAGCGGGGTCGCCCTGCCTCGGCTCCGGGTTAGTCGGCGGCCGGGTGCTGGTCCCGAGAGGGCCCTCCGAGTCCCCGTCGCAGCCGCGGGCCGCGCCCGTCCCCTGGTGTGCCGGGAGGCCTCCCCCGGCCCTCCCCTGCGGGGGGCGTCCAGGTGTTTTGTGCTTGCCCCTCCTGTGCTTGCGTGACGTCCTGCTGCCTTTAGACTAACCGGTGAGATGCTGCTCTGATACATAGTAAGCAATAAACGTCAAAAGTAAGCTGTGCTTTCGTGCTTCTCTTAATCGTACATCTCGATGCCCTTGGCACTTCTGGGAAGCTAACGAAGAGACAGCTTTATTTATCACTTTTTTTTTTCCTTTTTCGCTTTCGTTTTTGTTTCACACAGTGAAGGCTATCAAATCAACACATGTGACTTGACAACCTGAGCAAATGAGCTAAAGAAACTTTGGAAATTTCTTTGTGCAATATCTCTAGCTATTTACCTTCCTCTTTTTCACTCTCTTAAAAAGGGTAGTAGATGCTTAGTGTTCAGAACTAAGCAGCTGGGTGTTGCTTTACTTCTCCTTCATAAACAAACCTCATTCTGTGCTGCAGAGGGAACAGCTACGTAGGAAGGTGTTCAGGGACAAAGGAAAAGCCTCCTGTGATGTCAATTGCTTGATTCATTGACTTGAGTAATTAATTGCTTACTGACAGTCGAGTAACCAGTTGTGTGCCTGGCCTCCCCTGCTCTGCAGTCTTTGAGGTAGCTTTTTATATAGCACAGTTTGTGTCACTAAAAGAAATGGAATTTGTTACAGTCTGTATGTGGGTCTAGGGTTGGCTGTTCATTTGTGTTGGCCAGTAACTAATTTAGAGGAGGTATCACGAGGCTTTTCCAGGGACAAAAATGAATTGTTGAGACAAGTATAGGACTGAACGCACTGCACAGAGGAGGTGGCATTACTAGCGCCTATTCTTTGCGCTATCGTCTCTGTGCAGTGTGTTCAGGAAGCTGATAAGAGAAAGCAGGAAGCATGCAGAGTAGTGTCTTGTTCTTGGGTCCTGGCCTCTTCTCCCAGGGTCACAGATGCTTTATTCATTTATCTTGTAGGCATAATAATATGGAGGAGTACATTCTGGTGCTGATACCTTGTACCACCCTGCACTAGCTGGGCTGAATTTCAGCTAGCAAGTAGGATAACTGTTTGTGTTAAGGAAGGGTTTTAAAAAAAACAACTTCTACATTAGTGATAAGAATTTGAAAGAACAAAAAAACCCCCAACACTTGATACAAAGCCATCTAATTGGTAAACTGTCTAATTTTTAATCTTTTCAAGAATGCACAGAAATTTCATAATTAACATTCACATTTTTCTAAGAACATTGTTTCATAAATTTTTCCATCTTTTGTGGAAGGCAACAGCTTGCTTTACAAGAGAAGGAACTGAGAGTACATCCATCCATGATCACCTGAGGCTATACCAATTTGCTGATGGGTAAAAGCATAGCTCATGAGATACTGCCTTTCAGTCAGTTGCTGCAACAGTTGTGTCATCTCCTAGTTCCTACCTTTGTGGTAAGATTACCCAAAAGGAAGCATAGGCTGCATTTCTCCATCATACCTTTAGATGTATTGGTTAGTAGCTATTATTTCTTCCTTGGTATGTATATGAAACATCCAAGGAAAGAACTAGTGAACTGGGAATTGTAGGATTTTAAGGTTTAATCCTTTGGTTATTCTTACTACTGGTTTATGTTAAAAGGATAAAGTACAAGTATCTCTTTCTGATTTATCTGAAAGGAAGAGGTAGTCAAATATAGTTACTTGAAATAGAAGGGGTAGGATTCTGTCATATTATGGCTTTCTAAAAATTAGTAACTCGGACATACATGTATGAAAGTTTTCCATGCAACTCTGCTGTGTTTAGTTCCTGACTGCCAAAAACTTTCACTAGGTTTTTAAGAGGAAAGGAATATGAAGATGTAAGCATGGGGTCTTGCTAGAACACTTTGTAGAAGTTATGTGGCTTTCATTCACAGCTTGGAAATAGCTCTTTTGAGAGAGAAAAAGAAATTATTCTAGAAGGCAGGCTTAATAAACCTTACAGTTTTGGCATTAAACAAATAATCTTACACCAACTTCCAGCTCTCACAGCTATTGTCTTCCATTGCTAAAAGTATTATGCTGGCTTCTTCTCTCACTTTACTTCCTACTTGCAAGGAAATTGTGGACCTCTTGCTTATTCTCCATTATGGAAACAGGCACCGAGGCACAGCCTGCAGTGTGGTGTTGATGTTATCAAAATATCTTTAACAGAAAAAAAGAAATGTTTGTGCTTAACTTTTAATTTAGAGCTATCAGTGAAAGAGGAAGAAAATCACGTGATATTGATTAGATGCATAACTTGACAGAGAAGGGATTATGTTCAAATAGAGGACCTCCAGATGGTGAGGAATTAATTTATGATATTTAGCAAACGTGTGACAAATTTCTGAAAGGCATTCAATCTGTCAGAGGCACAAAACTGCATGTCAGCCAGAGATGCTGGACAAAAACCTTATGATCGTTCAAGGTGGGTTTGTGAAGGTGCAAGCAATCAGAACAACTTATTGGTCTGGTGCAAGTAGATCTGTCTGGTTGAAGTATACTTGTCACTTTTGACAGCCTCTTCTGCCCACAGTCCTTCCAAGATACGGACTGTGTAAGTGTAGTTGAGCAAGCACTTCATTAGACCTTGTGGTGCCCTGCAGTTGGTTTAAATTTACTAAGATCAGTAAGATGGAAAATTCCTATGGGTTTTGAGTGCTTTGGATAGCACGGCTTGAATATGCCATAACTGTCATAGAACAAGGAAGTAAAATTTTTTTTCTCTAGAGCTAATAAGCCTTAGAATTGTTTCTCAGCTACTGCTGAAAAGCATATTCAAACAGCATGTAAATTGTCTACTGTAGCTTTATTACCTTGGAAGTGTCTTACATTATTGTGATTGAAAAACCCTTGAAAAGACTGTAAACCTCACTGTTGTAATGGCTTTTGAAACTTGTTTACATTGGAAACTGAGTGTTGGCATAAATAGCTGGCATCCAGTTTACAAGTAATTCTGAATGAAAAAGAAGACAATTGTAAGAAAAACCCGTGGTTGTGCAGAGGAGTATCTTAGACCAATGACAGAGACAAGAAAGAAAGATTTCATGTTAATTTTTTACTGTGTGCTCTTGCAAGATGGGTTGCAAAGATAACTATGCTGTAGCTGGCAGCATAAAACAGTACTTTGGTCTTGAGGCTCTGTCCATTCAAATGCTTTATTTTTTCCCCTGAAGATTTTTAATGCACCTATTGTCAGGGAATCCCAGCCAGAGAGCTGCTGTTGGATAAAACGATGCTGTCTTAGCTTCCTGATCCCAAGCAGATAGTTTAAACTTGGAGACTTATACATGCAGATAGTAGGCCACTGCTCCTACTGCACTCAGTCTTATGAAAGTTATGTCTTGGCAGGCATTAGCTCTCAAATCAGTAATTGGGGTTGGGGTAGAGCTCTGATTAAATAATTCTGACTGATCCACCTGAACTGTGGTAGTGTGAGCAGTGCTTCCCCCAAACAAAAACTTGCCCTCACAGGATCACCCTATTGCTAATATAGACACAGCCATCGCTTGTACCGATCTGTGTCACCTTCAGTTTTTTCAAAACAAAGAACCTAGTGAAATGTGTCAGGTGCTATATGGGATAGCAAATTAAGCTCTCTAAACCAATGATGCTTTGAAAGGGTCTGGCACTGTCAGCCCAAAACTGCCTGTAGTGTCCTTCAGAGACACCTTGAGGTTTTAAACAGTTCTGCAAGATCACCTGTGCTGTGTCTTTTCCTCAGCCTTCTCCAACCTAACAATTTCACACAGGAGAGTGAAATGAAGGTTTTTCAGGGGTTTTGGAGCCATGGCTAAATGCATAGTAAGTGGGGAGAAAAGTCTGTGCAGACACAAATTTATTTCCCTTATCTCATCGTTCCTTTTGTCCAAGGGATAGAAGTAACTTAGATCTAATCTATCCCCAAGTGGTTTGGACAGTAATATCCTAATTTTAATATGCATTATAATGGTGAGCTTATAGGATGGCTTAGCACAATATGAATAGTCTTGTGAAGAGATAACATTGTATCTAAAGCTTGTGGTCAGAATTGGAATTTCAAAGAACTTCTTATGCGCCCACAATATCCACAGTAAAACATGGCAGAAAAGACAAATTCTTATGATTTGCAGGCCCTGCACTTATTTCCTTGCTGCTCTTGTTTCTTGATGAATTCTTGTTTTTATAAGACAGTGATAGTTAAGATGATGAATATGTTGTAGTCGTCTTAGTTTCCTAGTAGAAAAGTTTCATGAGGCCTGTTACTTCAAGAAAGTGTATTTTTGTAGCAAGCTTAGTTCTGCATAGTCTGTAGGTGCCAGGTTTTCCTGGGTAGAGGGGTTAAAGGTTCCAGGTTTTCAAGGGGTAGAGGTGGGTTGTGCTAAATGGGTTTAACTTTAATCCTTGCAGTCTGGTAACTAAGTAAATACTGCAGAGTACTTTTTGATAACAAAAGGTAAATACAGCTGATGTTACATCCTTCTTTAAAGGAGTTCTACTTTGTATTTAGGTACATTAGTTTCTTTAAAACTTAACACTCTAGAGAGAGAATAAACTAAAATGGCAGAATATTGTTGCAATATCATTATGAAGTCTCTTTGTAGGCTGTCTTTTTTTTCATTGGTTACTTTGTGGCTAGGATTTTTAAAATGATAGGAAGGAAAGCAAAGAAAATGGGCATTGAGCATTGATATTAAAATAAATGCTTGCCTTAGCAAATATTACACTATAATAAAAATACGTACCAGGAATACTTTAGCCACATCATGTATTTTCTGCCTGAATATCTTGTCTTTATTGAGGAATCTTAATGTCTTGAATATAAAAGTCATCTTGTTATATACCATTAACTTAAAAGCTGGATACCTCAGTGGGTGGTTTATGATTCCTAGGCAGAAAGACAGAGGAATGAGTAGCTCTTCTTTCTGTATGTACAGTGTGTTCTGTTGGAATATCCGAGCTATTATTTCAATACAAACGGCCTCATCTTGGGTGTTCTAACTCCTTCAGAGATCTTGCAGTACAGGGACCTGCTATGTTCCAGCGTTTGCAGTTAGACATGCTGCTATCAAGCATGTATTTCCATCTTTGGAAACAGGCTTTTTTTGAAATGTTTGATTTCTTCTCAGTTACTCCTGTGTGCTTTTTTTGGATGTTACAAAATGCTGTGTGGTGAGAAGTCTCTTTGTTACTGCCTAGGGAATATCTCTTTCTATTCTTCCTTCCTCTGCAGAGTTACTGTGCAGGTTGTGTGTGTGTTTACAAAAGCAGTGCTGGCCAACTGAGTTGTACAAATTAACCAGAATAAAACTATGGCTTTGTGGAGTTGGATGCATCAGTTTGTGATATTCAGCTTTAAACAGACGTTATAATCAAACCAATTCAAAGAGCGTCCTTTCTTAAGCCTGTCTTAAGAAGGAAATGGTATCTTGTTTCATGTAGCTCTAATGGCTGAAAAGTGAAGGTGGGTAAGCTTGCTGGGAAGTCTAGAGGGGGGAAGAAGAAGGGATCTGTCACTGTTTGCGGTGACATAAGACCTCAAGAAATGATCAGAAAAGACCAGCAAGTAGCTGTACCCTGTTATCCATAGTAAAGGATTGTCAGAACACTTGTCTCTTAACTAAGTGTTCTGAGTGGTTTTATTTAGCTTCCTCCCACATAGCTCAGTTATCCTGGCAGTTGTAAATTGGACATATGAACTGTCACTTTAGATTATGTTTTCATCTCGCAAGAGGCAAAACACTACAAGTGTCCAAATATGAGCATCAGAAGATAAGCACGTGCATGCCTCAGCTCTGAGGAATTCTGGAAGTAACTATTTTGCTCTGTATTGTGGAAATCTGTTATGTAGAAGGGTTGGTTTTCCTTCCTATCTTGCAACTGGATTTCTTCAGTGTTAGGTCAATTCATAAACAGTTTCAAGACCAAATACAACTGATTTAGGGGGAAAGTGGGAGGAATGCTGTGGATTTCCATAGAACTTCTTCCTGTCTGGCAGTGAACTTGTTCAGGAAGCTGTGAGCAAGCTAGGGGAAGGCAAAGCTTGTCTGTCAGCTCTTAGAACTGGTAGATTTGGTGGCAAGTGCTTGTTTTTTTGTTTTGTTTTTTTTTTTTCCAAGCTGTTGTCTGGTGTCAAATGCAACTGCAGACACCTTCTAGTTTTAGTGTGTTACTAGTAACTTATGTCAAATAATGAATTGCTAGTTCCTTAGTGAGCTAACGTAAATAAGACAAAGGTGGAGGGGGGAATAGTTTGGTAGCTGACAGTATGTGAAGGAGCTACTTTATGTAATTGCTGTGTCTCTTCATGTAAGTACTATCAGATTTCAACATGGCATTATCTTTCTTAGGACTTTATTAATATCGTAGTTGTCAGCCCAGGGTGAATTCAGTATAGAGTACGCGAGCTTCAGTCCTGAAGTTAATTCGTAACTGTCAGCTTCCAGTAATATGTTACCTTCCAAACTGTACCACCAAGAATAACTAGCTTGGGAGTCAGAAGTGATGACTGTTGTCTCCTTCCTTCTTTTTCAGCCTCACTGCTGGTTTGTTTTTCAATGGCTTCTCCATGAACTTGTGGCTCTAGTAGCACAGGACAACATTCTGGCAGTATTGAATGAAACACAAAACTCAGTATCTGGCCTGATAAAGTATACCTTCTTTCTTCTGATTTTGGGTGCTTTCTTCATGTGAAAGTAGCAGTATAATGTATTTGCAAACATCTGTTCAAAGATGAGAATCTTATTACCCACTAAAGACTTATTTTGTAAACAAATCATTCTTATGCATGCTTGAGAATATTATTGTCGTTGCCCTTGCCTCAAAAGCAGAGAATCTGATGTCGTAGTGTGTAGTGTTGGCTGCAGCATGGCTCTTGGGTAACTCAAAGACAGCTTCTGAGCTAGGGCTACATCATGTGGCCAGCAGTTGTGCTTATGCTGGTGTGTGAACTCCTGGGCAGGCTGAGCCCACAGCTGCAAAAGGAAGCAGGACACCGGGGCTCCTGAAAAAGAAATCTCCAGGTCGCTCTGGGAATACAGCTGTATTTCCGGCCCTGTTATACAATTACAGATGGATTCTTGGGAAGCACTTGTATTCATAGGGTGGGGATATGATATCCCTTTTGCTGTCCAAGATGAGACCTGTGTGTTATGGCTCCAAGCTGCAGAAGTACCTGACTGCATGGCACCCAAAGTAGAGAAAGGCTGGCCAAACCTGCAACAACTACAGTAATCCAGATATTGCTTGTTCAGTGCAACTATAAAATTGAAATTTCATCATGTTTCTCAATATTAAGAAGATGCGAGGTCTTTACCCAAAGAACTAGCTTCATGTAAGTTTTCCTGTGCTTAATCTAATTCAGTGAAAATAGGTCCTTTCCTCCCTGTCCCTGCTTTAATGGTCCTTAGCTGTGCAAAGCAGCTTGAAGGATGTTCCCAAGTTCAAGGTTGGGACTCAGCGGCCCTAAATAAACTTCACCAAAGGAGCTTAAACCTGTTAATGAAAAGATAAGTCACTGATTATGTAGTGAAACTGGACTGCTGAAAACTGAACTATTAGAGCTATTGGAGGCCTTGTGTGAGAGAGTTTTTGCTATCACTTTAAAAAAAAAAATAGACAAACTTGTGTTGACACTACTTAGAAAAAAACTCCTAGAGTCATAGTCTTAGGCTGGGGAGGTATGTCAGGTGCTAAAGACCAGACTTGCTGAAGTCTCTAAATTCTGAAGTACTTCAGCTGCAAAGGTGTCTTGATTTCAATTTGCTCTCAGAGGTATGCATACTTTGTGCAGAGAGCTGTAAACAGCAACCATTCTTTAGCTAACAGCTGAGTGAATCTGCATGAATTTACCCTTGTAGGAGCAGTTACTAATGCAGTGAGTTACCTCACGGTCTTCTAAAACATTGATCTTGAAGGGGAAGAATGGAACAGAGTTCTGTTAGTCAAGCAGGGTGTTGGAGTGATCTCAACGGATAATGCAAACTTAATTTGGAAGCTACCCATGTGAAAGGACAAGGATTAATCTAAAGTTAAGGGGAAAATTCATTTAAAAAAATCCTCTTATTGTTAAATTCTTTATAGCCTGGGAGCTCTGTTTTCCCATTGCTAGGAGTGCCAGCTTTATTAACATTCCTCCAACAAAAATACAGATTCTTAGCTCTAAAAAGCCTCGCTCTGATAAGACTGTATTTATTGATGGGCTTGCTTTTTCTTCTTGTCACTTCAGGCGAAAATATATCTCCTGTTTATAGCAAAAGTTAAATCATGGTGTGTTGGGGCTTCAGTTCTGAGAATCTTGAGCCTATCCTTGTTATGCGAAAGGTAGATTTGAAAACCTTTGCTAGAGTTGCAGACATACAACTTGAAACTTTTGCAGATCCTTTTGCGTTTGAGGGATTCATCATATGTAAGAACTATTTCTGGAGTATTACTGGAATCATTTTGGGTGGTGCTTGATCTGTGAAAGTGTTTCCCCTTCTTCTGACTGTCTGTTGAAATCCCTCAAAGGGAAGGGGAAGAACACTTAAAGCTTACTCTAGTAACTTAAATGCCTTAATGAATTTCTTTCTGGATTACTGGGTAAACCAACACGCTTTTTCAATGTGGAGAAGCTTTTTATTTTAAGACTTCATTTCCTGATTTTTACCTTAACTAACAATAGATAGAATTTTCCAAAAATGCTTAGGAAGCCAAGCCTTGGAAAGGAAACTATTTCACGTACTGATTGTTCTGCATTTCTCTAACTCCTGAGTTATGTTGTACCAGATGAATAATTTTTTTAGTGCCTTCTAGTCCTAACCAGCTGTTGTATTAAGCAGAATGTATAGGCTTTCATTCTTTGAACTGTCGTCTAGTTTCTGATTCATACTGAGTATCTCTTGTTACAGGGGGAAGATTCTCTTTAACGTGATTACTTACAATTAATAGTTCCTCATCATGGCTGAACTATCACCTGAAGAAATTCAGCTGAGGGCCAACCAGGTCACTGATGAGGTAAATATTACAGGAAGCCATCTGGGATTACAGTACTTACCTGCCAAGATTACAATATCTTTTAAAAATAAAGACAGTCTAGGGTAGTGATTCTGCAAGGGTATGGCTTCATACTCTCACTTTACTTGGTAAATACTGGACCAAAGACTACTCTTAAAATTAAGACTGAACTTAAACTTCTAAATTGTAAAGCCACTGACTTGACTGACTACTGATCACCCACTCCTGATTATTGAGACAATGCAGGCTGGGTATCTACATTACTCTTAATTGTGTTGACTTCTTCTATTTAACTAGAATTCATTTGAATATCTTTTCTTTTATAATGACTTTCCAATGTGATAAACAAAGTACTAGCAAGTACTAAAACCCAAGGATTTACCAGCTGCTGAAAAAAAACTCTAGTATGCTGCCGCTATGACTGTGTTGTAGCATGTATTATGTACAGACAGGTTGATGAACCTTTGTATACTGGTTGCCTTACTGCAATGAACTGGTAAAGACTTTCAAACACTGATATATGTTGTTAACTCTCATTTTAAAATTCTCTTTCTAGTCTTTGGAAAGCACAAGGAGGATTCTTGGCTTGGCCATTGAGGTAAGGAAAAGCTTTTGAATTCCCTGGGGATTTAAGTATAAGCAGCATCATGTTAACTATCACAAAGTGACCTTAATCACTTTTTTGTCTTTTTTAATATTAGAAGTTGCTAGTTTAATTCAGTAATAGAGATGGAATGACTTAAACACGATGTTTTTCATATTATGTAAAGTCAGAAGGATCAATGTACTTTCTACCTGTTTTCCTCTTAAGCAAAATGGCCTAATCTCCAAATGCTACAGATCAGTTAAACAGTCTTCTGTGCTGGTCAGTTATGGTTTTGTTTGTTGCATCACTTGCTCCTCATAATATCTTCCGGTTTGTCTTTTAGCTCACTTTGGCTGTGAACAGTGTGAAAATGTCTTGCTTTGAGGAGGAGGGCAGGGCTCAGTTGGGTGGGGTAGTAGAGGGTAGGGCTACTTTTGGTTCTGAACAAAAGCAGTTCTACATACACCTTCTTACAATCTATTCATCAGTTTTAAAGATAGTGAAGTATGACAATGAAACTTAACACCCTTGTACATGACTTAAAATAAATACTCTGTATTCCAACCAAGTGTATCTAGGTGAAGTTGTGTGAGGAATCTGTTCCTCTGCACTGTTATGGTTTGCATGCCCCATTGTAGAAGTGACTAAAAGTTTACTTTTGGTGCTGTAATCTCAAAAAATATAGAGCATCCTGTTGATAGGGAGTAAGATAAGGTGGCTGTTAGTCAGCTCCGGTAGACTTAAAGCTTACCTCATTCAGCAAGACAATTTTGCTAGTACTTGGCTATGACATAGACAAATGGGAATCCAGAGACTAAGCAGTAATGCCTTTCAAAGCTGATGCCCAGACTTTTAGTGGTGAAGACTTGAGACAACTTATTGTCAGTGTGAGAACACTAAAAAAAATAATCCAATGAATAAGGACCCTAAAGTGCTTGGTCACTCCTGCTTTAGGGCCTGTACTCACTGTCCAGATGGTAGCAGGCTGCTGTGGAACTGAAGATGCTGCTGTTACCAGTGAGGCATTTGAATCACCGTAGCCTAATGAATACCTTTCAAACACATGTTAAGAACGTGTAATGAACCAACATAATTTCTCTTGATATCATAGTTTGATGATTCATAGAAGCTAAAATAACTCCTAGCATAGACAGTTCTATAGTAAAGTGTGGGTACAACTTGTGTGCTAGTTTCAGGGCTTTGAGCCAGCAGAGTACTGTACTGTGCTATATACCTCACTGATGACTCTTTTGCTTGGTTCTAAAACTAGGGATGGGCTATTCTCTTCCTGATCTCTTCTGCTGAATTCTCAAGAATGGTTTTGCAGGTTTTGTTTTGCTTTCTTTTACTTCAGCTTCCAGGACTAAAGGCCTTGTCAGCCCTATTGAAGGGTGTAGGAATAAAGAATAAACTAAATACTACTTTTCAAAACAAGGCACAGCTAGGTTTAATTTTTTAGCTTGACATTGTCATATTTCAGTTTGAGTATTACAATAAACTTTATCATCTTGTTGTAATGTGTAAAGGAAAAAAAAAAGCACCAAAAACCAAACCCGCACACCACCAAAAAACCCACTAATTGAGATAGGTTAACAGGTGAGATTATTATTAGCCTAACATAGGATCTAATTTGAAACTTAGCATAGCTTTACTACAGAAGTTATTCCTAACACAGTGTTTTAATATGAACTTGGTTGGCTTATCAAATCTACTATAGAAGCCTTCTGATCTTGCACTGATGTATTGAAATCTGGTTTTATATCTGCAAATAAATTTATTTCTGCAGTCCCAGGATGTTGGCATCAAAACTATCACTATGCTGGATGAACAGGGAGGTGAGTTCTTCCTTCTTCCTCTCTAACATTCAAAATCAATTTTATGACTAAGAAAAAGGATTATCATGCAAGAGTTGTTGCTGAAACTAAAGGCTTATTAAAGACTACTTGTGTGAAAATGAGATCTGCTAATTGGTTATTCCCATGTGTTTGTGGTATTTAAAAGAGTTTTTAAAGTAGCTGAGAGACCATGGTAGTTAAAATTTAATACAGCTTTGCTACAGAAGCTGTTCCTTTCCACCAGGAAAGGTGGAATTTCTGCATTTGTTCTGAAAGCAGCAACAGAAATGTTGCTGTAAGGATAGGGAAAATATTTTTAATGTAGTAAACAACTGTATCACTGAATATACTTCCTAAAAATAAAAAAAAATCCCAGAAGGCAGGAAAGAAAATAGGCATTAGTCTTGGTAAAGATAGAACTGAAACTTGTAAGTTCCTGCTTGAAAGAAACGTTAATATCCTACCCCTGCCTTCGCCCAATCTGTGTTTATTCAGGTTTCTTGTTTCTCTTCTAGAACAACTAAATCGCATAGAAGAAGGCATGGACCAGATAAATAAGGATATGAGAGAAGCTGAGAAGACGCTGACAGAGCTCAACAAATGTTGTGGGCTCTGTGTCTGTCCTTGTAACAGGTCAGTTAAACTGGTACTTGAGTCTGAAGTTCTAGAATACTCCCAATAGCTACTGTACTGGGAGAAGGTCTCTAATAAAAGAGCCAATTAAAAAACGAAGAATCTCTGGGAAAGTTGACTGCTTTGGTTTGTAGAGCTGCACCCTTCTAAAATTGTATGAGACTAGCAAAAGCTTAATTGCATCTAACCGTATATTGGGCCCCTTTCACTGTAAATGTAGCTGCTGTATGACATCCTGCACAATTGTGCCGTAATCTCCTTAAAGCTTATATTTAGTAGAATACTATTAATGTCCATACAGATGAGACCAAATTGGAGTGCAAATAGCTATATGTAAGTGCATGTCTGTTAGAAATTCGACTGCAAAAATCACTTTTTTACAGAAGTACTTATGTACTAAACTAAAAGCAAGAAAACTTCTGTTTTGGAGAAGGAAGGTAATACTCGTTCTCTAGGTATTTAAAAAATTTTCATGCTTTAGGGAGGAAGAGAGTAGGAGAACAGACATTGTTGTTAAAGCTTTAATCTCTCACTAGTGACAACATAAATTCTTGCAGACCTGCTTCACAGTACCTTTATAACATCAGTGTTATGGCTACCATATCCAAGTCAGTTAAGAGTAATGTAGTCTTTTGTATGGCACTTGGTTTGTACTTTTAAACACCTAAACAATGATCAGGAATCAGTATTGTAAGGAAAACAATATTTATTTTTTGGATGTGTGCTAGCTTTATCTTTAAGCAGCAAAGTATCCAATTGATTTGGGTGAATTGGATGTAATCATAGTTCTTCCAAGTGAAGGAGAAATAAGTTATTTTAAGAGTGGGACCACTGAAGTGAATGGTGTGTGTGTGTGTTCGTCTTTTAGCTCTTTAGCATGAGCAAAATAACTTTACCATTCAACTGAGAGGTAGCAGAAATTTAGGTAAAAATTCCTTGGTGTAGCTGAGTCTGCTTATCCAACAGAATAATACTTTGAGGATCACTTAGGATAGATATGAATGTGGCTTCTAAGGCTAAAAGTCTTAGACCTTTAGTATCTTGAAAAGGCAGTTATTTCTGTCCTGACCTCTGGATAGGTGTGCTTACTGGTTTATTAGTTTTATTAAGATGATGGACTTTGAGCATTTTGACACACTCAGTCTTTGTTTTCTGTAGTTTTCTTATTTCACTGAAGCTAAGCAGCTTATTGACACTAAGCAGGCTCAGAATTTGTGAACTCTTTTGGAACTCCAAATACACAGGTAACAATAAAAGAAATAATGAGTTGTATAGAAAAATGGGTAGTAATGTGCAGAAAAATCTACTAGATAGAGGGCAATGAAGAAGAAGAAACTGTGAATTCTTTTCATATATCTACTGGTACATCAATTTTTCTGACAGTTATTTGCCACCCAGTTAACTCCAAAACTTCATTTTTTGCATAAAGCTAAATCAGAACACTTTCTGAAATAAACATTGCTTTTCTCATTTCTCCTAGGCTTTGATTATTTATAAAAGCTTTGTGAAAACACAAAATACTGGCAGTGCTCTAATATAATCTATATACTAATAACAATTTATGTGCTTGCTGGTCTTTACCATTCTTTATTCTCCATTCTCTCCTAACACTGACTCTTGCTTTCTAAAAATGAAGACTAAGATGAGAAGCTGTATTCACTTAACTGCTGAAAGTGGATTTTAGGACAAGGTCAGTCTTACTAGTGCTGATGTACGTTTAACAAGCTGTCTGAAGTGATGCTTCTGTTGGATTTGTGCTTGCATGTGCATGATGTCTGCATGCAGGTCTCCTTGTGACTGTGATGTGTTGTAATACTGATGTGAATGGGAGATGTCAATTACTGTAGAGTGTAATAGTTGTGGAAATGAACAACTGCTTGAGCCCTTGCTGGTTTTACAGGCTACATAAATTGCCTTACTCTTACTGAAATGAAACATGAGAAAAGTGAACATATTTGAAAAACATGAATTTGAAAAACAGCTGTTAAAAAAACAGGTGGTGAGAAGCTTTGTTCTTAACTGTGCTTAGTTTGAGCAACAATTCTGTTTCTAGCTGTCTACTTACATAGTACATACTTACATACATCTACAAGATATGTAAGTAGTTTTCAGGCCACTTGTTTTTGTTGAATAAATTCCTCACAGTTACCTCTGGCACCTTAGATTCTGCTAATCCAGAAACATACAAGCTCTCCTGCTGTTGTGGCTTTGGTGTGAATGAGATTAAAACATAATGCTTGATCTAGTTGCTGTAAACCTAAAGAGATCTCTTAAGTCTGGGCATCCACAAGGAGCTAGAATTGAGTAGTTTAGGTTTCCTGAGGGTTCTGCTGGGTGCAGCAGTTCCATTCTGAACTGAGAAGTTACTCCATTTCTTCCCCTTTTTGTATTCATAGTAGATTACTTTTCATAGGATCTATCTGACCTATGAAATACAGCTTCCGGTTTTGATTACATAAATGCCTTAAGAATGAGAATATATATTCATTACAGCTAATCTCACATCTCTTCAAATGTGAAACATCTGGGCTACTGAAAGGCACTATAGATATAGAAATTGATTACCTTGTAATTGTAAAGTTAGTTCTACTGAAAGATATTACAGATTTCCCTTCACAGGCTTTTAAAGAAGCAGAAAAGTGTCAGTGGAGTCTGGATTATCTAGCTTAAACCTGAAAATGCCAGCAAACAAGGGGAACGTGAAACTATTCTTGTCAAAATATGTTCTTTAGCATTCATGAGAACTGACCCCAATTTAGATCAGTTATTTTTCTGTTATATTTTCTTCCCCTCTTGCTTTTGTGGGTCTGGGATTCTTGAGATTGCTTCATGTCAGTGTGCTTTCTTTAATGTTTTTCTCTTCTGAATTATGTGGTATAAGTGTAATGGTAAGTTGATGTGTCACTTTAATGGATCTAATGCATTTGAATTGCAGAATGAAGGAGCTATTTAAACGTGATTACTGTTATTTCATAATCAAAATTAACCTGAGAAACATTAACTTTAAAAAGAAAGACATGGCGACAGAAAATGTTTGAGAAATAAAACAGTAAAGATCAATGGTTTTCTTGTGTGCTGTAGCTGTTTGTATTTGAGGGAGTTTTTTTCCTTCATCCCTATTTCTTTCCTGAACAGTAACTAATCCTGACTCTAGACTAACTCCTGTTGTAAGTGCAACTTTATCTTATGACAGTGGAAGCTTCCTGTTACTGTCATAAGCTTCTCCTCTTCTGGTAAAGTATATTACTTTAGGGAAACTTCTGTGCTTGTATAAAAGCTTAAGACCAAATTAATCACTGTCCCTAGAGTAACTCAGTTATGTTTGGACTATCCTGATACAAGAAATGGTATTATATAGAAAAGGCTTTGTCTATAGAAAAACTAATCTCTTTCAGGCACAAGACAAATGTTTCTTAAAAATCTAGATTAATACAGAACTTGAGCCAGGAACCCATATTTCTGATGTAGCAGTTCAGATTTCTTATTTTTACGGAGTAGGACGAAGAACTTTGAGGCTAGCAAGGCATACAGAGCAACCTGGGGAGATGGCACAGAGAACTCAGCAGATCATGTGATATCCATGCAGCCAAGAAGTATAAATCAGCAGCAGCCTCAGACTTCTGGAGGACCAAGTGGCGGATATATTACAAGGTTTGCTTCTTCATATTTCTTGATTTCAAACGGAGAAATCCTAAATTAGCAGTTGTCAACTTCTTCCAGATGCATTTTAAGTGAAGTTGCTAAACAGATAAGTTTTTTACTACTGCTTGAAGGAATTGCTACTGCTTGGAGAGGAGAGGGTGGACACCTACACTTTCAGTACTGTAGGGTTCATCTTGTACTTTTTCTTAGAGGTGGTATTACATTCTATTTCTGGATGTGAGGACTACAGAGCTTAGTGCTTTGTTACTGTGGTGACTGTTAAAAATATCAGGACTTTTATTGTCATAAAGTATATTTGAGACAAATGTGTCTTAAAATAATAGCTACCAGAGGAAGTTTAGATTCCAATAATGTAATAGCATTTAACTTGGCATCTTTTTTTGGTGGGCCATTTGCTTGGGGAGTTTTAAAAGGGGGGAACTAGGCTTGAATACATTGCCTGTCAGATAACTGTGCAACAAACTATTTCTATTAAAGTAAATTCAGGGTAGGGAAAAGCAAGTTCTTGATTCTTGGAAACATTGTTCTAATTATTTGAACAGGATAACAAATGATGCCAGAGAAGATGAAATGGATGAAAATCTTGCTCAAGTGGGAAACATTCTTGGGAATTTGAAAAACATGGCTTTGGATATGGGCAATGAGATTGATGCCCAGAATAAACAAATAGATCGGATAAATGTAAAGGTAAGTGTCAAAGGTGTTCTCTGCCTTCAGCTTAGAGGTTTTTACTGAGAAATTAAAAGGAATGGGCTCACTGTCCTATCTACCTGTATTTGCAGTAAATATGCATTAAGATTATACCATCCTCTAGGCTGCAGTGATTTGAACAAGAGATATATCTTGGTGTTTGGGTATGTAGTTGAAAATGTAGTTGAAATGTAGTTGAAAAGTGTCAGGAAACCTAAAACTACAGCACAGGACACTGCTTACTCTGAAAACAACTAAATTTGACTGGATCAAAAGGACAAACATTTACTGGAGGTATAACTGGGGAATTGTTGCTCGTTGGGAATCTTGTATGTGGTAGGGAATAGGTATCTTTAACAATAGAAAGACTCCTCTGGAATTATTAAAAAGTTACTATAATCATTGAACATAAAATAAAACACAGGTAATTCGTTGACCGAATTCTTGTGGACTGGTTAACATTGGGTCTGGGGAGACTTTGGAATAATAGGTTTTGTAGATGCACAGGACATGGTCTGCCCTCATCTGCACAGGAAGTTATTCATCACCAATAAGATCTTTATTATATTTTTTTAAATTTTATTGATTTAAAGATTAACTTCTTAAAACAGATGAAGCATATATAAATATGCTTGGGGGAGATTCTTTTGGAGGGCAATTTATGAGGATGTTAGTCATATTTTGAAATCCCCATATTCTGAAATGAATAGAAGTTTTTATGGGCATGCTGTTAAGAAAGGGAATGAAAGCTTTTATGAATAGTGTATATTAAAGATTTTAAAAAGCAGAAGTGAAAACCACTTGCTGTAAAACTATAGAATTAACACAAAATGGGGAGTTAGATGTCACTGAAATGCCCAATAGGATTAAAAGCAAGAGGAACATAACTTTCTCAAATATACAGAGCTAGTCTGATGTAAATGCTGGTTGTACCTATGTCGGCATCTCAATTTTGTCTGGTAATTTAGGGGTTGTGCTATTAATATGGCCAATCAACATGATTTTATGAAGGATGCCTTAATGGTCTTTCACTGTTCTGAAACTGCAGATATGAGGTGATTATAGAGTAAAAGAAATCAAACATTTTAAAGAACACTAGAAAACTTAATTGGAGTTTAAAATGAGGTGTGAAATACTTACAGTTTATACATGGACTGAAAACTGCCTGGTCAAATTAACTGCAAGTGAGAATTAGTGCTTTTAGCAGTAGTGTTTCTGGTAGTTTCAAGCACCTGTTTTGGCCTGACGCTCTTTCATTTTAGTGGTCTGAATAAATCTTGCTGATCAAGTCTTACTAGCTACTAAAATATGATGTAAACAAGTTAAAATTGCTTTACAAAACAGAAATAAAAATGAAAGTGCACCTCCTGTCTTTGAAACTGGCAGCTTGTCTCAGGATATTTAAATTAATCCTTTTCTTCTGATAACTGTTTTTAAATCTCATGAACAAACAGTGTGGAAACCAAATCAGAATGTTGAGGGTAAATCTCCAAAGGACAGTATCATATAAAGAAACAAAGAGCAATATTAAGCTTAACTTCAGAATAGAGTTGATGCTTTTATTTTTATTTCTTTAAAAAATAAAAATTCCAACTCACCTGAGAAATATATAGGCTTGACTTTGGTAGCCTGCAGTGTTATGCAGGACTCCTGGTCTGAATAAACCCCACATAAAAGCTGATGTTACCGCCTTTTTCTTAGAAGATCTAGTAGCTAGATCAATGAGTTCCTAAAGTGTTGTTAACAGGTTCGATTCTCACTTTTCTATAGTAGAATCCTGCCCCTCTCCAACCCTTGACCGGAAGGGAAGAACAGGAGGGAAGGGCTTGAACTGGCAATGTCCTCTTCCCAGCCTGTTGCAGCGTGAAGGTGTGAAATGGCTAATAGTTAGCACAGGTAGAGCTTCTCAGGAATTCCACTCCTCATGGTGAGGGCAGAGGCCAGGTTTATGCTTGTTACCCCTCTGCTCATTCCCTGCTGCAGGCTGGATAATCAGGGAATTATTTCGAAGCTCCTTATCATACCTTTCAGTAAAACTGTATTTTGATATTTGTTCAGTCTAGATGCTGTGGCTGACTTTTGATGCTTTGTAACAGTAAAACAATTATAAAGTGTTTTTTCTTACCAATACCATACTACTAGGACACTGGGAGGGGGTGTGGATGAAAACCAAGGATCTGCACTAAGCAAAATAATTCTGACTTTGCCCATAGGTCACTTCCAGTTTTGACTGTTACTTCTAGTCCATAGCAACAAAGCTGCTCTGTAGAGGTCCTTAAGATGTCTAAGCACTTGGAGAAAGGGAATTTTTATCCCCTTGTTCTGTTAATATTCTTCCTGACTTGCTGAGGCAAGCTGCTGTATGTTTTGGGGGTCAGCTAGAGACTAAAAACTATTTCTCCTGATTCTGGTTCTGCCAAAATTGACAGCATATGCTGGCTGGGGGGTGGATGGGAGGGCGGGAATTCTCCCAGCTTATAAAAGTTGCTCCCCTTCTGTCTACCACAATGATAACCACTTGCAATTCAGAATTTCATTTCAGTTTGAATTTTTAAATTCTTTTGCATGAAGTCTGCGAATGACCTATGAATTTCTCTTTCAGGCTGATACAAACAGGGAACGCATTGAGCAAGCCAACATCAGAGCCAAGAAACTAATTGACAATTAAAGCCTGCTGTCATTGTTCAATGACACTGTCTCTCCAGCTGCAAGCCACCGTGTTCATGGATCTGTGAAACTTCTCCTATTCTGAAATAAGAGGGGCTGGGAAAAATGAAGCATTACCCTTTCTATAGGGATTAATTTTCTTTTATTTTTTTTATTGTTTCATGTAAATGTGGCCTTGACTCCAAGAAAGCAGCCAACATAACTTCTTCCCACTCATCTGCCTTCACTTTCTTTAAATTGCTCAGGGCTAAAAGTGTTATGGCTTTGAGAATCTTCTTGCATGTTTTATTTCCCCTCCCAGTCTCTTTTTTTTTTTTAATCTGCATGCAAAATACAGTCCTTTTATTGAAGTTGAACAAGCAGGGTAACCTGAATTCACAGTTGTGGGAAGTTGGAGAGGGCACTTTGCACTGTTTGAAATACCTCATAAGTTGAGTGTCTTCACTAAAATAGGGACTTGGTGAATATTGTCTGACTTTTATCTCTAGCAGGCTAACCATAGTGTTACAATTCAAACCACATGATTGGTTTAGGGTTCCGTTTGAGGATTACAGAATTGTAGAGGCCCACTACTTACTACTTGTGGGTTGAGGGCTTTAAAACACTTCCTAACCACGTGAACTTTAAAGGTAACTGGAGGGATATACAGGTTTCCATTTCTTTACTGTAAATTGACATCAGTTTGGAGGCCATGACTAGGAAATCATGCTGCGTTGTTCTGATAATATGTTGTTTGTATATATACCTGATCTAAACCCCATGCACATGTGAGTAGAAGAACATAAAATTATCTCCCTAAAGTATTTATTTGATGGAAAATTTTATGCCCCTCATCTAAAAGTTAACTTTAAGTGTTTTAATTATGCATCTTAACTGGAAGAAACTGAATAGAAAAGCATGCAGCTTTTCTGCATCCCATGTCAGATTCTATTTTGGCCAGTTTTCACTGGAGTTCAGTTCATGCCTTTCTCCAGTGCAAAATAATGCCAGAGATCTGGTGCAGAGTTTGCTGTCAGCAGTGACTTTGGGGGAGCTTCTTAAACCTACTGAAAACAGAGAAAAGCTTATTATGAAACTTCTTCATGACAAGTCTGGAGGAAGCAGTATCTATTTGAGAACTGTATGCTAGTGCTAAATAAACGTTCTAAATAGATTCCTGACTGGTTTATTATTGCAGACTTTGGACTGTAATGTTAGAAATATTACATGTCTAAGTTGCTTGCAACTAAAGGGTTCCTGTTCTGTTGCAGAACAGAGGAGTTTCTGACTGTCTGAGATAAAGCTCTCTTCCTACGAAGAAGAAAAGCATTTTGGTTTTACTGTAATATAATTGGATTTATTTGCAGCATTTTCTTGAAATTTTTTTTGGCAAGTAAATTGCAAGCAACCTGTATAATTTTAACTCCACCCAGCAATATATTATGTGTATTTCAAAGGTGAAGAAAATGCTTGAACTAATCTGTGATACTCAACACCGGATGACAAAAATCTTCAAACCAAATCGATTGGAGGAATAATTAAAACTGATAGCATTATGGGGTGGTTTTTTGGAAGGACAGTCCACAAGTATCCTTAATAATGAATCCCAGGGCTAGAGAGATGACACTAATCTGCACAAATGTAAGACAAACGGTCTTTAGTGTTCTGTTTTCTTTTTAGTAGAAATACAACCAGTATTACTGGTATATTCTCAGTTCGCTTCCAGGACAACTTGATATTTAAAGGAAAAAAAAAAAACCAAAACAAACAAAAAAAAAAACAACAAAGCACAAAAAATAACACCTGACCAAAGGATGAAGCTGCTGCGTGTAATAAATAGGCCAGTGGTTTTATGTGAATATGGTAGAGTAATTTTTAGGGGACTGGATACTTCAGAGGGCTCTATCTGGCTTCCAGTAATTGTTGGAAAGCTAATGAATTTTAAACGCTCATTATCTGCCCCACTAGTAAATCAAGATTACGTGATTGAAAACACAAGTAGCAAAGAAGTACTTTTAAGAATATTGCATAGTAATTCTAACAACCACTTCCATGGGAAAGCCTAAGGGATTTGTATGGGTTTTTTCTTCCCCTTATTACAAACTTCAGGTTAACTGAAGGAATATTTGCTGCTGGTTGTGAAAGCAAAGTATATGTTATTTAATTATGATTGTCTCCTGGAACAGAAGATTAAAGTGGTTACCTTATTCTGCTTACAATAGTGCAACCTGCTCTGTAGCATCTGGACATTCCAAACACTGGAATGGTTTTCTCCCTTGCCATTACAAGTCTGTGTTCTTGACTTCCCTGAGCTCTAACAACAAATTAGCATGTTGGCTGAGAGAATCTGCAATTGGTATATCGGAATTGCAATATTGCAATGAGTACCACACAAGGAAATACTTTCTGAGACTCTAAGCTTGAGTATTAGCAGAGTATCAATACTATCTTCTGATGCAGCAAGAGCCAAATCCGTGAGGGAGTTGGTGCCTTTATGTTAGCGAACAACACAGTCTGCTTCTTGGATTGTCTTACTGTTGTCTATAGAATAGATGCTTCATTTCCATATCTATGGGATGGAATCAACACTTGTACATCTTTGTATTTCTGAATGCTATTAAGAATGAAGGTTTACAGTTTCTGCTTTTGATTGTTAAACTATATATTGTGCACAAAAATACATACTTTTGTAACTGAACGTGTTTTAAAACTATTTTTCTCTTAGAAATGTCTTTGTTTAGTTTCCTGTCCTTGAAAAACTTGGCAGAACTAGTTGCTACTCTGCAACTAGGAAGTTTCCCGTCTATTTTTATTTCACAGAAATCCTAATGCTAACAAAGGAATGGGTGTGGTTGGGAAGAAAGGGATATTGTGATTTATTTTTTTTTTAACACTTTGGTTTTCATCCCTGCATAATCAACATCACCTAACTTCAAACTATGAAATGTATCCATCTTTTCTTTGAAAGACTGTGATTTGATGCGGCACTATACCTCAGGATGATAAAGGAACTAAGTAACATAACTTAAACTTTCCAGTCAAATATCGGTAACAGATGCCTAGCAAATACTAGTCCAGTAGGTGAAATCTAATGATTCAGTCTACAGCCAATGTAATTTCACTTGCAAGGCAATTTAAATTGTATTTTCTCTGATGTTTGAACCTCAGATTCCCAGAACGTTCTTAGTGGGGAGGAGGTGGAGGGGAAATACAGACTTGTGTTCACTTGCAGCGGTTTTCAGCTGCAAGAGAATAGCATATCTGGGAACGGCTTGGAGGAAGTACTTCTCATATAGTATACTTCTACCAGTAACTAAGGGAAAAAAAGTAGGGACAGCCTGCATATGTAACTATATGTATCTGCATCATTTTTAAATATTCTGATCTACCTTCTCTTCTTAAACATCTTTGTTGAACAGACAAAAGAATCCTGATTGATAAACAAGTGTTAAATGAGAGAAGCAGCATGTCTGAACAGGTATTTCCAGTTCGAAAAAAAAAAAAAGCAGCAACCAAAAAAACCTCCCAAAACCACCAGAGTGTAACATCCCTAAGTGCATACATAGTGATGGTAGTGATACGTATTGACCAGTCCTTTGTAATTGTCACAGCTGGTGAATGAAAAGGGGGAATCTGCTAATTGAGGGACTTTGTTCTGTAGAGGTCTCACGTGTGGCAAATACCTAGAGAAAAAAAAGCTAATACTTCAGCTGGGATTTAGGTATCAAGTGAAAAGAAATAAAATTTAAAACAAGCCTGGGACTTTAAACTATTCACTGCTGGATTTGCACGTCATAATCTGTGGAGTCTATTAGTATAAAGCTGAATAGATTTCTGACTATACAGGGACTTGCATTATGGTATCATACAGGTTGTGCTCTTAAAGCACTTGCCTAGTTATGTCTTGCAAAACAAAAGTGGCCTTGTAAACTGTTGTCAGCTACTTCTTACAGGAAGCTAGTAGTTTTTCCACAAAGTAACCCCTCAAAGGGGGGTTCTTAAGTAAAACTGGTTCCCTGTTTCATGATGGATCACATCCATCCTTTGAATAAGGAGATGATGTTCCTTAAAACACTCTTATAATAGGTATTACTATATAAGATTTAAAGTAAGACAGCAACAGGGTCAGGGAACTGGCTACCTCTTCTGGCCATCTTACAAAAGAATGATGTATCACTACTCTTAATTTCAGTGGTTACATTGAGGAAAGAGATTGGCACAGAGGTTGCTTCATTTTTCTTAACTGCAGATGGCATAAGACATTGAATACATTTAATGATTACACCAGCAACTTCAAGGAGCTTGATGTCCAAATGCCTTTCCTGTCTCATGCAGGAAAGCTTAACTATAGAACAGTAGTTAACATAAGACAGTCTCACTAGAAGTAGATGCCTCCATGCTTATCTGGCCAAGAAGCATACTTGGTACAGCTCCTACTTCACTGTTTTAAGCGTGCAGTACCTATTAACTAACTGAATTGCTACCAAAGTGTTGACATATTCAAATCCTCTGTATTCTCAAAGCAGTTGAAGCATAGCTGTTACCAAAAACTGACAGAACCAAGTACCAAAGTGATGGCTTTCAGTGATAGCTTGGTACTACCTGTAAAAGTGACAACAGCAGCAGTCATGCCAAATAAACTTGAACTGATTTTTTGAAAATTGTTTACTAAAATAAACAAATACATTTTCCTTTTCAGTATAAGTTACATAATTGCATACATTTTTAGCTCTTTCTAGGTGCTTTTGGTAATAAGGCTGCAGCAGTAAGCTGACAACTAAAGCTTTCAGCATTGCTCTGTACACAAGGAGTCAGTGCAAGGATATTTTGTTTTCCAGCAATATCCATTTTTACTGAATGTGTTGAAGATGAACCTAATTTTTATTTGATACAGCTCAAGCAGAAGTGGACTGTAGTGCAATTCTTGCTTATGGGAAAAGAAAGCCCGTACAGTAAAATATTAATGAAGGATGCTCAAATCATGATTTGTTTACTAGAAGCAATTAATAAAACACTTAACTTAGCCACAACTATTTGTGCTTCATAAAAAACTTATACAGGTTATAAACTAAAACCTCATCTTTAAAAGTTCTTTTCTGTAGAATAGTGCTTACTGCAAGACAGACAATGCTTCAGATCTGCTTTGGTGGCAGAACTTCCATATGCTATCACAGAAAAATGTTTCCAGAAGAAATAATCCTCTTACAAATCAACAGCCAGCTTCCTAACAAAAGGGAACTGGCAACTTTGAAACACTCATTCCCCTTCTCTGTGAAAGAACAAGCCCTGACAAAGGAGAACATGTATTGTGTTAAAAGCTATAGTGGCACAAAAATCAAAACTGGCCCCTGGGAAGGTTCATCAGTTCAATACCCATGTTCTCTAGTTCAAGTTTATTCCATGTGGCCGTAACAGACCGTATCAGACTAGGAGAGGAGGAGTACTCTGATCATCTACCTTCATCAGTCTTGGCTTAAGTCAGTGAAGCAGGTGCTTCAGTCACTAACTCTTCTTACTGGGAATACAGAGGGTCAGAACAATGATCATGCAAACTTCTTCTTTGTAGCTGTAAATCGTTCCATGTACTACAAAGAAAGCCAAAAAAAAATAATCTAAGATTCAGAAATTAATACAAGATTCATTACTGTTCAAAGCAGCTAAGTTTCTGCTCTCAGACTCAAAAGCATTCTGCATCTAAAGCTTATTTTCAGTTCCCAGACATAACCATTAGAGCTTTAATTTCAAACAAACAAAAAAACTCCAAAATTTTTTCTGCCATTTGCTGTAATTCAGATTAATGTTCTAGAAAGTCCTCACAGTGCTTAACAATCAAATCTCAAGTATTCAGGATGAACTAATGTTAAACAGTTAAGAAAGCTGCATAATAGGAAGCATCTATTATTTGTCCAATCCAAGTGAAGACACGCACCTGTTATTAGCTACCCTTCAAAAGATGCTGATGAAAGAGCACTGATCCCAAATCCTATGAGAAAGTTAATCTTTGAAGAGCCCTTGAAATTCTTTTCAGAGGTTAGTTACGAATCCAGTATCAGTAACAATACCAATAGACTGTGCTTTAATTCACCAGCATAAAAGTTTCGTATTCTGAGGAAGTACTGGCTAAGGACTTCACCAGAAGCTTCTTTAGAGAGAGACACAAAAAAACCAAACAAAACACAAACCTTGTCGTAACCTTCCAGTTCTCTGAGTTTCTTGATTTCAAAGAGGTTGCCTTCTACTGCAAGCAGTGAGATCTGGGAATCGCTGAGGATACTTTGAGGAAGCATGCTGAGTTCTAGACAGTTTTCTTCTAAACGCAAGACTTTGAGGCGTGGACAGTGGGAGATCTGCACTGAGATCTGGGAAATCTGTCAGAAATAAAAAACCACAGAGAAATAGGATTAAAATGTTAGAGATACATGATTACACAAAAACTAATATGAAACAATTACCATGTTGTAAATACAAACTACATTAACAGTAACTACTTAACAATGCATAAGCAACAATAATAATGATCAAAAATCCCAAGTAACTTTTTTTTTCCTTCCATGATGACAGGCAACCTACACTTCTGTTTGTCAGATTCCTACTCAAGAACTGTTCAAATAATTTTCTGTATGACTAAATTCAGGATTTGTTAGTTAGTCAAATCAGGCAGTTGGATGTTATCAGTACATAAATTCTAGTTACGATCCCTCATTTCTGTTGTGTCCAGGAGATGTCTTTTAGCTATGAAGTTTTGATGGTCTCAGCTTATGTTCTGTGGATGTTCTAAGTCCTAAATCCACAAGCCCATAATATCTCAGTTACCAGACCTGATTCTGATTCAAATTGAGTTCGATAGCCTGCAATTCTCCCACAGTGTCGGGCACATTTTGGATCTGGTTTTTGGAAAGATCTACCACATCCAAGTGGCGAAGACCACAGAGTTGTGTAGGCACAGTCCGAAGCTGGTTTCCAGAAAGGCTCAGGGTTTTGAGAGCTGAAAGTTGTCCAAACGCAGCCGGTAGCTGCCTCAAGTGATTGCCATTCAAGTGTAGTGTTTCCAGTTTTTTCAGTTTACACAGCTCCTCAGGTAAAGCAGCTAGAAATAAATGACAGAACAAAGAGATGACCTAAACAAAGAGCAGTAAACGTTCATACTCATTTAATTCAAATAAGCTTCTGCATCGAAAACAGTGCTATATTACAGTAATTTCTCACAGGATTCCTCCCCATTTTCCCATGAAGGCACAGATCCCCGCACAGAAGCTTAAGCCCACTGACAGCAAGTGCTTTGTATATATCTTCCACAAATAAAAAATTATCTGCAGACAAGGGATACCTTCAAATCACAGGCTGAAAACACTGCTCTAAGAGGATTTTAGCCTATCAGTTACACTCCTTACTAACCACTTTGCCACTGTATTCTGTGACATTTGAAATACTACACAATTCACAGCTTCAGGTCTGCTGCAGCCCTTTAAAGGTATTACACAACCCACTCGAAAGTCAGTTCTCAGGTAATTCATACCATATCATACCAGCATATAAACCTCACCAAGTAAGCTCTGCTGGCATTTATTCACCCCTCATTCTACCTACGCAAGTGTATAACCTGTAGCACTCCTGAGTTGCACTACAGAGTCAGAGAGGTTTGTAAATTACACTTGTTTTTCAAAAAGGCAGATAATACACAATTAACACATAAAAAAGTTAGTTTCTTCACCTCATCCTAATTTTTCCTTAAACTTGGAAGTTTGTCCATTACCATTGAATGGCCAGCAACTTTTTCTGCAGATCATCTTCATTACCTGTTCTCTATGCAAGTACTAAACCACCTAACACTGTTAAACCTTCTGATCAGACAAGTCACAGCACAGAAATGTTACAGTTTTAAGTACTTACGTGTCATTGTAAAACTGATAATACAACTAAGTTGGCAACTAGTTTTGAAGAATTTATGGGTTTGGGGTTTTTTCCTGTATACGAATTCCAAAGATTTCAGTTTAGGTGACTAAACTCCCCATTTACATCCTGTGAGAGTTAAATCATTAAATTTAGCTTCTGATCAGAGAAGTCAGGTTATTAATTTAGAAATCTGTGGAGATATTAATTAGCAGGCATACTCAGTTTGTTGTTGTTTAGAACAAGGCTCTTCAAAAAGGAAAATTTTCCAATGAGTGGTGGCAAGAGCTCTATTTTGTTGTTCGACAAGTCTATTGTCCTTAAGTTGCTTGTTAGCTTCTGCAGATCTTCAGGAAACTGCGTGGGAAGAAAAAAGATACAGCATTTAAATAGTTGATACAACTCTGAACGTTCAAGTTACACAGCTTAAAATTTTAATTGAAATTTGTATCACTATTACATACTGTCATATGTGTCACAATGTCCAATCACCACAGCGTGCAACTAAGTTGGAAAATTTGCTTAATACATATTTTTTTAAATATTTTTTCATCTGAGGAAGGGAAAAGGGATATAAAGGAGACAGTCTAACATCTAGGAAGAGTAGTTTTTAAGCCAAATAATTTAAATTAAAAAGGGAGAAGGAAGCATACCATGACAGGAGCTCATTTATGGTTTAGTCCTCTTGTATGTTTCTCTTAAACGTGCCTGTCATTTAAAAATATTCTACAGCTAGTTAACAACTCTGTATTTTAGCAGAGTAGGATTGGGAAATCTTTCTCTTGCTTTCCTTTTTAAATAATTATGAAAACCATTTTCTTTATTCTTATTTACATCCTGTACCACTTTAATCTGCACTTGGCACCGAGCTGAAAAAAAGAAAAAACTGACAATCACCATCAGTGAGTCCTGATCAATAGGCCAGTAGTTTTGATTCTCCTTTGGTTTGGCAAAGGAAAAGGGAGGAGAGAAGGTAGGACAGTGGAAGAAGATACTTTAGAAAAGTCTTGGAAAATTACTGCAATATAGAGTTACTTTGGCTATCCTGTGAATTGTTACTCGACTTATGGTTCCAGGACATTCTGTGTTTTTCTGCAGTTAAGTCAAAGTCAAGACAATTTCCGATATAATAAACTTCAAGATGCTTGCAGCCCAGTGAACAGCCTGTACAGACTATTCATATGACTACAATTAAATACAGCATATCTAAACGTGACAAACTGTGGAATATCTTTCTAAGTAACAATACAGTTGTAAAATTTACTTTTCTCCCTCAAGTTTTCAGCCTTTTTTTAAAAAGGCACATCACACACATGCACTCTAAAGCATAAGCTCATAGGCATACAAGAACCCTGACAGATAAATCCTCAATCACAAAAAAGTGCAAACAAAGTTCTGCTCTGTGAAAAGGAAAAAAAACTAATTCTTGAAATAATATTATCCATCGCTATTTATAAGAAATACATGCATGTAGTGCATTATGACAATCAAGTGGGAACTTCTCTCCAAAAGTGTCAGTCATGCACACACAAAGCCACATTTCCACTAGAGTTACATTACCTCTGCAAGTCCCTTTCCCGTTAGCTGAAACACACCAGTTTTCTGTGCTGTCTCCAGGTGGGCTTTTAATGCACTATTTCCCATCTTAACAGTCCTCTGTCAAGTGTACAGAGTTGGACTGAGTGTCTCAGCCAGTTTCTCTCAGTTATTCTTCACTAGAGAACCACAATCCGAAGTCTCTGTGATAAAGCAAACGTAAAAAGTCATTTTATGTCTACCGTCTTCAACATAAGCATTTCAACATACTGAACTGTTTCACTGCTGCATTTTCATTTCCCTCATAACTAAAATCTAGAACTTAAAAGATTTACCTAGCTTGAGGTGCCTTCATTATAGTAGTTTAAATACTGACATGATGCAACGGGTGGAGTTAAAACTAAGTGTAAAAATTGTATACTTCCCACATTTCACCTCTTTCAGGGCCCAGTAGCGTACAGAGATTCTCCATGGAGACTGGCCGTGATTTTAGCGGCATCTACCAGCACTGAGCTGCTGTCAGTACTACAGTTTTCTTCGCTTTTTTGGGAAACATTTGTTTCATTTAGAGACCGAACACCTTTGCTGCGTCTCTAGATACAGCCATTCGACATCCATCTCCCGTAACCCCAGCAGGGTTTAATCCCCAGGACAAACGAGGCCGGGTTACAGGCCAGAGGATTAGCCTCAGGTTTGCAGCCGGGAGATGGGGAATAAAGCCTAATACAGCGTACAAATACCCGGGACGAGGAGCCCAAGACAAGCAGCACTCCCTGCCACGACGGCCAGAAGCGGCGCAGCAGGACCCTCGGCAAGGGGCCAAGCCAGCCATGACCCGCTTACAGGCCCCGGTCCCCCCGCCTCACCTCCGCCCCGGGTGCTCCGGTTCCACCGGGGCCGCTTCACCCTCGTCCCAGCCCCGCAGTGAGTCCCGGCGGGGGCAGACAGGCGCAGACAGGCCCGGCCCAACCCACCTGTACAGGCACCGCACGCCGAGGCTCCGCGGTGGCGGAACCCCCCCCGGCACCGTCCCCCCTGCTCCGCCTCCGCCCTTCCGCAACGGACGCTCCAAGAGCCCTTACCGGCTCCCCCGGAACCGGACGCGCGTCGAGCGCTTTTCCTGTCACGCCCAACATGGCAGCCGCCTGTCGGTCGGTAAAGGGCGCCGCCAAGGCCCTGAGCTTACAGGCCCTGTGGAGCGCTAGAGCTGACAAGGAAGAAGAGGCAGAGGGGGCGGCGGCCGCCGCTAGCGGTGGGCCCCTGGAGCTGTGGCGGGAGCAAGGCGCGGAGGAGAGCGACGCTGCCGCCGTCTGCTCTAGGCCCTGGGAGCCGGGGCAGCCCACGGCGGTGGCCGCCCTGCTGGCGCGGTGCCTGGCGGCGGGCGCCGTGAGCCAGGTAACGGCCCGGGAGCGGGCCGCGGCCGCGCGACGTGGCGGGGGAAGCAGCAGCGTAACAAAAAAGTACCTGCGGGTGAAGGTTTGGGGCGGCCGCGGCTGAGGCGCTGCGGTCGCGGGTCTCCTCACCCCTCCGTGCCCGGCCTTCGGGTGCCGGTGCCCTGCCCGCAGGTGCGGGGCTGCGCACTCCGTCTGCAGGTTAACGGACCCCTGCCTTGGTGGCCCCTCCGCTAAAGCCCCGGCGGCCTGTCCTGGAATAAAAGTGCTAAACCCTGTCACTGTTTGCATAAGTGCTTGCTAATTTGAAGTCTTCCCTTTTATCGTGGGGTCTCTGACGGTTTTGGCTGGTGGCTGCTTTCCTCACTAGGAATAACCCAACCTGCTGCTGCGTATGTTTCTGGAAGGTAGACAGGAGGGTTTTTTGATGCCCTCTCCTGTGTTTCAGCAGCAGCAGCAAGCTGGTGGTGTTGAGTGTGCTCTCCCATTGCCTTTCATGAAATTTCATTTTCACTTGCATTCATTTTCTTCCAATAATGCATGTATTTTATGAGTTGTTCAGGTGAAACTTACTGTATTGCATAGTGCAAAATATTAACGGATACTTTAGACTATTAAAAGCTAATCTGGAGAATTTGCCTGATTATGTTCTTGCTGCTGCCTGCATTTCTTACTGCTGTTTTCCTTTCACAGGAGACATTGGATTTAACCAACAGAAAAGACCCGTGCTTTGTGAAATTCTCAGAGATCGAAAAAATAGCAAACATGCAAGCTGAAATCAATGAGGTACAGCCTTTACTGTTGTCAATATACACTCAACGTTTCAATACTGAGAGATAATACGTGGCACCTGATGGGATATCAGACTGCAATGTGCTCATTTCATGATTTGTTGGGGTTTTTTTATCAGTTTAGCCATTTAACAGCTGACACTTTTTCCCTAGTGCACTGAGTTGTCATAAAGAAAAGAGCAAAATCATGAAACAAAAAGTTTCAGTATAGCTGGAAAGACACAGCAGCCTGCATCTTTGACTGAAGTGTTACCTGAAGTTTTCTGAAGAAACGGAAGAACAAATAAGAGTTTCTAATTGACTTACATTCACAAAAATGTGTTTCTGTACATGCAACTAGACCATTTATTATATTGGTCAGCAATAGGTAACTTCAGTCGTTTCCTACTGCTTGAATTGGCTGTTGGCTTGTGTTTTATGATGATATTTTCTGAGCATCAGAAAACTGTACAAAACCGAAAAACTGGCACAAACCCCATGTTTATTAAATTATGCAGTATGGGCTCCAGCAGCTACAAAGTCTTACTGTAAAGCAGTGTGACAAATCACCATTTGCTTTTTTGGAGAATGAGTTAAACAACTGACATCCTGTATTCATGGGCAGAAGGAACAAACAGTTTCCAGCTCCCAGTAAGGTGGCTACTTAGTCTCCTTTGCTGGAAGGTTTCACATGCAAAGTACTCTGAAAATTTTCACTATCCTGTGAGTGAAGCAGGTGTATTTTTGTCCTCCCAGTGATCAAGAAAAGTAAAGCAACAGTTCTCTGTGTGTTCGGAGAGACCGATGTGTCATCCTCTTCTGTACTTTACTCGTCTTCTCTTGTCTATCCAGAAATGACCGCATCTCTTTCAGCCACAGGAAGGTACCTGCTCTTGTGCTGGTTTATCATTGGCAAGAAGTAAAGTCAGGGGGTTCACCTGAGAGAGCTTCTCCCTCAGCTGAAAAAACACAAACCAGTCTTTGCCAGAAGATGATGACTTGGGGCTGAGAGGTTCTTTAGTAGAATATACACTATGAAACTGCTTTGTAGGAGGTGTAAGTTTCTGTGTTTTAGGAATGAATTGCAGGATCTGTCTTTTCCAGACCAAATTTGCAATAACTCACTGTTTTAAAACAGTCTTTTCCTATTGACCAAAAAAGCCCCACCTAGTAGTAGAAACACTTGAGAGAGCGTGGTAGCATGCTCTCATGCAAATAGTCTTTCACATGTGTGCTCTCCCCCATCCTCCTGCTTTCTCCCTTTCTACTTACTCCACCGCCTCAAGAGGGTCAACGATATTTGGGTAATTACATTAAAAATTTATTTTCATTTGTGGATGTTATTGTTGTAGAAGAAACTGAAAACTGAAATTCTGCAGTTGGAGCAGGAGACAGCAGACATTGCTCACCCTTTTTACTTAGGTAAGTGCTGTTGTACCTTAGAAGAACCAAGAGTGTTAAATGACTTTATCAGCAGATTAATGTTTCACTTAAGTACGTGACAATTCTAGACGTTATTGCAGCTGTCTCCACGGGCTAGCTTGCTAGAGGTGGCAGGTGTTTTATTAGCCCCTAAAGAATGCTTCTGTACTATTTGAACTTGCACTCTCCGCTGTCTCAGGAGAAGCTCCCTGTGTAACTCATTCTCCAGAAGAGTTTTTTGTGTGTGGTCAGCTCCCCAGGATCAGTTGGAGCATCAGGAGTTCTGGGATCATCAGACTTGTGTGCTACTTTGCTGCTTTTCCAGTAATTCAGTGTTATTTCTGCTGCATCTGTATGCCCCTAAAATTGCTTGAATTTTTATTTTAGTATTTTGGGAGCATATATATTCATTTCTTTATTATTGCATGCTTTTCCCACTATGATTTGATGGATGCTTAAAAACATTCTAGCTTGCTACCACTGTGTTAGGCTAGTGAAATATATTGTAATACTTCAATGCTGTGATATAGTTTAAGAAGTTGGTTTAATCTCAAAGACAGTTTACTTAAAACTATAGGTGACGTAAAACGATTAACAAAGCTATATCTCTAAAAGTAGGTGTTATGACTTTGAGGTGCGTGCTGATATTAAGTCCTATACGCTCCAACAAAAGTCATTCTGATGAATTATGTCATTCTTGAGTTTAAACTCTCCAGTGCAATAGATCAACGTTTTCTTTCTGTCGTGCTCTTTCTTTCTTTCTTTTGCTCTTGGTTTAGCAGGACAATAGTTTCAACTTTGCAATTTTATTTTATAGGCAAAAAATGTGAGATTTTGCAAGATATGAACAGACACTTGGAAGCAGTACTGAAAGAGAAGAGAACTCTTAGGAAGATGTTGATAAAGCCCAGATGTCAAGACAGCCTGCCTATTGAGGCTACTTTCCACAAGTAGGCATATAGAAAATAATTGTTCTTGTTTGCATGAGTCCAAATTAATTTGAACTAATAGGCAGTAAAATTCGCTTGCTTTCATTCACTTTTCCATTGAGAAGAATAGAAATAAAAAGTGGTAGCAGAACCTCAGCTCAAAGCTAGTACTTTACTGATTGCTAAATTCAAGGAAGTTAGTGATGCGTATTCTTATGAATATTTGCTTAGCTTATTCGTCTTGTCTTTTGAAGACTACGCAGCAATTTGTAATGTATTGTTTAAAACAGCTGTGTTAAATGCTTGATTCATTATGCTTCTCCATAGGTAGGAATTGTTACTTTAGCATTTGGTGTCTGCTTTCCACTGTGACTTGCTCAGAATAAGCGTGTGAATGATTCCCAGACATGCATAGTACTTGTTTTAAAAATATAGTCCTTCTCATGTTCTAAAAATCTAGTCCAGTTTCTAAAGAAGCACGTGTTCACTTCTGTAATCCCGGCTGTACCTTGTCCTGAGAGTCATAAAAGAAGTGTAATTGCAAAGAAATTAATTAGATGGTTAAGAACCCAACTAGAACTGGAAGAGAGGACTAAGAAAACCCACGTGGGAAAGAAATAAGAGCTCATTGTTTTGCACAACTTCTGAGTAGGGGGCTTATTCTTGGTTACAGGTATGTAGTAGAGTTGTTGGCTGAGGCTGTGACTTTCATTGAGAACCTTGAAGGCCATTTGCAGACTGTAAGAAGCATCCCTCAGATACCAAACGTCATGAAGAGTATGGTGAGTAGCAAAAGAACGAAGCCTTCTGTCTCCCCAGCGTTAAGAATTCAATGCTGTTTTGTTGTTTAGGTTATTGTTACGTCTTGCTAGAATGACAGGATGTATAAGAGGCGAAATCCAACTCTTTTCTGCTTCAGGGCACTGCTTTGAGAAAAACAGAGATGCTCGTGATGGAGTTGGAGGAACTGGCAGACCAAATATTGAAATGGAGCAAACTGCAGAAAGATGTGTGTTCTGACAGCATCTGCAATACTGCTGGACTGGACTTTGGCTTATCTTTAACCTGACAAATCATTTTCCTCAAATAGGATGCATATTCAAAGAACTACCTTTTTACAGTCTCCCGTGAAAACTACAACATAGTTGTGCTTTAATCCAACAGGGACTTTGTAGGTAGTTTTATATTTCTGTTCTTACGTAACAGTTCTCCAACTAGTAAAAAAAAAAAAAAAAAGGACAGTAGCTCACAGAAGCAGTAGCTCACAGGAGGACAGACTACTGAGAAGACTGTTAAGGAGTTCCTTTTTGAAATAGTTGGACAGGATTCCCTTGGAGCCTATATCTTCAGTGCAAATTTGTTTTGATATTTCTCACGCACTTGCTATAGTGTCTATGTTCATTTTTATATGTGTTTTGATAATACACTGTGTTTTGTATGTCATTATAAAACTTCAATAAAAGCACTACATTTCAAGAGCTGAGGCTCTTGGTTTTTATTTTGTTACAAAATCCTGTAATTAAAAGAACAGTGCAAAGTCTTAGGTCCCAGTTTATACTTCCATAGGAGTTCCAACCAAGAAATTAAACAAGTTTTAAGTTACAATTTATTATGGCTATGATGTGGTTGTGTGGGAAAGCAGGGAGTGGATTCGGTGATATATGTCAGACTACTGATTTGCAAACCATGTTTCTATGATAGTGATAAATATATTCTTCAGTCTCTCCTTTTCTGTTGCTTGCCCTACCTTCAGTGCCCCCGCCCCCCTTAGGATAAAACTCTTGTTCCATGAGTATGACTGACAATTTAGCAAAAGCATTGATAGTTCCACTTTGCAAGCTTAGCTACTTTTATGTCATGGGAAGACCTGTTGGTAAAATGTCAGTGGCAGGACATCTGTAAACCAGGACGGTTGGTTGTCTTTGCAGGATGTCCGGTTTTGTATTCAGGATACAGAGCAAACTGGAAGTGGTGCAGATGTATTCCTTTCTACTGTTGTATTGTTTATGTTATCTGAATTCTTCACATATCCAACCTGTTGATTTCAATTTCTGAAAATGAGTCCTTTATTTTTTGAAAGTAACCACTAGGTGGCTCGGTACCACACATTTCACTGTAGTTTATGAGATTCTTGCATAAAAACTTGAATTAAGGAAGAAATCTTTGGTTCTCTGTTGAGCACGCTCTGGTCTGACTGACTTGTAATTGGTCTACTCTATATTTGAAATTTTCTGAGAAACCCATTTTAATATTTGTAGACCACATCATTCTGAGTGTGATGACAAGGTGTACAGTTTAACAATTCTCTAGTATACTATGTCAGCGTAGATGATGTTCCTCTCTGCTGCTAGTTAAGAGGATAGAAACAATTTGGATTAACTCAAGCAGAACGTCAAGAGATAGGATCTGGGAATATAAAGCAGTGTTCGAGTCCCATAAACTCGAATGGAATCTTTGTGTGAGCACTTGCTATATGTCCTTGCAGGATTTGAGTCCAAAGTCCCCCATCACTGTCATTTCAGATGTGGAAATGAAGGTCTTCCACACAATTGCAGAGGAGCTGGCATTTTTACTGAAAATGCTTTGCACATTCTGTCAAACAGGCAGAAACAGAATCCAGGCTTCTGGAATCATCGTCCTGTGCATCTATCACAGGCTTAACCTCTCTCTCATTCTCTTACAGGGATGATTTAGGTCAGGCAAATTAAAGCTGTTGTCATTTAATGCTTCCAGAAGTAGGATGAAAACATTCCTAGTTAGTTTGTTTATTATAATTCCTTGAAGTGAAGACAAATATGTGTGTTTGCCATATCCCAAAGAATCCAGCATATTTTTTTCTTTCACTGTATCAATTATTGGGGGTTGACTGTGGCGATGGGTTTAGCTAATACCATTTGCCACTGATGTACCAATTCATTCTTTAGTATGATTAAAGGGATAAATCTGTTGAAGTAAACAGTGATTCACAGCTTGTAGGTATTAATTTTAGTAGCTCTGTGGTGGGTCCAAGGGACCCATCCCATACTTCACTCTGGAAGGTTTCTGTATTGTGGTATCTCTTTTATTTAGATTTAATGTTTCTGGAGCTTAAGGCAAATTGTCTCATGAGGAGAACTATACTTAAAGTACAAATAAATAGTACAGTTAAAAGGCAGTTTAAACAGAAGTTGTTTAAATGGACTGTAAAAGGCTCGTATATGATATTCAGATACAGCTCAGTTTCTCATATATTGAAATGCAAAACAAGAACATTCCAGTTAAAAATGAGCAATGACATTGGCAAAAAAACAGGAATTGTGTCTTGAGCCTGGCATCTTGTTTACATGGGCAGCCAACGCTGCTTGCTCTCACATCTTCACAGGCTTCACAGCAACGGCAGTAGCTGACAGGGACAATATTCTAAAAGCAATTTTTTAAAAAATCTTTTGGTGGTTTTTATATTACTCCGAGTGCAAAACCTTCATCGAAGTTTTGCATTGATTTCCATTACAGTTCTTCGGAAGTTTCAAAGTTTAATTTTACACAATAAACACAAGCCGCCTGAAGACTGGAGGTTTTCAAAGGAATTTTAAACACTTGAGAGCTTTCCTTTAGGCTAGTGCGGAAGCGGCGCTTACCTTCCTTCAATTACTGTCAAATTAATTAAACGTGGAGCGCATCGCACTTTAAACAGGGCTGTTTTTCTGGGCGCCGGCACGATACTCGGAGAAGAAACGCGATTGGGATTATAAAACTGACAAGTTTTTTACTTCTGAAACCCAGTTGTTTTCCCTTGGCTCGGGGGGCGGGCGGGGGGGGCGGGGCTGTCCCTCAGCGAGTGTCCCCACGGCAGCACGGTCGCCATCCGGCCTCTCCCCGAAGCCCCCCCCTCCGCCGAGGGAGGTTTCCTTCCTTCCCTCCCTTCCTCCCTCCCGCCCCCGCGGCGGCTGTCCGGGTCTTCCCGCCCTCCCCCCATCCCCTCCGGGGCGGCTCCGCTCCTCCCTCCCCGTCCCCTCCCCGGGCGCTGGGCCGCCGCGATGCGGGGCCGGGGCTGCTGGGCGTGAAGGCGAGCCATGGCGAACGTCAAGGTGGCCGTGCGGGTCCGGCCTCTGAGCAAAAGGTGAGGGGACGGACGGACGGACGGATGGGACGGACGGGGAGGTGCCGGTCGCCGCGGGGCGGCTGGCAGGGGTGATGGGGTGCCGCTGGTCCCGTCAGCGGGGACGGGGAGAGGGTCGCCGCTGCGGGGGGGGCTTAGCTGGGGCTGAGGGAGGGACAGCAGGCGCTGGAGAGCTTCGGGGTAAGGCGGGAGGAGCGGCGGGACTCCTGTCTGCGGGTCACTGCATGGCTTGGGAAGTTTTCTCGGAAAAGTCACCCGCTGGAGCTGTTAGGCTGAACTTCCCTCTTCCTGAGGTCCCCAAAATAGGACAGTTGTCACCCAGTGTCAGGGAATCGTCCCTTCCCCTTCTGTTGTTGCTGGTTTTTCCAGCGGGAGGCAGAGCCGGATATTCCCACTGTGGCCCAGCTCCGCTCCTTCCCCGGCTTGCTTGGCTCCAATAGAAATCCCAAAAGCTCAATGAGAGGGCTTGAAGACAACTCCCACAAACAAGAAGATGCCGTAGCACAAATGCTCTGGTGTTGTTTGAATATAATACACAACTAAAACCTTGCAGACTTTGGAAATTCGGAGAGGAAAGCAAAGAGAAAAAGCAAGCAGCCAAAATTTCAGTGGCTGGTAATCTACTTCTCCTGTTTGAGAAATGCTACGGCAGTTCAGGCAGAAATGGTTTGAAATGTGGTATGAGCTCTGAGGGACAGTCTTTGATTTGATGCTGACTTTTTGTTTAGCACCAGTCCCTTGCGTTGTCTTCCAACTGCGTTTACTTCTGTGATAAATAACTCTTTCATTTAGTAGAGAAAATTATTCTTGAAGAGTTGCCCAGACAGAAAATTAGCCTAGTCATTTAGCCAGCAGTATACTATACTATTTACATTTTGTACTCTTAAGTTCTTATTTGTCTATGGATTGTTTTTTTTTTCAATAAAAGATACCAGAGTGTGTTGAATAAAATAGAAAAACCCGCCCAAACCAAACCTGATAGTCTTAATAGAAAAGGGAAAGGTGGAAAGTAATTTACAGGCTTTCGATATATTTTACCTTTAACTCAAAGCTAACTGATTTAAACAATACCCTGTCCATAATTTAATCTGAAACCATCTTTGGATAATATAGTTCTGATCTGTTGTACAGCTATGAATAGAACAGATCTGAATACATACTGGCATATTGTAAGAAGAGTTGCAGCACTGAAGTAAGCTAAGATTAATCTTTCATTGCTTAGTGTTTACTTTAGTGTTGGAGAAACTATTTGTTTTTTGTTCTCTTCCGTATTGTTAGTCATTCTTAGTGTTTACTGGTTAAAGAAATTGCCACTATACTCTCTATAAATAAAAAGCAGTATTCAAGTGCTAAGTATGAACATTAAATGACAATTTGGTAATGATACCACAGACCCTTTTGCTTCAGTCTTGTGGAGTTCCCTGGAGACTGAAAGTATTTAAAAGCCTGACTTGGCGATGTATTTCATTGTGCAGTCAATGACATATTTGTTTCTCCCACAATAGCATTTGGCTGCCTATTTGCAATTACATAGTGGACTTAGTAGGGTCTCCTGTAGACATAAGTTAAAATGAGTGTTTCTTAGCAGTTGGGGAAGAGAGGCCCAAGACTGAATTGGCAGGAGCGTAATCTTCCTTCTCACCAGACCCTCCTTGGTGAGGAGCTTTGCACCACGTCTGTCTTAATGTTTTTTCCCCGATGGGTATCATTAAATAGTCCATAACAGTGCATATATCATGATAGCATTAAACAGCGCCTGTAACTCTGTCAGATAAGGTGTGATAAACAGGAAAACCTTTGATATAGTCGGCGTGGGCCAGCTATTTGGTAGGGAATGTAGTTTGGAGAGTAGGATCAAAAAGGTGGACAGCCTCCTGCATGTGGGAGAAGCTAATCTGGTGCTGAAGTAGAAATGTTTGTATGAAGGTGAGAGTGGAAACCCAAGGGGTTGTGCGGGAAGAGACTTAAGTAATTTCCACCTGCTCAACCCGTGGCAGTGTAAGTGATGAGATGGGGAGGCAGAGACCAGTCTTGTATTTGACCCCAAAGGCAGTAGGCCATTTGTTCCTTGTGCTGTGTTGCCACAGCTGAGGTCAGCAAAAGCATTTCAAGATGGATTCTTGTATTTCATAAATGGTAAGGGGAAGTGACAGGATATTCTCTGTGAAGGCTCTGACGTGAGAACTTGCTTTCTAGCCTTGGCCGATATTGTCCAAATGTAACGACTTCGGGGCACATACCAAATATATGAAGGCTTAAAGTAACCTTGATAAGCATTGATAGGACTGAAGCTCTCAGTGAGGATAAAGGCCTGCTCTTTCTATTCCAGCTTCTTGTACCACTTCCATGTTGTGGTCACACAAACCTCTCGCCCTCTCTATACGCACACCCTGTGATTGCCTCCAACAGGTACCCATGCTGCCAGAGCTCCTGGGATCTCTCAGGTGCTTTGAAAAGAAAAACTTTCTGCAGAAAAATTTCAATTCAACTGGATTGAAGTATTGTAATGTGTACAATTGCAGTTCCAGCCAAAAATATTAAGCTTTGCTTTTTAAGAGTCCCCAAAATTGTAAAGTTGCAGGCAAAGGTTAGAACTAGAGGGTTAGTTGGTTGTTTCTAGACTACCATACAAACTTTACTTGCTTATTGCTTCTTTTCATTTAATTTACAATGGCAGATGAATGTTGGATTTGCATCTTAAAATTTACAGAATATTCAGATGTTAAAAGATGTTAATACAGAAGTTCATAAAATCCTTCTTTCTGTTTAAAGTTTCCATTTTTTTTATAAACCATATTAATCACATCTGCTACGCGTTATTTAGCATAGGGCAAAGAGTGGTCTTTTTGTTCTGTGCCTGTTCGGCGCCCATCACAATGCATTCTTTGGCAGCGAGCTCCTATGCACAAATAATCCCTGATAGTTATAAAGTGAGTACAGTTATACAGAATACAGAAATTTTTCCCTTGCCTAAACTTTAAATAGCTTGTAGCCAATGTTCTTCATAATGCCATCAGTCATTCTGGAACAGACTAAATTTTTTTTTTTTTTTCACCAAAACATTGTCCGGGCAGTAAATTACCTCAGATGTGTGTTCCCTGGAGTGACATTGCTTTAAAAAAGTCTTTATTACACATTTACTATAATACATACTAAAAAAGATTTATTACTTTGTGGTTGCATGGATACTTGTTCTGTGTAAATACATTTCCCCCTCAGTATGAAATATAGAGCTTGAATGGGTGCTATAAATTGACTATAGCGATAGGTAATAATCAGGTATTAAATAGGAGCCAGGAACTGATGAAATCCCTTTATGGTTTATTTCCGGTCATCTTAATGCTTGGTCTATTAGATATTAGACTTTTGTAAGGAAAGTGTAATGTTATTTTTGGCTGTCATTCAGACGCTGTTGATGGAAACACTTTCAATGCTAGCACGTAACTATGTGAACTAGGAATGTTGTTTCTTTTTCTTTCTTGAGGTCTGCCGTGGAGTACGCCAACACCGCGGGCTGCAGTGTGGTGCTGTGATAGCAGATCTGGCCCTCCAGACCTGGAAATAGTGCGACTGGCTGAGAAAGAGGGTACATTACCCTTCAAGCATTTCAGTGCTGCATCTAGGGCTCTCCTTGCACCTGGGTAGCTCACTTAAAGCCATGTTCGCTGTTTGTATGCTGCAGAAACACCTGCAGCGTTTGGCATGTGCTCTTACTACTTATGTGGGCCAGCAGAAACCGATGCCAGTTTTTATATGCTGCTGGATTCAAAAATGTTTGTCCCTGTGGTATCCCAAGACAATTCTAGTGCCTGGTTGTGGCTGCTGATTGCTCTGACGGTGGATCTCACCCCTGTGTTGTATGAGAGGAGGAAGGGGGGGCTGTGTTTGTGCACGGGAGCCCCCCTGGGAGGGGAGCCGTCATTGTTTCCAGGACAGTATGGTTGGGGCCAGGATGGAGCACAGCTGCCTTGTGCCTTTTCCTCCACGATCCACTTCTGCTGCAGCTTCTGCTCTGCATCCAGCTGTCTCAGTTCACTCGTGCATACCCAGGACGTATTCCCTTGTGACAGTGTAGCTTGAGAGCCACTACCTGAGTAGTCTTAAAGATGGGAAAGAGGGATTTTAAAAAACAGAGCTCTACACCACAATGAAAAGCCTCATGCATTACTATAGCATTCTCTTTTTAGCATGTGCCAGTGACTAGAAGACATTGCATTCCTTCACAGATTGTGGATTGAGGCCTGGGTAAAATCATTCACAGCAAGTTTGTTTAATTGAATTGTAAAATTATAGTGGTGGTAGTTAAAAACTTGGCACTAGGGCATGCAAGTTGCCCTGTGATGCTTTTTGAGAGTTTAAAGTACTTTGCTGGGCCCTGAAGTTTGGGAGATACTTGTGCAGGACCCACTAAAACAGAAGACATATTCTGCTGTTGAAAATATCCTTTCTGCTTTTCAGTTGCCTCTGTGGCCTGGAAAAGGAGGGACTGGCAAGGAACTCTTATTTGAAAGGGTCTTTTCTGGTGTCTTTAATAACTCACAAATGAACTCTCCCATCCTCTGTGAACCTTGTAGACATGTCACCTGGAAGAGTTGCTAAACAGATTAATTAACCCAAAAACTGCCCTCAGCCTTTTTCTGCTTTGCCTGCTTTCCAAGATGTAGCTTGAAGCCTCCTGGCCAGCTGTCTGTTTCCCAATCCCCTCAGGAGTCCCTGAGCCTGTCCTCCACACTCTGGCAAATGAGAGCGTCAAAGAAACGCCTGTGTAGTTCCAAGCAGCAAAGAGGAACTGCGCTCACAGCTGTGCAGGTGTTTGCTACCACGGTCTGAGCTCAGCGGTTGTTTTCCTCATTACTGCTGCCCTTCTAATGGCCTTCCTGGGGTGCAGCAGGTGGGAGAGTTAAGTTTGAGCTCCTAAGGACAGGGGTGATGGATGTGACCAAGTCCAAGGCTGGGAGGGAATTGTCTCCAGTAGTACGGAAAGTTTCTCACTTACAGTTTGCAGAAACATGCCTGGTGTGTCAGGCGAACCTGGGCAGTGTGTTGAGCATAGTGGCAGGGAGTGGGTAACAGAGGAGCTCAGCTGATCAGTGCATTATGACGTAAACACATAAAATTTCATTTCTATTGAAAGTGAAAGTTAATGGAGAAGTTATGGAAAAATAAAATTAGTTTTAAAATCATTCTGGAAATTATGAAAAGTAAATCACTGTTGGTTTGGGCTGGGTACGCCTTTATTAATCTGCTGCGAGATCAGCTTTGTTAAATAGTCTCCATGCTGTGGTCCCCCTCCTTTGTTCTTCCTAATCACATTGTGGTAAGTACAAGGAAGGATTATTTTCTAAGACTTGTTGCTGTTTTATAGACCATGCTATTAGCTATTTTGCATGCTTGCATATAACCACAAGAACTTAAGATAGAGCAATATAGCCTACTGCTGACAAGAGTGATAACTTGTAGCAACTCTTGTAGAAAACATTCCTTGAATCTTATGCATAACAGATGTTAAATGCTGTATCGAAGTAAAATTAAAGCAACGGCAGATTGGAGGCTATTGTTCTCCCTCTTACCCCCACCAAAGCAACTGTGATTGTTTTACTTATTCAAGCATATTCCTTTTAAAATGTTTATTCTTCACTAGTTGCTTAGTGCTGCCTTTTTTAAGCACTCTTTGAACCAGCCCTGTTCAGTTGTTGTTTCTCCATCTTAAAACTTCACAATGCCACTGTTAAGAGGAATGTATTCTGGGGAAAGATAGCCATTGACGTTTAGGTTAACATTTCAAAAGCTTTTCCAATTATATTTAAAACAAAAACAAACAAAGCAAAAAAAGCCCACGTGACCTTACTTTATTCAAACTGTTGTGATACGCTTCTTCAAATGTACTTCAGGCGAGTGTATGATGACGCAAGGTACTGGCATCATTAGTATTCATACAGTTTATTTTTGTTTACAACTTCTACTTAAGTTAGCTTTTCTGTGCTTTTTGAATAGTGTTTGAAAAGTAAGTGTATTTGAAGTAAGTGTATTTAAAAAACCCAACCCAGTATTTGCAAGGGGAGAATGTTTCTTTTCCTTTATATTTCTAAAGGTAGATGTGAGGATTTTTTTCTATTTGGTACTTTTCTTGAGCTAATTTACACTTTACTCTGTGACCCAAGTGTGTGTTGGATTAAATGAGTTCTCTGTTAATGGAATATTGCTATCATCTGTGTTAACTGCTTTACTGGATGTAATTGGACGTAACTTCCTTAGAAATCTGCATATATTTTACATTATCACAAGAAATATATTACATTCAAAAATTCCCCGGAATATAGATGTAGTATAATTTGGTTTTATAGATTTTAAACGTATGTTCCATAGGGATGTAGTTTTCAAATTCGAGACAAAATACTGCTTTCTTTGAAGAAAATGACAAAATTGTCTTAGATTTCAAAGGGACCAGAATGTCTCTGTGAAAAGAAAAGGTATAAATATAGGAAAAAAAACGGGTAACAGGCAAGAGCAGAAAACACCTTTTAGGCTTGCTTAGGACTGTTGGATACTTCTCATGCTATTCTAAGGTTTGGACTAAGGCAGGCCATTGAACACAGTGCAATGAAGTGTTTTTCTTCTACCCTGACCTTGATTTCTTTGCCCTGCTCAATTGTATATTTTAGAATATATATTCCTTGCTACCTTGGTGGTGTCATCTCCTCTCACACCTAGAGAAATGGCAAACTTTCATCTGCTGTGATAGCTGAGTGAGCGTTGTTCCTCAGTGTCTCTCTGTTACACATCAGTCCCTTTTTTCAGAGGGTGGTAGTTGAACTCTGTCCCAAAAACTGTGGGTTTTGGGGTTGGGTACCTGATGGTGGGAAAGAGCTCTCATGGGCCTCCAAGAGTTGCTGTCTGAAAATGTGTAAAAACTGCATTGGTTATGCATTGCTCATGATTTCAAGCTTTTTTTTTTCCACAGAAGAGATGGGATTTCTTTTAAAAAGTTTACATTCTATGTTTATAAAGGAGATCCTTTCCCAAAAAATGTATTTTAACGTTTCTGTATCCTGTTTTGTAACCTAGCCTATTGTTAAGTTTATCTTGACATCTTTTCCCCCCTCTCTCTCAAATTAGCTACTTTCCATTGCCTAGTCTATTATTTAAAGTTTCTAGTAAACTATCATTGAGGTGGCTGCTCTTTTCTCTTAGTATCTGTACTTGGCATTAGCAGGTGGTTTTCATAAGTCACATCTGTGTTTTTATAAGGGACTGCACCCGTAACCTTTCCCAAATGTATTCTTCTTGCAGTTGCATGAAGCAAGTTTTCTAACTTTGGTAAAGGGCAGACTTTCTAGCTTTTATAAAGGGGAGGGCTCTGCACGGCTTGAGTGGCCACCACCACCCATTCCACAGAAGGTCATGCTTTTGCTGGTGTTATGTGACCATGCTGTGCCCGTACTCATTTAAGCCCGGAGCACAAGATGCAGGCTACTCGTGGTTTACTTCCCAGAGTAAGAGGCTGACTGTCTTCTCTTCTTTTGCTTCCCTTGTTGCCTGTGCAAAAGCAGCTACAAGAATGTCTTGAAAAAACAAAAGCAAAAGAAGCTTTTGAAAGCCCTCTAACTAATATTTTGCATTTTCATAGAATGTGTTTCCTCCCAAGTCCTAAAAATACTTCATGAGTGTCAGAATGTTTTGAAGCAGGGATCAGATTTTTTGTATGTAGCAAAGAAAAATGGGGCACAATGTCATTAATTAACTGGAGCCATGTCTGTGCTGGGCAGTTTCATTCTCTAAGACCACATACTCTATCTGAGAGAAGTTGCAGTAATGTAAGATGACATGACTGCATGGATTGAGATCACTGCCCATCTCCCCCGGGGAATGGTGCAGAGTTGGGATGCTAGTCGTGTGGGACCTTTGTGCAGTGCATGGTGAGACACCATCACTGTGCACAGAGAATTTCTGCAAGTTCCGGGTAGGGTTTCCCCAATTTCCTTTTCTTTAGTCTGACTTTTCTTTAGACTGAGCTTTATGTGAACTTTAAATAGCAGTGCACTTTTATTTTTTTTTCTGCCACTTTCTGTCTGTAGCATAGATTTCAAACAAAATAGTGGAGTTTTGCACCTCTTTTTTTTTTTTTTCAATTTAAGGGTTTACTGTAGGAGCCACTTTTGATGCAATGAAAGAGCAAGAGGGATGAGACAGTAGTGCATCACAGCATTCAGTGTCACATCGTTTATTTAACTACGATCACAGGTTGAAGTTCTGTCCTGGTGGAATGAAAACTGACCACTGTATCCAAATTCTGGTTTGCATGGGAATCATGGCATTTGCACAGAATTTCTTTGATACAAAAGTCCATGAACTATACTGTCTCATTACTCAGTAAACAGTTGGAAAATCAAGGGTGGATGAAACTGGACTGTAGCTTTGTTTTAAACCCTCCTTATTTCATACTTCCTTAAATGCTGGTGGTATGAGAGATGAAAGGACTTTTCCCTCTCCCTTTCCCTCCTCCCCTCAATGCCTCTGAATGAAAGAGAAAGCAGCATTATTCCACAGTTGTTCAAGGCACTGATGGATCATCAGGAGTATTTCTGACCTGGGATTGCTCAAGGAAGATGCCTGGCTCTTGTTCCAGCAGTACAAGACTTCAGAGATGGTGCATACAGGAACACCCCTCTTGTACAGGATTGCAGAGCTTACTGTGACCGGAGAAGGTTGTCTCCTGTGCTTCCTCTCCTAGCTCGTGAATATGTATATCAAAAGTCTGGTAAGATTAAGTAAAGACTTTAACGGTTTGAGCAGGCCTGTATCTGAAAAGAGCACTGACGATGCCTCATATTTATCTCTGCACTAAATATTCCTATTTCTGTTGTTGCTATGTAATATTTGCAAAGAAGAATAGGGAGAAAACACGAGGATGATGGTGATCACTAGGAATGCTGATTTTTTACTATCAGATTGTGTTAGCCATTATCAGAGCCAATGAAAGCTCTATGCAGCTAGGAGGAGCCTTGAAAGGATAACTTGAGCAGCGTGTCTAGTATAGCAGCGTGCTGTCTTGGTGAACTCTGTGTACTTGGCGTCAATATAGATTTTTAAGTTATTTATAAACATCTGTTCTGAATTTGTTAGGAGGGTTGGTAACCGGGTGTGCACTGCTTTTTTGCAAGACACAGTAAAAAAATTATGACTTAAAGAGAAATACCCAAAATAGTATCGGGTAGTACTGAATAGTGAAAAACATTGAAAACAAGGTTTAGGTAAATTTATTGATTATTGATCCTTTTTTAAAAAAAAAAAAATAAATCTGCATTAGCCCAAGTGAGGATGTTCATACTGTTAAAAGCTCTTGACTTTCAGAGTTTATAGCAGTAAGGATACAGATCATGCTGGTGTCGTGGAGCGATGTTGTGTTTGGGAAAGTTGTGGTTGTAGGTACCTTAATTTGTCAGTAGAATGCAGAAGCTCTAATGGCTGAAGGCTTTGACATTCTTCTCTACAATTTCTGATGGACCAGCATGGATTTCTAGTGTTATTCTCATTGCACCCTTCATCTCATGACAGACGTGTCCTCAACCCATTTTGTCTGGGGCAGTGTTCTCTGAAGACTAACATAATAGAAAATACACCTTGCATTGTTTTTTTTTCTTTGTTTCTGTGGCCAAGGTCAGTCACTCAGGTGATGCAGAGATGGCAGCTCCTCAAAGATACCTCTGCCGAGGACACCAATAAAAAGGAGGCAGAGACACTTTACAATATGCTGTTAATGGGAAGAAAAAGATAAATCTGAATACTCCCTGAATGTTTCTCCCTAAAACCTTTCGACTTTCACCAAGAAAAAGCTTGGGTTAGATTTTCCTAGGGGTTATACTGCAGCTGCTGGCATGGTGATTACATAGGGGTGCCAATTAGATGGCACAAATGTCCCATGTCCAAGTGAAAGTAGTTTGGTAAACGTTACACCTTGCTTATAGACTGTCATGGCTATGGGTCATATCATGGTAAGTGACAGAGTCACGGAGACAGCAGCAGTGACTGCTGGCATGCATCCTGCCGAGCTTGCTACGGGTGTGCTTTTGGTTGCGTTTGTAAGCAGAGTGTGACAGTGTCCATCACAGTAGGCCACAGAAGACTACATTTTTCTAGAAAAAATATTAAAGTGAATTGTTCCAAAAACCAGAACGGACACGATTGTCCAGATCAGTAAAAATCTCTGCAAGAAGGGAGGGATTGATACTGTTGCCAAACTGCGTTTGAGATTCTCCATCTCAGTACAGGTTGAGATTGGTTTTGCAGTTAACTTGGGTGATGGGAATCAGTAGGAAAGCATAAGTACTTGCAACAATTACATTGCAGGGTTATTTTCAAAGTTTATATGAGTAGACACATGCTCAATTCTTTAAAAAATGATTTAAGATTTTTCATGTATTTGAGCGGTATATATTGGCTTTAGTATGTTTGATTACTTTGGTGAGCATTTGGTGGTCTGTACTCCTAGAAGCTGTTTTGTTGTATGACATGACTACTGCTAATGACTTCAATATTTTTGCTTTACTGTATGTGTATGTTTTTAAAATAAATAGGCAACTTTTAAAAGTCAGCTCCTTTGTTCTCCAAGTGCCTGGCTGTTATTTGAGAGGGTGGAGAAGTGGGGCAAATTTTATAATGGATAAAATAAACAACTGCCCCCTTTCTTTCCACCTACTCCTTCCTCCAGCTCCGCATACCTACTCACACTTCTGTACTCGGTGTCTGAACTTGTGTCAGTGAGGTCCAGCAAGCTGTGGGTGGACCTCTCAGGGGTCTTGATCCTCTCATGATTCTTTTCCACTGGCTCATTCTTCCAGGTCTTGCAGAGTGTCTGTTGTCCCTATGGGGCTGCATTAGCTTTACATGTTGTCTGCAGAAATGATTTGTCATAGGGACAGCAAATGTTATGAGGAGATTTTCCTTTGGGCTGCTCCTGTCTTTTGGATTGCCACAGCAGCTTCGCTTCTGTCAGGTCTCTCTTGTAGTTCCCCATGACAGCCCTGCTGCTGCATTCTGTACTTGTGTCACTGTTCTGTTGCTGGGTCTGCATTTCTCTAAAACTTTCTGGGTTGGAGAAGATCCAAGTCTTCCCTGGGACATGTGCCATTAAAAGGTCTCTCTACAGCTTTATCTTTGCATGAAAACAAGTTATCTGTAAACAAGTAATTCAGAAGAAGAGAGGCAGTTTCCAAAATTCTTGAAAAAATCGTGGATTTTTCAAGAAGTGGGGAAGAAAGGAGGATGGGAAAATTAAATGTTAAGATCACTGTGATTTCTGAGCAGCAGAAGTCAAATGTGTTAAGTGTACTTTGGAATTGATTTTATTGATACGAGGAATACAGCTTTCATATCTGTGAAGTGGAGCAGAGCACCTATTCCTAAGGATGATGGACTTTTTTCAGTCGAATGCAAACTGTGGTGCACGTGTGTGTAAGACTGTACTGACAAACGTGGGTTTTGCTGAGAGCGCTTTTGTAGTGTTTGCAATCGGGAGTCAAGGTCAGAACATCTAGAGCAGCTGTGAGTCTGCACTGCCTCCAGGGCTTTATATATTAAACTGTGCTTTCTTTCCCAACATTCTCTGGTTTGTACCTAAAAGAAGAATGAAGTAAGTATGTGTTTACAGGGAGGCTGAACTTATGGCTTGTAGGGCTGGGAATGGCTGCAGGTCGAATTTTGTTGATGCTCAGCTCTCAAGCTGCTGCAGAAGGGAGGGGTCTCCATTCCCACCACCGCGTGTTCTTGCTTTGGTTTAGCAACCGTGCGACCACTGTGCTCTGGAAGGGCTCGCTGGCCCTGTGGCACCCTGATTATTTGTTTTGGTGTGTTTGTTTTCTGATCGCATCTGATCTGAGTCATTGCATGGGTGTGTTATTGCTAGATCAGATGCAAGAAAAGAAGTGGGAACACATGTGGGATGTTGGAACAGAGAAGAGAAATTGCCCCTTGCGGCAGCAGTCTGCAGCTAAGATAGATAAAGTGTGCTGTGAATCTGCACCCAGAGCAAGAGGAGGCTTTAGTTCTATCCCTGTTTGCTGGTGGCTTTCTTGTCGTGTGAGACTTCAACAAAGCTACTTGACTGCTGCATAGAGCTTTTTGTCTGCATAGTGAGGAATGTTACCCTATGGTAAAAGCTGGTCTGGTAATTTGATTTTGTGTTGTTTGTACCTTACTGTTTTTGTATTTATTTTAATGTAAGTATATAGACATAAGTATATAAACTTACATAGATCTGAAGAATGTTCGTACTTCAAAGGTTTTATGTTTGGAATTTCTTCTTTATCTTGAATCTTTAATAATGACTGTGTCCTGGGAGAACATCAGGTGATGAGAACCCACAGCATAAAGCCATTTGTTCATAGGATTGTGTACAGTGCACGTGGACTGAAGGCAGTGAGTTTCATTTAACTGTTATAGGTGCTTGTTGTTGAGTTTGCCTTATGTCTGCAATGAGAATACCGTAGCACTTAAAACTAATAAGAGCTTTGCCAGATTTCAACAGTTTGGGTAGAAATCTCCCATGCGTGATTGCCTGCCTTGGGCTAGGTATTTTAAATTATTTTTAGGCTTTGTCCAGAACAGTTCAGCTGCTACAGAAGATAAGGGAAAATTAAGTTTTAAAATATTTAAAAGCAACTTAAGGTGACCTTTTATTTGAATTTCCAACTGATTTAAATTTGGAAATCTGATATGCATTTTTTTGAATTCTCCATTTGAATCCACCCATTTCTGCCCAAGTTCTAACCAACTAAAGCTCTTTAACATGCTCAGTGAAGATTCATAAGAACACAGTAGATAAAAGGCTTAAGGCATCTGTTTTCTCTGAGTGCATCTGAGCTTATATTTTCTAGTGTTGACCAAATTGTGCATGCACCATCCCCGTAAGTCAACTCATCGGTTGAGCACTGCCTTGATAAATTGAGCTCAGTGTTGTCCAAGTCTCAATTGAAGCCTGGGTGTAGGAACTGAGAGCAAGATCTTCTGTCCCATTTAATCACAACAATCTGTCTGCTGACCTCAGCTGGTGTCCAGGAAGAAACGTATTCAGTTGTGGAGTGTACAAGAAAACATGGGATAAAGACTGGAAGAGCCTTCAGCTTGATTTTAAACAAAGTGTGTTAAAACTGCACTATGGACAAAATTTATTTTATTTCTCAACCAATTTCTTCCAGCTTTACAAAGGCATTAAACTTCATCAAAATAAAACTTTCTGGTAAAGTTGTAGCGTACAAGATTTGTCAGTATCAGACTGCAAAGCAAAATATAGAAGAAATATAAAAGATAAAACATCTTTCTTCTGTTCTTAGCCTCTCAGTACGGAATTGTTCATTTATTTTCTGCTGTCAGATAAGTAGTCTGCTGACCTTGTCTTCCTCATTTCTATGTTGCTATGTATAAAACAATCCATGATAATTATTGAGGGCGGTGTGAATAAACGCACCTATAAATAAGAGCATCCTTAACAAGTAGCTCTCATGCTGTCAGCGCAGAAACAAACTGTTGATTGGTTTTGGGCTTGTTTGTTGTTTTTTGTTGTTTGTTTTGTTTTGTTTTTTCTTTGGCCTCATGCTTTTATCATTCTTTTCTAATATGACTCATCTTTGGAAGTGGAAGTTGTCTGTAGTAGTCAATCACAGCTGTGTTCAGTGGGAGTTTTTACAGGCAGTATATATGAGTGTGTGGTTCTTTGCACTTGTGGAACAATCCTGTCCATTTACATTTCAGGACAGTTTTGTTTTGCTAAAAAGTACTTTTTTGAGGACTACGACACACACTTTGGATTATGTGGTAAAAATCGGATGGTACGACTTGACAACACTTGTGGCTAATAGGTCTGTGACATGGATTTGTACTTCTCAAAGCACAGCCAGTCTACCCATGTTCCACTCTACTTCCTTGTAAACATAATTTAAAACAACAGCTCTTAATTTGAAATAAAATCCTAACAAGTATTTAGGACAAGCTCTTGGAAACTGTTTAATGACGGCAGTCCTGTTTTGTTCTTTTACTATAGAGATACCTGGCTGAAGCTCTGCAAATGCTCCAACCTGTTACAGAGTGTCTTATGAGTAGCTGTTTTATAGCTCTTTCTGATCTGCAATTTGTCAAAGTAAACACAAATTTCTGGGGTTTATGATTTTGATGTGCATCTTTCTGTGTCTTCATATTTTAAATGGATTTTTTAATGTGTTCTGTTTCCAGAGAGAGTGCAGAAGGAGGAAGAGTGATTGTAGAAGTTGATGACAAAGTGGCAAAAGTCAGAAATATAAAGGTATGCTTTTTGTTGTCTTCTCTCTCTCATATAAGAATCCTGATGCTTTTCTGTGTTTGCTTGGCTATTGTATCATTCTAATAAAAATATTTAAGGGAGAAATTTAACTGGCACAGCTCTAGAATAAATGCAGCAAAAGTGTGCGTGGCAGGTGTTGTTTTGGTTTGGGGTTGTGGGTTTTGGGGTTGTTTTTTTTTTTTTAGATAGGGGATATAAAATGTAGCTGCATTTTCTGTACTTGTCAAAGCTGCTGCACTCTGGCTGCATGCCATCATTCAAAGCTGTTAGTAAATTGTTTAGGATTTTGTGCTTATCTTACTGTTACTAACATCTGGATAGTTTCTTTCCCTGTGTCTCTTCTCCTCTTATATTTGGACTCGGATTGCAACTGACTGGCATGAAACGGAGCAAAATGTGTTCGGCTACACTTCAGGCCTTGGTAAAAGACCAAGAGCTATAAGAATAAACTGAATGTAGCTGTCGTCCTCTCTGAGAGCTCTGGAGCCAGGATGCATGGGAATCAGCCCTCTGGTTTAGAGTCTTGAACTACTTAAAGCTGATACGGTCCTTCGCTAAATTAATAGAATGGGTGTAAATAAATTTTTTGTCAAACATGTTTCTGCTTGAAAGGCAAATAAATGCACTGTGGGATAACTGCAATTGCTGTGGGAATCCTAAGAGATAGATGCATTTTGTATTTCTTCTCTCCTTTTTCTGTACATCTGCAAGCAACCCAGTTATTCTGGATGTCGGTTCAAGAGAAAGAATTTATTAGGTTATGAAGAGAAGCAGTGGCAAAAATGGAATTAGACGAGTAGAGCTATTTGTCTGGTTTCCATTATACATAATTTTTGTTTTGACTAGAAGTGTTCTTTTCTAAAGAAAGAAGAGAGGAAAAATGGTATGAGAGGTCTCATGGATGTAAAATGTTGCTTATTTTCCTCATCTTTCCTTCCCAAAGGCTGTATTTGCAGGGTCTGAGACTCGCTAATTTCTGCAATAATTTTCCCCAATTCCTTACAGATGTGATGAAGCTCTCAGACAGACGCTTGTGACAGGCAGGGCTGTGGGGACCTGGGCCTCCCGGGCTGCCTGCCCTACGGGGGGACCTCCCTCAGCAGGTGGAGGCCTCAGTCGTGCAGCTGCTTAACTGGGTCCAGCTGAGCCTGGTTAGACCTAGAGGGTTTGGTTTGGTTTTTTTTTAATTATGTTCTATTTGTTTAATGAGGAGCTGTGGGCTGCCTGGGGAAACCACAGGAGTGGGGTGGGCTGCTCGTAGCAGGCCGCGGAGGGTTGTTTGGAGATGCGAGGGCTGGCTTGTGGATGTTTTCTCTTGTGAGGCTTCGTAATTGGTGAGTTTTGTAAGGGGGGGTTGAGTTTGCTTTATGCATAAACTAAAGTTAGACAGCCTTTGGTGAATCCAAGTTAGTGTACAAATTAATATTTATATGCTAATGTTCACATTGTTGCCTCTGGGTAGGGGCGCTTTGTAGTTCGAAACAAACCCCCTCTCACCAGAAGGGTCATCACCTCTGTGATCAGGGGCTGCTTTTCCTGAGGTGGAGGGGTGTTATTTTTTTTATTTTTACATGTTGCAATGGGAAGGCAGTGCTCCAGGCTGTCTCCTGCCTGTTGCTGTAGAAAACCTGAGAAAAGGTAATTGCCTATAAATCTCTGAATCGCAACATGACGAAAACATCATTATTGAAGATGATCAGTAGGCTCGTTGAGATGTTAGTTCTGCCTAAAGGAAACCTTGGTTGTACTTAGCTCAATGTGACAACTTTTAGAATCATGTGGGTTTAAAATACACGAAACCTCTTTATTTCAAAGAGAATTTAAAATTATTTCTGTCCTCTTTTGCTTTGCACTTTGTTTTTTAAAAAAAAACAAAAAAAACCCAAAACCAAGAAAACCCACAAACCTGCCAGATGGGCCTGTAAATTAATTTTCCCTGTAAGCCTCACACCTGGTGTCAGAGTTCAGTGCTTACAGCACCCTTTACCCAGTAATCAGGCAAAAGCACGGTCACCCCTAGTTTTTGGGACTGTTAGTGAAGCGGTTTGTTTAGGTACCAAATTATAACAAACCCTTTTTTTCTGCTTATGTTATTGCAAATGTCAAGTTTACAATAAAGTTACCGATCAGGTCAAAAATTTTGTGAGGATGGTGTTAATTTTGTGTAATGTTTTGGCTCTTTGGTTTGCTGAGTAGAACAGCAATGTGTTGTTCTTTGTTCATAAGCTTATCTGGCTTATTACAAATCACTTGGGCAAGATTATACAGAAAGGCTTGCGTGATTTCCTTAAAATTTCAGCCACCATTTCTGACTATTATGCTAGAAAGGCTTTACTGTCATTATTACTAACCCCTAAAGGTTAGGTTTGTAGTGTGCAGTCACAGTGACAGAAGCATTAGCCTGCAACCATGACAAAGCAAAGGGGAAATGGGGGAAGAGACCTACATTTCAACAATGCAGTCAGGAAATTGGGTTTGTTTTCTCACTTTGGGCATAATTTCTGTGATGCAGTTCTTGGTGAAACCAAAAAATGGCAGAAAAAGATAAAAAGGCCTATAGAACTTTCCTGCTAATATAGATGTTATGAAGGTTCACTAAATAATGTTTGTTGTATATAGCCTGGAGGACCTTAGCTGTAATAAATAAACCCTTCAGCAAAAATTCTTCAGCAGGTCTGTCATGGATGTCTCCGCCTCACTCTGAGCATCAAAGAAAACTGAATAAAGAGGATAAACTCTTTGCCATTCCTCTTCCACAATACAGATCTTAGATAAAGTTCCTGTTAGTTCATAAATACTTACTTTTTGCTCAGATTAAAAGTAAATTGGTCTTCTGTCTTTATTTCTTTCTGTTGTCAGGTTGACAGTAGGCTTGATGGGACTTGGGACTCGAGAGAAAAGACTGTGGCCTTCAGCTTTGATTATTGCTACTGGTCAGTTGATCCCGAAGATCCGAAGTATGCGTCTCAGGAAATGGTAAGTGATGCTGTTCTTCATGTCTGTGTTCCCATCCTGTTTTGTCCTTTATATTCACATCTACAGGAAGAGATTGAGACATAGGATAGACAAAATTTCGTTTTCTTTTCTGTCCCCATCTTTTTCTTATTTGTTTTTAATACCACAGTACTCAGTCATTTTGTCTTAAGTAGAAGCAGTAGGACTGTAATACCCTTGTTCATCAACTGATGCAACACCTTCATTAGATTTGTCAGCTTTGGTAGCAATCATTAGTTGCGATTAATAGCTTAAACAATGAGAATTCTGGAGGAGGGGAGAGGAATTAGGTTCTAGGAGGAGAAAGCTCTGAGGTGAAAGGAAGATTGTCGAGGTGATGCTCCCGACAGGATTAACAATGAAGTAATCACATCTTTAACAGTAGTAAATTTTACTTACAGTGTATAGTTCCGAGCACTTTTCCTTGCTAAAGCATCAGAAATCTCTTATAACTAATGGAGACTCCTAGTTTGAAGATCCGAGGTCTGATTGATTAAGATTTGATTAAGAAAGTTGAAGGATTTGGTATAAAAACAGGATACAACTGCAAATTTTTGTTAATAAAGAAGGAATTATTAAATCTACTACAAATACATAAATATCATGCATGGCAAAGCTATCCAAAGATTTCTCTATGCATGTGTACAATCACGTGTGTCTGTTGGCATTAAAATAAGTTTTTACTGCTCTTTTGTCTTCAGAATTCTATCTTACTTCGTTTTCGTCTGTTGTCAGTACAATTGGTCCTGAAATTCCAACCTTTATAATTGTGTTGTTTTTCACAGAAAGTATCACTTAAGACAGTCCTGTGAAATATGTATTTCTGGTGGTGATGAGTGCGATTGTTTTACTTTTGAGAGGCAATATTTGAAAAAACATCAAATTTGGCAATTACCACAACAATAAATCAAATTTTTGGTTGTGCTACATTTCCTGCTTGGTGCAATAGAGTGGAAGAGATTTTGGGAACTCAGGAAGCGTGTATTTAGTGTTTTAAAAATAAAGTTGTCTTTTCTAAAGTACTTAGCACTAGATAAACTTCCATTTTAGGGATTACAAATAACAAATCTTTAAATGTTGAACTGCTGTTGGGTTTGGGTCCTGTCCCATTTCCCTCCCCTGCCCCCACCTCCTTTATATTATTGTACTTGCTTATTTGGGTTTTATGTTCTTCGTGAGTTTTTTCTCATCATACACTCAGGAGCATGCTTCTTAGAACTGTTGACAATAGGGTTGGCTTTCTATCTGGAATGGTTTAGCAGATGAAATGTTGATAAATACAGTCTGCCAAGTCAGCTTTATCTCTACTCGGTATGAAAAATTATCAGACCTGCCAAATGGAAAATATAAATATTGGCTACAGAGTGTAATTTTTTTTGTTCTTCTTGTTACTAAGTTCAAGTGCAATTGAAAAATCATGTAAAATGCGATATAAACAGTGGAGCTTCCTTGCTGGGGCTGAGTAGGTATTTCAGACACCGTGTGAGACTTCTGTTATTGTACAATACAGTTTTATCCAATAAAAGCGCTGAAGGGGAAACACAAGCTCACTGGCCGTATAAAATTAAGTAATGGTCCATGGTTTCCTTACTCAAGTTTGATGCTGGCTGAAAGGATGTCCAGTTCTGCTTCATGTAACCATTGGATTCTTGAGCCTCTGGCAGACCTTCTTCGTGAGCTAAGAAAAGTTTAAGGATGGACTGGTGTTTTGAAAGGCCCGGAGTCATGAGTGAATTTCTTGAGATTTTTACCTTTCTTGGTGATTGTAGAACCAGTAAAGCATACTTTAAATGTCCTTGAGAAGAGGACTGCTGGAATACTGCAATCTTATCTTGCTTTTGTGCATTTGTCTGCCCCCTTACACTGTATGAATGAAGTTTATTGTACTAATTCCATGTTTTGAATAATTTCTTCAGTGCTGAGCTTGAAATTTCTAAGCTTCCTTACAGCAATGATGCTATCTGCAGCCAGAGGAGGTTTGGTAACTCTGTCGTCCAGTAAAAGCTTTCTTTCATGGGGCGACCTTGGATTACTTTTTCCTTTAAGATGTCCTGCCAACTGTTATCATACGTGATTGGTGTATTGGTTGAGGATGAAAAGTAGATTAAAGTATCTGCCTTCAGGTTCATTTTTGCAGAATGCTGTCTTTTAGTAAACTGTCCTTTTTTTTTTTTTTTTTTTTTTGTCCTCTGGATGGACATATAAAAAGGCTTCTTCAGTTGTTAGGGGTTCTGTGACAATAAAACAATAGCAAGAAGGCTGCAAATCATAGTTTTTACCTAAAACCTGTGATTTCAAAGATAGAAGTCTGCTTCTCCGAGTAATTCTTACCATTTCTTCCAGATGTTAATATTGCTTACTTTAGGTCCTGGTCCCTTGCATTCCAGAGATGACTACACACAATGCATTTTATTCCCTATATATTTTGATCATATACTTCACAGGTACTTGTGACAGGCTTAAGTCACACATGTGTAAGTACTTTCAAATATTTGGATGAAAAGTTCAGATTTATTGTTCTATGTATAAAAATAGTGCTTTCTCTCCCACCCGTATTCTACTTCTATTTGCCAAAATGGGAAAACATGTTGCCCACCTTGTTTGTTTTTCCTAATACATTCGTGTTAATATTTCTTCTATTGTTTTTTTTTAATTTCAAAAAAAAAAAAAAAGATGGGAAGGCACTTTCTCACTTTAATTTGGGGAGAGCAGACCTTGCAATACAGTACACTGAAGAGGAACTGAACGAAATTAGTAAAATCTGCAGTGCCCATGTGACAGATGATATGCCTTCACTTCTTTTTTTTTTATTATTATTATTTTTAATAGCACTGAAACTGGAAGTGCTTTTCCCTTCAAAACGCTGGCACAAACAGAGTCAAAAATATAAATTATTTTTAAGAAGTGTTATTATCTGCATATTTTTTAGGGCTGAATTTAAAAGGTAATTCTCTCTTCACAATATATGTAAGCTTTCTTGATTGGCATTACATAAATAATGTAAGCCTCCTCCTATCTCTGAAAAGAGGAAAGTTTGCTAAATTAAATACAAAACTGATTTTTGACTACTGAAGGAAGAACCTATCACTGTTGATGTCTGGCTTCTTAGCAGAGATAACTTGTTGGGTAGTGGTTGGTTTCGGAAGATGGTTTCAGGTACAAGTGGATAGTCTTTGACTGTCATTTAAGATTATTCTCTCACCTAAAAGATTTGAGGAAGTAGATGAGACAGAGTTCTGTTTTCTTTATTTGTCTCCTAACTGTGGTGAAGTATGAAGCTATACACTGTTTCTAATGATGATCCGGTAATTTATAAGCTTAATTTAGAAGTCTTAATAGTAGTGGTCTGAATTCTTAGTCTTTCTTTAGAAGTTATATACATTTTTTTACAAAATGTGATATTTTTGAAATAGTTCAGCCAGCTAGGCAATTATTATGTTCATTTTCCAAATAAGCTGAATGCCACATTTTACAATGGGACCACCGGTCAGGCCCAGATCCTTGGGCCTCTTGCTTTTGTTTTCTTACTGGGCGGTTGAATACTTCGCGTTAATATTAAGCTGAGAATTTTCATCTGCTTTCACAGATGTGCAGTTCTTTCCAAAGGGAAGTCTGCTTTCTCTTTTTAATGATGACTTTTTTTTTTCTAAGTGGATTTGTTGGTGCATAAACAGAATAGTAGAATAAAGAAATACCCTAAGAGAAGAGTCTCTGTCTAAATCAACCAGAGCTACCAGCCACTAAAGGAAGAAGGAAAGGAAACAGATGTGCTAAATCCTTCTCAGTACAGAGAGGTGAACCAGGCCCTAGGTCTACATGTCAGAAAGAAAGAAACTGAGTTTCAAAAAATTGTGTGGGACCAGAGAAAGAACAGGTACAGATAAATATTAATTCAGGACAGGAACAGAACATTTGATGGTCAAAATATGAAATGAGAAACAAAAGGAAATTCTAAAAGATTATAGGCATTTAAGAAAAAAAGATTATGCATGGTTTTTCTGATCTTAATTGCAATTTGTTATAGGCGTTTTCCGTGGTTATAAACAAGGGAATGGTTTTCCAAACCATGTGTCAAGATATACTTACCAACCCAAAAGAGAAAACCAAAACCAACAAAGAACAAACCGAACAAAAAAAACCCACAAGAAACTGTAATACTTCTGATGATGTTCCTTTTCCTGTCATTTTTGAGATAAACCGCTCATTTTCCTCTGTGCTGTGTTGTTCCAGAATTAGTTTAGTCTTGCAGAGGGAGAATGCCAAGTGTCTGCACCTGGGCTTTACCACTTGCATACAATGAAGTAGTTTCACCATGTCTCCTTACATTCTTGTATTAAGGTTTTCTTGGGAGGTGAGTTTGGTAGTATACAAAACCACCTTTAGTAAAGAGGGACATTTTGTGCAAAAGTAATTATTGCTTCCTTCTTTTCCCCTTGCCCCTTTTCTCCACAGATGTCTTCAGGAAGCTGCGTGTAGTTCAGGATTGTTTTCCAAAGACAATGTTGGAAATCCGTCACTCTTTGGCCATTGTGTAATTATGGGATTATCCTTTAATAGAGGTTTATGGTGTATTTCCATTTCCAGTAAAAATAATGTGTGATAATGATATTGTAATGATGTTTAGCATTATAATTTTTATTCTTATAGGCAGATTCAGGCTTGCTGGTTCGTTCTCCTAGTTGAATGTGGTAGTTAATATGTAGGTGCTTTGAGACCTTTATAGTTGTCCTGCAAACAAACGTCTAAATTTAAACTTACTTAAATTTTTGTCTAGCGTAGGAAAATCTTTCAATCTTTTGTGTTTCCTGTGTAAAACCTAGAATAGCTCTCAATGAATCTTTCCTCAAGTATATTTTAGCTCTACCAAGCAAAGGAAAATGTTTAAAACAGTTGCAAAACTTAAGTAAATGCCCATTTAAATCCTACTGAAAAAAAAAATAAATATGCAGCTTGGTCTAATGCCAGTGCAGTTAAACAAAATCTTAAGAGTATTCAGCACAAGAGTATTCTTAAGGCTACAGGAACATATGCCAGCATTAAGTACTCCTGTGGTTGGTTGTTACAGCTTCAGTCCTCAGCTTCCCTTCAGCCATCCTACCCATCCGGTTATTGTGCGTGCACAGTAACCGCAGTGGGCAGACTGACCCACAGGATGTACAAGCAGGTATTTACACACAGCAGTTGCCATAGATAGCTGATGTGTAGCAGTCTGTTCCTTTTGATAAGAGGAATACATCCCATGACTAATAGGCTTTGAATGGTAGAAAGGGTAAAATCCAGGAAAGTATTTAAGTGCCCAGCTTGCACTGACTTCAGCAGGATCCAAATCTCTGACTGTGTTTTCTTGAAAAACTTTTTGTAGATCGCAAGCTTAGTTTTCGTACCTCAATGCATCAGTTAAATCGAGATTATAATGTTCATGAGGAAAATAATAATTTAGACTTTCAAATTTTTGCCTCGGGCTTTCAAAAGTATGAAATAAATTATATTCATGTTGGTCAAGGAATTTCACACTTCTGGGCTTGACTTGATAAGGTTTTTAATTTGGTTTGGCATAGTGTATTAGCTTTATGCAGGTATGAATATTCATTCAGTGTCTCTCTGAATATTATCATTTTCAGAAGTGCCGTGACCCTCATTGGACTTTCTAAGATGCAACCATAAAAGCACTCAACCAAAAAGGCCATGAGCAGACAAAAAGATGACTGTCTTTGAGGCAAATCTAAGAAATATGAGAGTGCACAGAGGTTGTTGTAAACAGCTGAGTGATGATATTACTCTTGCATCTTTTCCCCTGAAAGATTACATTGTCTTTTTGATTAGAAGTGGCTGCCTACCAAAAAAACCACAGGAATCTTGGTTTCAAGGTTTCATATGGATTTCTCTGTACGTGGAGGTTGCACTGTGATGTGTCACGTGTGAAAAGTATTATCATAATGAATCAGGATGGTTTTATAGTGAGGAAACAGTAAGGGTATGAAAACAAGTCTTATTAGGAGCAGTTACTGACATTTGCAATTTCTTGGCCTTCTCCCCTCCCGCCCCATTCTTCAGCACTGGCTTACTAACATAAGTGAAAGAATAACTGTGATTCTTTTTTTGGTGCACTTCCACCATACATTTAAACAATTGAGGGGTTTGCAAGACTGTTCAGAAGCAAGACAGTGTGTTAAAAGTTCTTTATTTCTAAACTTTATAGAACAAGTGACACGGGTTCTCTTTTCATGTCTGTCCATTGGAAATGTGTGCTAGGAAGAGCTCCTTTCCATTCATACACATTATCTAATTATTTCTATCCTTGTTTATAAATATTCATCGGGAAGATTGTGTTTTATTTTGTGCTCTGAAGGGAGAAATGAGGGTTACTGATGACTCATGTCAGTGAACACACATGACCCCTGTAAACAGATGTTTCCATTTTTTATTTGTTTTAAAAGTATCATAATTGCTTTTCATCACATTTGACTTCCCAGTGTAGTTGGGTTTTATACTACTTCCAGCCAGGAAAAGTAGTTGGGGAAAGGGGCAGACAGGCAGATGATATTTTTACCTCCTTGTCAGAGCATAGCTGAAAAGGAAATAGATGACACAGATAAGTTTATTTTAATATGCAAGATCTTCAGTGTGGCACTAGGTTTTATGTTTTGGGTTTTGGAGGGTTTTGTTTGTTTGTTTTACATGTTAATTGAAAAAGTTTAGAAAAATTACACAACAGTATTGTTTGGAAGTAAAAGATTGCAACATACTTTCCAACCCTTCATCAAACTAAGTTACTGTTCTTGCTTCTCTTTTGGTTTTTCTTTTTTTTTTTATTTTAAAGCAAATGTAGTCACAAACTTGAACTGTGAGACATTTCCTTTCTAAGATGAGTTTGTGACACTTTCACGCCTCTGTACATTCCCTGTGAAATTTAAGTTTTCAATTGTCTTGAGAATTCTTAAGACAAATTCGAAATCTGTTATCTGGCATACATGCTTAATTCTAAAAATTATAACATAATAAAGTTCCAATTTAAGTCTCTTGAAAAATCCTTCAGTTTGTTCTTTCTCTCTCTCTCTCTGCCTCTCCCCCTTGTCTTGGTGTAAGAGGGGGGAGAAAGAGGCGGCAGCAGTGGCTGTGGGTGTAAATGGCATTTTCGCATGAAATATTTAAAACGTGGCAAGCATTCCATCCACAAGATTATTTTTTTTTCTCCAACCCAGAGTGAGACAGACGTGAAAAGGAGAGAATGCTATAAGAAAAAGGCTTTTTGTGCAATAATTGTATCAGTATATAATGGATTATGATGGAGGGAGGGAAACCACCATGAGTGCATGCTATATATCTTCTGCCAGCAACACAGCTGCTGTGTTCAGTTTGTCATCGAATAAGGTCATTCTTTCTGGCTATACCAAGATTTCTTTGCCGAAAACTTCTCGGGGAATTATTGTGAATAATTGCAAACTTCAAAGAAGGCTTTATTGGAAGACAAAAAAGAATCAAGATGATTTTCAATTTACCGTGCATAACACTAATTTTTTTTTCTCCCCAAAATACAATGTTTTTAGTTTTAAGTAACTGAAGCATTGAGTTAATTGATAGAAATAATTATATAGTCATTCTGCAATTCTATGCTGTATATTCATATGCAGCTATAATTTTATGCAGATACATTTCAAATATGAAGGCTAAACAGGAGTAGGCAAGAAAGGATTAAGGTGAATATTGATAACAAGTTGAGGGAAATCAATAAACTGTTTCACAAACAATGAAATGAAACATTCTCTGACCGTTCAATCTGCTAGTGCTCATACGCGCTCACTCTGTTTTCCTGTTAGGTGCTTACTAGACACGCAGAGCACATTCTTTACAATAGGCAGGCAGTATAATTTGTTAAATAATATTGAAAGGATGCATGTTGTGGTGAGCCTGCACATTCACAATCTGCATTACTTTTATCAACCTTATGATTTTTGCATGTCTTACAAGTGAAAACAAAAACTTGATACTGGGGACATGCAAACTTTCTGAAATAACTCGGCAGCGTGTGTTTGTTTGGAAGGATGATTTTTTTTTTTTTAGTCCTAAATAAATAAAGTTGTTACATAGATAAGCTGTATGCAGATGTTGATTGTTCTTACTTGCAGATGAACATTCAGTTTAAATTCCTCTGTGTAATCGCACCACAGTCATAAAGTAGTGATATTTTCTTCTTCTTTTAATCTAATATGAGGACCATTCCTTACTCTTTCTGCTTTGCAAATAGCTTCCCTAATTCATCTGCAAGTATTTCCAGAGCATGGCTGGACACAGAATGGCAGTTCATATTCATGGTGCTTCCAAGGTAGCAGATTGTTTCAAGGTTAGTTTTTAACCTGGAGTGTTTTTTCTCCGATCTTAGCCATGTTGTGTGTAAAACTTCAGTTAGACTCGTCTTTTGGGAACTGAAATTACTGAAAAATTAGTCTGAACTTCATCTAAGTCTCCAAGTTCATATCGGTCTGCGAGTTCTGTAGTCATTGGATGGAAGGATGCTGATAGAGTTTTCGTAGGAGATTGGGCCGGGTTTGGGGCTTTTATTTTATGCCTTTGGCGTTTTATTTGGTTTTAGCAGGCAGCTGGCTTAAGAAAGATTTTGTTGGGCAGGACTGTGCTAGCATTGAATAGTGAGATCTGCTTATTGCAGCAGCTGTGATCAAGTTCAATATGGCCATTTTGTTTATTTCTGAAAACGTGCCATGTTTCTGACATGTTGCAGCTATGAGATTGGACTTGCATGTGGAAGTACCTAAAGCCTGAAAAACTTAAATAATATGCATGTGTCCTGTCTCACTGTTTATTACAGTGTTTGGTATGAACAGCAATTGTTCCTTTATATTACATGAAAAAACACCCTTCCCCTTTTTATAGTTTTGTGCTTGCTTTATTTATTTATCTTCACTAGTGGCTTTTACATTTTTCTGTTAACTAAGATGATATGCCTCAGAGAGATGTGTGTGTGGCCTTGAACACAAGCTGAATGAATCATCCTTTTGGCTGGTTCTAAGCACCTGCACGTTTATTCCCAATTCTGTTTTGTTTTTAATCAACAGAAAGTCTGCCCTTGAAAGCTCGTATGTGAAAAGCAAAATTAACATCTTTGTTCAGTTGTGGCTTTTCTGCTAAAGTAGATTCTGTTGGCCCCGCTCCTAAATTGCATACGAAAGAGTGAAGATGAATAAAATTCCTTCAGTCTAGAAACATTTACAGTAGCCTCAGCACATCAAAATCAAAAATCTGAGTGTCATTTTGGGGTTCCTTACCCTCAGATATACATGCTATTATGGGTATGTTCTCACTCTTTATAACTTCAGTGTTATGATGTCAGGACTTTCTCAGCTGAAGCAGGGGAGACGATGTTCTGTATCTTAGATTAGCAAATAGATTTTGCAGCATGTCTTACCAGACTATATCACTGTCACGTGGAATAGTTGATTAATAAGTTTTGGATTGGACCATTTGAATCAATCCTTGCTGGACAGGTTATATTCATAAGATGCTGTATGACTATGAATGTTTTCTTGGACTTTTTTCTGTGCCTGTAAGGATTGACTTGATCTCAAATTACATCTATTAACTTTAAGATGGGTCTCAACTTCTGCTCTACTGTTATTGCAAGTGTTTTCCATTCTGAATTTTTAGACATCACTGTCCTGCATACACATACATCTTTAAGATCACATACATGGATTGTATCATTGATACTGTGGGCCTTTACAGTATTGTTGGCCCATTTTCCTATGAAGAAAAGGGATAGTCTCTAAAGAGTATGTGCCTCATCCCCTGTGACAGACCTAAATATAAAACATCAGGTCTGAAAAATTCATCTAAAGAACTGTGAGGATCCAGCCCAGAATAAATTAATTTGGCCTACCTCGTTCTCTTTATATTTATAGATTTTATTTTTTTTTTTTATTTCATAGGCAGAGCTGAGTAGCTTGACATCAGTGGGTAAGGAAAGCCTTCTCTAGTTAGCGTCAGAGAAGCAGAGATAGAAAATTGCAGGGGATTACTTATTCAATTTAAAGTAGGCATACTTTCAGGGAGGTTATATTTGTACTTTGTATGTGGTTTTGAAAAACAGCTGTCCACCTGTCCACCTGTTTTTGTCCAAAACAAAAAAAAAATTTTGTTTTGTTTGGAATATGACTAAAAAAAGGAGGAGCTCAAATTACTGGTGCAAGACTGCTTTATGCCTTTTGTTTTGGTAGCTTAAGTTTTCCGAGACCGTAAATATTTTGCAAATTTTGCCCAGATCTGTTGCACTGGGCTTTGCTTGGGCTTGCGTCACTTGGGCTTTGGACTTCTGCATTCCCTCTGACGCTCTCCAGGACCTTCTTGTACATAGGCAATGGTTATTGCTGATGGTGGGTAACTCGGGTTACCCTGTGATCATGCATGTCATGCATGAAGTCACCATGCTGCTTCAATAAGTGACAGTGCTCTAAGGCTATTTTCTTTTCCAGTCTATCTTATTTTGATGCTCTTAGTTGCATCCTGCTTCTTCATGACTGAAAGTAATGGCCAGAGTAGTTAATGAATGACTAATATCTATATATTTTAATTTTTTTTATTGCTGCATGTTGTAACCTGTTTCCTAATAGAACACAAGTTCTGCTTTAAAATGTGTGTGTCTGAATTCGCTGACCTTTTCATTAACTAAACAAAATGTGAAACCTGCTTGCTTTTACCCTTTTTTCTTGTTGTTGTGGGTTTCCTTTTGATTTTGATTAGAACTAAGAGCATTTCTTGTATCTGCTTTGAAATAGGAAAAAAAGGTGGAATCATGTTAAAGATCTAGAGAGAGAGTTGATACGAATTTATCACTGAAGCAGTGTTTTTTCTCATATTCCAGCACTAACTTTTAAACCCCAATCAAATGGAAGGGTGTGGTGTAGCTAGTTAGCATTTTAAAGCCAAAAATCGTCTTGCTTCTGTAATAATTGGGAAATGTTCTAGTCCACAATCCAAGGCTGTTACTTGTTCCTTGTTAATTTTCTGATAGCTAACATTGTTATATCTTTTAGTTATTTTTAATGTGTCTTACAACTCTAAACCAAGAAATTGACACTGCATTTTCAGCTCCCCTTCAGAAAATTGGCAACCTTCTTGAGTCCTATATATGGAGAATGAGATAATTTAAAGCCTGGGCTTAAGTAGCTTTTGATATTTTTAACTTAAATTCAAACTCAGCTGAAATTCAAAAGAGCTGTCAGCTCCTTAAAGATACATTTAGTCTGAAAACACAAAGTTCTCAGAGGACTGTAGAAATTTGCTTCCAGCTCTTCATGTTGTCCTCCTTTACATCATTTCTGTGTTCGACTGCTTGGTACAGCACAATGCTTGTATTGTCTCATATCCTACTGCATGTCATTTGCATAAATTTGTTGCTTATTACAGTATATAGAGTGTTATCTATTTCTATTACATTCATAATAAATGGAAGTGGCTTTCTACAACTGAATGTCATTAGCATATTGAGTTGAAAGAGAGAGCAAAAGAGAATAGAAGGTAATCTTCTGCTCTCCACTTTATTAATCTGGAGTTGATGCTCTTTTCCTCATAGCAAACTGAGGCTGTATCTGTGCAAGTAAATAAAGTGGCCCTATTTAATGCCGGGGAATATTCCCTGAGCACTGCAGCTTGGTCATCTGTACTGCTGAATTGTTAGGCTTGTTCCTGGTACAGTTTGGGCTGGGATAGCTGGTACTTCTAAAAGTTTCTGGGCACAGTCCAGGAATCGGCAGGGCCTATGAGCATTCCTGACTGGCAGTTTGCATGTGGCCAGACTGCTTTGGAGGCTTAGAGTACTTGATCATATGAGCACAGGTTGGTCTGTGCTGTATGGGCTGGGCACACTTAAATCGCTAGTGGTTCAGCTGTAGTTGCATGGTACTGTAAGAAGTGCTTGTAGCACTGTTCAGGAAGTGATACTGAAGTGCTTTTGCAAGTGACTAGAAGTTATCGCTTGGAAAAGGAGGAACGTTTTTCACACATATGCCTCTGTCCCAGCTTTGTGGGACAAAAAAAAAATAATCACATTTTATGTTGGCGTTACACCTAACTGTGTCTTTGTGGGGTAGAAGATAGCCTGCAGTGTGTAACCAGCAGTGGACCTAAAGCTGTGATTGGAGCTGGCTGGAGAGCTCTGTTCCCGGAGGGACTAGGGGTGGAGAGTTAATTATGGAGGCTGAAATTCATTGCACGCAGTTTAGCTTTGATTTAATGGCTATGCTTCATACTAAGCATCAAGAACTTTTTTTTTTTTCTTTTAACTATGCTATCCACAAGATGTCTAGCAGCATGCATATTGTAATATTGCTGATACAGTTGGGAAATAATCTGGACCCCCTCTTACAGCTAGGCTCTGTATAAATCCTTTTCCTGTGTCTGTAGGCCAACCTTTGAGAGTCCCTGCAGCTTTTGTTTTGAAGATGGATTTACCATTAGAGCTGGTTCTGCACTGTACACCTTCTGCACCGTGCGGTTTTGTACATTTATTCACTGATTCAGGCACCTGACGTCACATCCCAGAACACGAGGACGTGTTCTTTAGTATATGTATACAATGTCAGAGATCTAAAAATTTCTGCGGTATTTTCTGCCTTCCTTCTGTTTTGTTCCATCCTCCTGGTGATTGTTTTTGCTACTGTTACAGATGTAGAAGTATTTCTTGGACTCAGTCATTTTTGCCTAAAGAAAATGGGGATAGGAGGCAGGAAGAGTGATGAGACAAAAATAGGACATAATTAACACATTTGAGGTAGTGAATGGCTACTGTTTAAAATAAAATTGTTTGTTTAAGAAACATTAATAAGAACTAAAAGTCTAGGCAGGGCATGGAGGCAATTTGTCACTTGAAGGAAAGAGAATATTCATTAGATCGTTTTTTGTTCTTCTAAGACCCAGCTGTAAGAAAATGTTGCATAGGCTCAAGCTGCAAGGTAAGTCCTTGCAACCATTTCCATCACAGTCACAGCTTGCAAGTAATCTACATAACCTTTTTTGAGAACACAGAAAATGCTGAAGTAGCCTCACATAGAATTGACCCCTCCTCCCATTTTTGCTTCCAGAAGGAATTACTTGAGTTGTAAGGTGCTTCTAATATATTAAAAAAAAAGTATTGTTACTATCTACCAAAACGTTTTTACACTTCAAAAATTTATTACAGTCAGCAGCATAAGCATGATAGCTTTATTTACAAATCATCAACACAATTTACTTTCAATTTGCAATGCAGTTAGCAACTGTATAACGTTATTAATGAGGCAGCATGAGAGATATACACCTTTATTTTGATAAATAATCCACATAGGAGCTGGAGGATGTTTTCAATAGAAATGCCTGAAATATTTTCATATAAAGGGTTTTCTTGTTGAGTTTAAAATGGTATAAACTTGGTTAAAACTTGTGGCATACAAAAAGTCATCTATGCTATGCTTCCTAAACAACAATCCAATAACTATGCAATTCAGGTATATCACTTTTTTCCAATAAAAATTAATACAGTTTTTTTTGTGGGCTTTTAAATGGGAAGACCTGTATTATTGATTTGGTAGAATGGTGAATGCAATATACTCAAAATGAAGATGGCAATGAGTGAGTAAGGAAGCATCTTGAAATAATGAAATTATTAATGTCACTTAAAATAATGGCACGAAATAGTAGAATTTAAAAATATTTTCCCATAATCTTAACTATTTTTTTCTGTTATATACCTTAGAATGAAAGCATGCTTAACAAAATATAATTTCTCAAAATTAAGAAAAAGACCTAGGAAAATAAATTATTTGATAATGGAAATCTGCAGGAAACAATGCTATACATAGAATAGTTTTTGGTTGTTTTTTTAAATATTGTTTTAAAAATCCTTTTCAAGTCAGGCTTTGAATTTTAAAAAATGGTTGAGGGACTACTAATAAAAAATGAAGTACTACAAGTGAAATGCTCTAATTTGTACAGAGCGCTGTGCTCCTTTGACCTGTTTGTGCAGCTTTGATGGCTGGCAGTCATGTTTTAAAAAATGAATTTATGCTGGGGCCTTTTATTTGAGGAGAACAGGCTATACAGATGTTGAATGTAAGAAATAGCCGATGTTTCTGCTGTAAATCATTACACTGAAAGGAGAGAAGCCTGAGCTGAATTCCATTGGAGGTAGATGGTTGTCTTAAACAACACGGTTGTCTGAAAATCGCCCAACAATTTCAGCATGTGGTCATTATATTCAACACTTTTGAAACAGAAACAGTACTCCCTAATAACTGAATTTCTAGCTAGGTCAATGATGCAAACTGTTCTCTATCTGAAAGAGAAAATAGTGGAAGTAGAAATAAAGATGATTAGGTTGTCATATTCCAGTACATCCTCAGGTTGTGTGTGAACACGTCTTTTTCTGGAGCAGTTTATCATAGTAAGACGGTTGTATTAAAAAAGAGTTAAGGGACGTGTATTTAAAATGTATTAATTTAACATATGCTCAATACAATGAACTTTTTTTGGGACAGAACTGACAATGTAAGTTGCAAACTGTAAGTGACAAAATTTATACCTCATTATAAAGCGCTGGAAAGTTTATGTAAAAGCCGGATAGTTCCTTAAACCTGGCATAAGTACATAAAATGTCTTGCATTTCAGTCCCTTTTAAATCACTTAATTTGAACCTCCAGTTCTCTGCCCTTTTCTTGCCCGTTTTAAGGTGCTCCATAGCTGTTGTGTTTTGTGCTGGGCTAGCCACTGAAACGAACAACAGGTGTGCTCTTACCAAATTTTAATTTGTAAAGAAAAAAAATTAAACACATCTTCAACTTGGAAAAACTTTAAATGCTGATAAAATTTCTTCTTGCTGTCTCATTTTTAAAAGGAAAAAGAAAACCAACAACCCTTCATGTATTTTATTAGTCATGAATAAATCAGTAAAATTATGCTTTTTTTTCTTAAACAATCAAATGTGTTCCTCCAAATATTTATTTTATTTTTTTTGTCCCAAAAATCCTCATGTCTGAGAGGGAAACTCCAGTATTGTCTTCACAGGAAATGTCTTGTTATAATATTATAAAGAAGTGTTTTTTGACAGTCTGCCAAAGGGTCTTTGTTCATCTTGGTAATACCAAAGATTTGGTTTATTACTGGGCGGAAATATGTGACCTTAATTGGGACATAGGAATTCCCTGGTTCTGATGCCTGTGTGTTCTCTGATCTTTAGCAGATCTGCACGGTTTTCTTTTTGAAAATGTATGGTGTCATCTTTTGCTTTATGGGAGTATTGGGATGGTTGATTTCTAGATATTTTACAACTACTTTTTAAGATGTTTTACAGGTGCTGCACACCAGCTTGCTTTTTGCTTTCTGTCTACTTTAGCAAAGTGTAGTATGAAGCACTGAGGTATCTTCATAGTATGCCTTGCCCAGTTTGGAAGTTGGTGTGGTGTGTATGAAGTGAGTGGGAGAGAAGGACAGTATAAAGAAGTAGTTATGTCCAGCCTAAGTAAATTCTGTCACTAGGGGAGCAAAAATAGAAGAAACTGATAGTCTCTGCAGCCTTTTTAATGTAACATTTCTAATTAGGTGAGCTGTGA